>NC_069124.1:6692066-7010030 GCF_026914265.1 Mya arenaria
TGATATCAAAATTATTCAAGCGGTTCAAGAGACAGAAAGCAGACATGAAACGAATTTATATGACCTTTGACCTGTAAGAGTGACATTGACCTTGAGCTTGTTGCAACATGCGCTCACTTATAGTCTCAATATAGTGAATATTCCAGAATAGTTATTTGAAAACCCTTCCAGTGGTTCAAGTTATATGGAGTGGACACAAAATACAGTGCGAACTTGAATCTGAACCAGGCTCCTTGTTACATACACTCTTGTCTCATTAGGTGGTGCAAGAGAAATCGACCGGACACGAAAGGTAGCCATATGACATTTGACCTCTAAATGAGACCATGACCTTGAACCAAGCTAGTTGTAACCTTATCTCTGTACAACATCTAAATACGGTGATCATCTGTGAATTATTATTTCAAACACCTTCCAGCGCTTCAAGAGATATGGATCAGAGACACAATAGTCATATGAACTTTGGCCTTTGGTGGATACCTTGACCTTGAACGGGGCTGGTTGTAAGAAGCACTCTGAATTTTATCTCAATATGGTAAACTAACTGAGTAATTATTTAAAAAAAAACTTCAAGCAGTTCAAAAGATAATGGAGCGGACACGATTAATGACAAAGACGGACGGATGAACAGCTCTAGCAAAAACGACATGTGTACATTCATTGGGGCAGACATAATTAGCTTACTGTCAGTGCAAACTTTTTCAAAATCAAAAGTTTCACTCCAAATTTTATTGGCCATCGATTCAACGAATTTAAAGTCATCTTCATCCCCCTCAATGTGCACCACGAGCTTATATTCTGCACCATTTCCTGTTTCTGTCCACTTGATAGTACCCTTCCTTTGGCTGCCGAATATATATGTAAAACATTCATAGCAAAATTGTATTATACATTTTAAATCACATTACAAAATTTCAGAAATGTGCTTTGAGATTGGTGCTTCTCCTTCTGATCATTGAAAAATAAGTCTTTGAAAAAAAAAAAAAATTTCCTTTTTTGTATGTTTTATTTGAAAGTAAAATTTGGCTTACCTCAAAACAGACTCCACATTTTTCAAATAACATTTTTTGAAGCATCTTGCCTTTGCGCTACAAAGTTCCACATGGCCGGCTCGTTTTGGTCTTAAATGCTCAATATTTTTCAACACCTTGTTTTTGAAATCTTCTGCTTGTTTTTCAAAAAAACTGCAGATGATAATTCTTGACGAACTCAGATAAACTTTTGTGGTGTCGTAACCAGATGCCATACCAGTGACGTTCATTTCAAGAGACTTAATATCAATACCTTTCGGAAGAGCAAATTCTTTTACAGTCAGGCAATCATCAATAAACGCAAGCGCTCTGTCAAGCTTATCTGAGATAAAGGCATACATCACTATCTTATTTAAATGCATGTCCGTCTGTATTTCAAATGCTACTTGTATCTTTGCATTTCGAAGCTTAGTTCTCAAGCACTCCTTGCACTCAGCTGTGTTGAGAAACTGTGCTAATTCTGCTTGAATGATCTTTTCCTTGCTTTTCACTTCACTGAGACATTCATACATTTTTATTTCTACAGATTTTAGCTCTTCATCTGTAGAAGCGCATATGATTACTTTTTCTGCCTTTTCTTTCATGTTACAACTGACAGTTTCACTGTTCATTTTAGCTCCAAAACGATTGATAATAAGTAAGATGACCTTATATTGAGGGAGCGATATCTCAGACCGACAGTCTTTCTTCTCACCAGCCGAATTGATTTTTTCACGTTGTTGTCCTCGGCTAAATTGGCGGCCTCTTGAACCTCCTCTACCTCGTCCCGTCTTTTTATTGTTCCTACGACTTTCGAAAGCGTTTTGGGGGTCTCTTATAGTCGGTTTGAACGCATCGTCCTGTCCGACGTCATTGTCAGGCAAAACAATATTTCCTTCATATGACTGGGAATGTTTCATTGGGATAACTCTACCAACATTTCCAGGAACTCGACTGCCTAACTTTATTGGAGGAGCCTGTACAGGATCGTCCATTGTTCGAAACGGCGATTGTGGTTTCCTTTCGACGGGATGAGATTCACGATCAATCAACAGAGCTGCATCTTCAAACAAACCAATCTTGTGTTTCATAGGCATTTGGCTTGTGTCACCTTTACTTGGTTCACATACACCCATCGGTCTCTTCAGCGTTATCAAGTTCGGGTTGTCTGCTAAAACATAAGACATAAATAAAACATACCCTCCTATCGGCATCCATTTAGTCATTTCTAACTAAAAGTGTGTTGGGTACGGTAGTGACCAACATCCTTGTTTGATGATTGGTGGCATAGTTATTGCCCTGTTTTAATTGTTGTTATAATATCAGTTGCAGATGAGTAATTCTATTCAGTAGATCATGTAAGCGGCTTTCTCACAGCAGTTAATTAGTTAAATGGATTATATAAAGATTAGCCTATGGACAATGCAAGTTGTACAGATAGCTGTGTAAAGGTTAAAGCGACAGCCCATATGTTTTTAATAATATGACAAAGGTCGACTTAATGCAACTTAAAAGCAAAATATTGAAGTAATTTATTGCTATTTTGTTTTTAAAATATATGTTTGAAAAATGACCATGGCTCTTCAATCTGGTGACCTTGATCTTTAAATTGTTGATCTAAAATCAAAAGGGATGAACAATCGAGATTTAAACTACCAACATCCCTACCAAGTTTTAAGACCGTATGTCCAAGACCTACATTAACATTAATCGGAAGAGGTTTCGTGTTCAACTGCTACTTTGACCTTTTATCTGCTTATCTCAAACTAGGGGCAATCTGCAGGTCATGAGCAACATACCTACCAAGTTTGAGGACCTTCTGCCTATTATAAAGCTTACTCTAGTATTAGATCAATCGGACAAGGGTTTTGTGTTAAAGGTCACCGTAACCATGATCTTTGAACTCAAAACCGAAAGTGGTCATCTGCTCGTCATTTCTAACCCGCCTAAACGTGTAAATTAACTCTTACCGTTCCCAGTTTTGAGCCAATGGTGATGAAATGTTTCGAACCATGGATCAACTTTAACATCCGCCCCTTTAAAAGTATGACCATCCTTTGACAGTATGGATTTAACAGCTGAAATTTATACAGCAAGATATTATATATCCATGACATTTAATCCGAATCGATCGCGTTAAAGATGTTTGAATTCGGTCTTTAATATAACACGCACAAGGCATGAAACAAGCAAATAATTATAGCAAGTTATTGTCATAATTGGGATGAAAACGTGAAGGTTCAATGAAAACACTTACCAGACAGATCATTGATCTTAACTACGTAAGTTCCGTTCGCTTTGTTATCAACATCAATAACGCAACCGTCTTGTCCCCCAGATCGTTTGCTCTCGAAGTAAAGCTCTAGAAACTCGTTTGAAACATTTTGCGGAACATTGTATACAACCACTCCGTTTGGCTGTCCCAAAGCTTGAATCGTTATGCGATTTCCACACAGCCGTTTCTCCTCTAGACGCCTTTCCCAAGCGCTAATATCTAAAACCAAATTACAGAGTATAATATTTAGATAATTAAGACATATTAACATAAGTGGTTTCCTTATTTCGTTCTTTATCGTCAATTTGTATTCAAGGTAAGGACTTCAGACTCTTTTTTATGAACTTGCCGATTATATTGAGAAAATTAACTTTCATAGGCATATTTTTTTTTACATAGTATTGCTATTACTAGAAAGTTATCCAATACTTTAAATTCCTAAAATATGGAAATAACTTGGTCAGTTTTATTAATAAATTACATGTTCAATTAAATGTTATACATATGTAAATTTATTTCTTTTGAATTCAATATGTATATTACAAACTACAGAAACAAGTACAGTAGTCGAAAGTTTAAACATACACCACGTTAAAGGGCGCAACATTCGATGTTTCTTGTTTGTGAGTTTATGTTCTTGACTTGGCGTTTACCTAGTGCCATTAAACCGAGTTTATGTTTAAACATTTTGCTACTGAGCTTGTTTCTGTAGCTTTTCGCATAAATATTGCTCCCCTAATCCCACCAACCAGTGCATCAAGAAGTAAGTTTATCTACAGGTGTAGTATATCAAAACAAATGTGTTTAAGATCAAATATATAACTACTCGGTTGTAAAAACCTAGTGTTCTTAATTGTTTGAAAACGAGCATTAATGTGTATAGGCAAATGTATATAGATAGTGTCAGATGTCCTATATTTAAAGTAGTAATGGCATGTTCAAAATTAGTAGAAGAGATATGGTTGCCATTTTCAGCAAACGTAAACATTTACACAGATGTTTCGATCGCTACTTATAAATACAACTAAAATAGGAACGAGCATGTATAACAGGTGAATAAGAATAACGCAAAATTCTTCGTTATTTAATTAATTAAAACCTCGCAAGTTAATCATGTTTTTTTTCTGTTGTGAAACAGCCAATAGAGGTATAATTCGATAAATGCATGATACCAGTCTGATAGGTCTTACTTAACATGCGCTATTTTAATGCGCCCATCAAAGCCTAAGTCAGTACCTTACATTCTTAGCAAACTGGTTTTTTTAATGAGTTTCTGTATGACTATGACATCGCTATAATCGGCATTGATGCAGACATTGAACAACAAGCGATCTAACCCTTATGATGTATCAATTGTTGAAACCTCAGAAATGCTGCAAACCTTGATCTGTGACAGCCGTTTCAAATTGAACCACGGCAATAGATGGGCAGTCTATTTGGCGGTATAAGGAAGTCACGGTCCGTTTACATATCACCTCAATATAGTTCTCAATGTGGTCGTCTTTGGTCACAGGTGGAATATTCTGCAAAACGAGTAAATAAATCACAGTTACAGTTTACTCCGTAAAGTATGTTTGTTTAATTTTACCAATACTTATATACTATATTGAACCCTATTTACACAAATAAGCTATCATAAAATGAAAGAAAACACTTTTTTCAGCTTGGTCTGGAAGTAGGAGAACTACCTAAAATGATACAGGTTTATCTACCACAACGTGGAGGTAGCAGCTCTGGAAAACTTTTAATTATATTAAAAGCTGTTTAAATGTGTATGCACTATGTCTGTGTTGTATTGTGATATCATACACCTCTATTTCAGTGTATTCTACTAGGTATTGAACAGTTGAGTTTTCAAACAGGTGCATCTTTATTTCTTGCATTACTGGGCTTGTCCCTATAGTTTCCATTGGGCCTAAATTTAAATACATTTGGTTCGGGTTACCCGACCCTACCTTCAAAATAGGTTCTGATCCTACTGTTTTTATAGTCAGTTGGTATGTCAGTAAGATGTTGTTTTTTAAGTGACACTTGTATTTCAAATCAAAACATACACATACGTATGGAACAGACTGAACAAATTGCTATGTGCACCTGTCAGAGTTCGAACTCATGACTTCTTGGTCAGGAGGGGACACTACCTTGTCGCTATAAAAGCTAGCTATATAGCGAGACAGTATAAGTGCCGCTATGTACACATCGTATGCACCCGGTTACACATTCATCCTCCATTTTGAAATTCACATTGAATTTCGAAGTCAAAGGTCAATTTGCGATGAACTTGGGACAAATCGCATAGCACGGGCCCCACGTTGTGCGCCAAATGTAACAGACAGCACAAATTGCTATGTGCACCTGTCGAGGTTCGAACTCACGACCTCTTGCTCTGGAAGCGGACACTCTACCGCGTCGCTGTAAACGGTAGCTCTATAGCGAGACCATATAAGTGCTGCTATATAGACATCGTATGCCCACGTTTACATATTACAAACATATATTTTGAATAATAAACCTTTAATTTCTTACAAATAATGCACTTACCAAAATATTTATTACTGATTTATAACAAAATTGTAACCGTGTATTTAATAGTGAAAACGCACATATATTAAATGACTGGTGGGTCCTAAAATATTTACCGTGATAAACAATCATCTCATTAGGTAGAAATTCCATGTTTTCTGCACCTCTCTTTCAAATTAATTTCGGTATCCTTCATGAGAACCGTTGTTTTTCGTATTTATTCATCCTCTTCGGTAAACTATAACAATTGCCATGGGTGTAGGGATTGTTATCACACAGACAAACATTTTGTGTTCAAGGTCGCTATGACCCAATGGCCCCTAAAATCAAAAGGGGTCATCTACAGACCAAACCAGACCAAACCCTCAAGTCATGTTTGAGGGCCATGGGTGCAGGCATTGTCAAGTTATCACTCGGACTACATTTTTGCATTCAAGGTCATTGTGACCTTGACCTTTTACTTGATGATCCCAGGCCCAGCCTCCATGTCAAGTTTGATGATCATAGGTCCAGACATTGTTGAGATATCACTGGGAAAAGCTTTGTTAAGTTTTTACTTAAAAGGTCAAGGTGACCTTGACCTTCGGCCTGATGACCCAAAAAATCCAAAGGAGTCCTCGACTGGTCAGGCCCAACCTTTATGTCAAGTTTAATGACCATAGGTCCAGGAATACTGGAGTTTGCCTTCAAGGTCACTGTGACCTTGACTTTTGACCTGATGACTCCTAAAATCAATAGGGGTCGTTCACGGGTAGAGACCAACCTCCAAGTCAAGTTTGAGGTCCATGGGTGCAGGCATGGTTGAGTTATTACTCATACGACCTTTTATCATTCAAGGTCACTGTGACCATGACCTTTGGCCTTATGACCCTCAAATTCAACAAGGGTCATCTACTGGTCAGGCCTAACCTTCAAGTCAAGTTTGAGGGCCATGGTTGGCATTGACAAGTTATTACTCGGACAACCTTTTATAACTCAAGGTCAATATGACCTTTACATTTGGCCCAATGACCCCCAAAATCAACAGGGGTCATCTACTGATCAGGTCGAACCTTCAAGCCAAATTTGAGGGCCATGGGGGCAGGCATTGTTGAGTTATCAATTGGATAACTTTTAATAATTCAAGGTCACTGTGACCTTGATCATTGGTTCAATGACCCCCCAAATCAATAGGGGGTCATCTACTGGTCAGACCCAACCTCCAAATCAAGATCATTGTCAAATTCATTGTCAAATTACCAATCGGTCAACCTTTTTTTATTATTCAAGGTCACTGTGACCTTGACCTTTGACCTGATGAACCCTAAAATCAATAGGGGTCATAGGTCTAGGCATTGGTGATAAATCACTCGGACTTGTAAGCTTTAAAATCCTTTTACCATTTAAGGTCACTGTGACCTTTGACCAGATAGCCATTAAAATCAATAGGGGTCATCTGCTGGTCAGGCCTTATCTTCATGTGAAGTTTGATGACCATACGTCCAGGAAATGTTGAGTTATCATGCTGACAAGCTTTTATCTACCGAAGGACCGACCGACAGACTAACCAACGTGTGCAAAGCAATATACCCCTCTTCTTCGAAGGGAGGTATAATAATTAAAAACCATAATTAAGATACTGCATAGGATGAATTGACAAACAAAGTACCGTGAGGACTGGGCAGTTTTGCCAAGAGTCTGGCTTTTTTAGAAAATCCATCAGGGCAAATGGAGGCACATCTGGAAACCCATGCACCAATGAAACTGAAAGGAATAATTATTATATGTATTGTTTCATAAAAATTATAGTATTCAACATTTTAATCAAATAAGTGAGTTACAAAGCAACTGTTAGTGTTAAAGATGCACTCTCAAAGATATACCAATTTTACCAACTTTTTTTTATTCTTTGTCTTGGAATTTTTAAGAGCAAATTTTTGCATAAATATCTGCAAACCATTGATATAAGATTGCTGACAAAAAATCAGATCGTTGATTAGCATATTTCCGTTTGAAAATTAATGTTTTATGGCTTAAACCGTTATTAACAGTTTAAAAAAAATGCATAAAACCTCATTTTTTTAACTTAAATATAAAAATCTGCAAATTTTTTTGTCAACAGTCTTATATAACTGGTTTCCATGGATTTTCGCAAAATTTGGCTAGTTCCAAGACAAAAAAGTAAAAAAGTTGTCAAAACATTCAATCTGTGAGAGTGCAGGTTTAAAGAATGTAATCAACTGTTAGTTTTAACTGTAATCAATCTATTTTTGAGATAAAAGTTATAAAGACTGAACTCTGATTGGTAATCGATGAACATCACAAAAACTGATAAACAAACATAGTTCAAACTGATAAAGGTGGTAACTAAATTGTATGAAGTTTGAAGTTGATATATTCAATGGCTGTAAAGGTATTAAGAAAAAACATGAAAAAATGTGGACAGACAGACCGACAGGGTGATTACTTTATGGTCAGTGGTTGCCAAATAATTTTATGGTTGATCAGATGGCTTTTTTCTGTATTATCAAGGAATGTTGAAAGTATTTCTCGGGAAGTCAGGACGGGAAGTCAGGACATTGTTAGCTGGTTCATCACATGGACAACAGATACGATAGCCATCACATACTGTGAGGTTTTGTTTATGAGAACAAGTATCTGAAGAGCATTCCTTATTTATATATGGTAATATTGTAAATTTTAAAATATATGCTTAAAGAACACATGCTAAACATATGGGTTTAAAACTTATCATGTCAATTGCATCTTAACAGGTCCCACTTCAAAAAAATATTGCAAAAGATCTGATACTGACTCAACTCTTTCCACTACTTTAAAGTCTAGCTCGGATAAAAAAACACCACATCCTCAGTTGTACAAAGGGTGTAGGCTTTGTTTAAAGGGGCCAAATGGCATGGTCCCTCCTCCAAGACTTTTGTGCAGCTAGATTGTTGGAGATAATGATTTGTCTTGGCTTATAGTTTGTATCATTACATTGTTTTATCAGAACATCAATATTCTTACATTTTACCGTAAATGTATCTTTGTATGATTTTAGTGATTTAGAATTCTGAAACAGAAACAATGTAGCTTCTGCATGTTAAAGCTGCACTCTCATAGATATACCATTTTTACAACTATTTTTATATTTTGTCTTGGAAAGAGTAAATTTTTGTGTTAATATCTGTAAACCAATGATATACTGTAGTGATGTTCAGATGAATGATTATAATCAAAAATCAATTGGTTGCCCCGGAAGTCTGCGACAATCGATTGTACGGTATATGGTCATAATCGATCATCGGTTCAACCAGAGTTGCTTTTCATCTTTGTTTTCCACTCACCAGGGGACATCACTGTGTTAGAGATTCGTCCTTTATTTTTCGTTCATTACCGCCTATTTTGTTTTGCTTCATTTATTTGTTACATTTGGAGCTGTTCATTTCTTATCGTTAAACAATATGGCTGACCAAGCGTCAAATCTCGAAGACGAAATATTTCCCTATCCTGGGGGCAAAGCCAGATCGAGAGTATGGACTCACTTCGGCTTCAACAAAAAAAAGCCAGGCCCACCTACCAAAGAAAATCTTGATATGGATTATGCTGTGTGCCGGCAAGAAATATGCAAACAAAGGTTGGCTGTCAAACTTTTTCCTTTCGTTCTAAATGCAGACTGTTTTCTTTTCGTTTTGGCAATGCAATTTGCACGTTGGAATATTTGATACGATGGTCAGAAAGGATGTTCGCTTATTTTTTTTTCAATTGATAAGTAAATTTAACAAAATTTAATTGAAATTGAAAATATAATATAGCTGTCAAATTCACTCAAATTAGTGTTGTTTAAGCTTGCCATGCTTTAAGAAGTTAATGAACCAGCAGTCATGAAAGTGCCTTGTGCAAATTTAATTTGAGTTTTGAAAGTACATAACTTATCAGTTAATGTTGTTTAATTTAATGAAAAGAGTTTACAAAATGTTTTGAGGAAAGAAATTTAGTTTGAATAGTGTACTGTGTGTAATAGTTTGTATAATTTCTATCTTCAGGCAACACAACAAATCTAGCCTTTCACCTTGACCATGACCATAAGGGAAATATGACCGATAGGCCCGAGACGAGTAAACCTGTTCTGGTCCAGCAGAAAATCCATACTTACAATACTGGAACTGTTCAACCTCGCATGAGTGATACAAAATAAGCAGAAATTGATGACATTCTCCTTCAACTAATTGTGAACAAAATTCTCCCCCTTAGTTTGGTTGAAAATCAGTATTTTGTAAAATTACTGGGACTTCTTGATGCAAGGTATGCTGCCCCTGGCCGAAAGAAACTAGAAAGCATGCTGGAGAAGAAAATGGCAGAAATCAAAGCAAAAGTGGTAGCAGGGCTGAAAGAATGTGACAGTATAAGCATTACACATGATGGATGGACAAGCCTATACACTGAGAGTTATAGTACAATCACGGGTCATTTCATAACAGGAGGTTGGGAACTACCATCAGGCCTTGCGACCACCAAAGTTGTTGGATCACACACAGCAGAGAACATTTCTCAAACTTTGGAAAAAGCACAATCAAAACGGAATCTTCCAGAGCCCATAGCAGTAACAGACAATGCAGCTAACGAGAAAAAAGGCTGTTGAGCTGTTAGGATGGACGCGTTTCGAATGCTATGGTCATCGCATTAATCTGGTCGTTAGAAATTCTCTGAAGGAACCGACTGTTTCCCGCTTGGTTGGGAAAGGAAGAAAACTTGTCACTTCTTTCCACCAATCTTCCAGTGCAAATGATTTACTGATGGCAAAACAGTTACTTCTTGGCACAAAAACACACAAGCTGATTATGGATGTTCCAACACGGTGGAACAGCACTCATATGATGTTGGAACGTCTGATTAAACAGACAGCACCAGTAGTTGCTGTTGCAAAATGACAATTCCCTAAATAAGAATGCAACTTCGACAATAAAAAGTTACAGTATTGGGTTTGATGAGCAGGGCTTGGCAGAGAAGGTTGTTGAATTATTGAAGCCATTTCTGAATTCAACAACCAGTGTTTCCTCAGAGAAAGAGCCAACCATGCATAAAGTAATCCCAATACTTTATAAAATTGCCAAGATTGTAACTGTTTCCGATACAGACCCAAATCCTGTAAAACAAATGAAAATAGCAATAAGCTGTGAAATGGAAAAAAGAACAACAGATAAGGACATCTGTCTCCTGCTAGCATGTATCCTAAATCCCTTCACAAAAGACCTTGGATTTCTCACACCAGAAGAATTATACCATAGAGCTGTTATACAAAGAGGCCTTACGTGAGATGAACAAAAAAAAGAGAAAAGAAGAGAAATCAAATGAGGAACCTGGACAACAAGCTGCTGCGAATGTGTATCTGGGGTTACCAAGGCTATTTGTTGATGAAATGGAGTCCACTACTACATCACAGGACATTGAACCTATTCCATGTGACCAGCATCCACCGCAAGTTAAAACCATTGAAAATGACAAAAAAGACAATGGGTTGTCCCAACCAAAAAAGTCAAAACACGGAATGGATGACTGGTTAGACAATGTAGTATTTGTGAGCCAGAGTACTCAGCCAACTACTGAAGTTATCAGCCAGGAAGCCAACAGGTACCTGTCTTCAATTCTCCAACATACTGACAAGACTATCTTAGAATGGTGGAAACACAATGAAGAACATTACCCACGACTTAGTCTGTTGGCTAAGAAATATCTAGCAGTACCAGCATCATCCATCTCCTCAGAGCGGATATATAGCCATTGTGGAAGTATCGTGTCGAAGAAAAAAGCCAGGCTAAATCCAGCCAAAATAGAACAGCTTGTTTTCTCAATCGAAATATGCAAACATATAGGTAGAAAATAGGGATAATTTATCCAGTTGCTGTGTTTAAAAGTTTTATAGTTACTAGTCAGTGTTTTAAAGTACTGCAACTCACAATGCAGACTGTTATATAGTTATGCTAGTCAATCACAATTTTCAAAAAAAATTCTAGTCACTAACTTACAATCACTTTATGACTATTTTGTTTTCTGATGCTTATGATAAAACAAATAATATTTAAAGTGTGTTTGTGGAAATATAATTGCCATGCTGATATTGATATAAACTTTAAATGTTTACAACCATTCCATTAACTTTTTTACATGGCATAATGCCTACTGTTCATAGAACTCCATTTTTTTAATATACCATTTATTTGGTTGTGAAATTTTTTTACACGTTCTTGTTACTTTTTTTGTTGTTTGTTCATTCATAAATAAAACTAGTAATTGATTTAATGCATATGTTTGCATTTGGTGTTGTCAACCAACCACTTGGGTAAACAAGGCATGACAGTTGTAATATATGACAGTCTACTGTCGAGTGAAGCAGTTTTATTATTACAGTATTTATTTGGCTCATAGTTATAAAAGAAAAAACAACTTCTTCAAACATGGTACATTTACATGTGTAACATAAGCTTAGTTTAAAATGATTATGAGTTATTAACTCATTGTACAAAATACTACAAATACTACTACATTTAAGGTATAGTCAGAAATGGTCCAACCGATTGTACTGTCGATAATTGGTTACTTGAGTGGAACAGATCATCGATAGTAAAGCTGGAACCGATTCCCATCACTAATATACTGACAAAAATAAGATCATATCTGTTTGAAAATAAATGTTTTATGGCTAGAACCGTTACTAACGGTTTAAGAAAAATGCATAAAACATCATTTTTTTTAACTTAAATTTAAAAATCTGTGATCTAATTTTTTGTCAGCAGTCTTATATAACTGGTTTCCATGGGTTTTTGCAAAAATTGCCTCGTTTCAAGACAAAAAAAAAAGAGTTCAATCTGTGAGAGTTCAGCTTTAAAGTGAGGCCATCAATATCTTATAATGTGTTGTCAGTTATGGAGAGGGTTGACAAAAAAAATATTTTAATCGTTTTAGAAAAGAGTGCACAGTCTGAACACCCCCATCAACCTGATCATAGGAAGCTATGCCCCTGGAAGTGTATTCTTTAACCCTTTTAGAACAACATACTCTCATAGGGTTAGATACTCTCAATTTTGATGTAATCAGTTTATGTTGTCATAAATCAGTTAATGTTGTTGTCAGTTTATGTTGCCGTAAGTTTATGTTGTTGTCAGTGTATGTTGTTGTTAGGTTATGTTGTTATCAGTGTTAGTCAATAATTCAATAAGAAAATATTTTAAGGCAAGAATATTACATAAACATATACTTAAATAATTACTTCTTATGCATGTTTAAAGAACTTTTGAACATTTGGACATTCATTTTGTACCCTTTACATAGAGTCGCCAAAACAAAATTGTCAAAGACTCTGAAGCAGCTGTTTATATTGACTACTCAATACTTCTTATGAATATAATGGATGTATCCACAGGGGTTTCTCTCGAAAAAAAAATTCTTATATATATTATATAGACAAGGGGTTGAACTCAAATTTTGCAATTCTGACACAGGTTCGCAAACGGAAACAACGTAGGTAAATGTACCTTTTTCTACGAAATGACGAATATTAAACTCTATAATTCATTAAAATAACAAAAAATAATCATATTAAATGCGTAATTTTTACCGATGCATTCCGAAGAAGAGCACAAAACACCGAAAATTCCCTCAGCATAGTTAATCTGTCAAACTCGCCAATTTCTGCGGGTGCGTTAAACTTTGTTACGAATTAATTTATTGGCTATTGTAAAAACCACCGCGGTGACAGAGCCAGTCATCAGCCAATGAAATCGCTGGATACAACTGGAGTGTTGGAAATCAAAATGGCAGAAGGAAAGACAAAAATAAACTCAATGTTTGTTTTTCGCCAATTATAGTGGTGTAAATCATTCAATTACAACGAACAAAGTGGTTGGTGTTCAAATTTATGATGCTTCATCGAACTGGATGCATGTAATCATACAACATTACACGCATCGTGATATTTACTGAGGTAATTTCATATATTGGATTTTTGCGAACGTGTGTCCAAATGCGATGATATATGGATTTTTATGGATAATTTAATACTCTGTTGATTTCAGTCTTTTAAAAGTCATTTGTATTGACATTAGTCACTTTATTTATAACAAAAACATTAATTTAACTGTAATACATTGTTTACTTCATTTTTTGGAGGATTGCAAAATTTGAGTTCAACCCCTTGTCTATATAATATACTGGGCAGTTGCCTAATTCCGGATTTGCCTAAATATTCGGAAATCGTTTAAAAAGCGTTTCGGCGACCGTGATCAATATAGAATGATCACAGTCTACGCAACTGACCTCCATAGCAACAGAAACACTAGACCTACTATACGATGTTTATGACTTATCGTCAATCACGAAATACAATGCCAATTACATATAAAGTAAATAAATTGACGATGTCATTGTTTTGTGTTGTGCAGCATTTGATATGAAAATGAAGCAAAAATGAAGCAGATTCGTACTTTCAAAATTATGCAAATTCGGACAAATTAGTAGTTCGGATACGCCGAAAATACACATACAAATACTTCAGAGAAGTATAAAATTTATATACATGTTAAACATTTAATACATGATGTTCATTTAAGTAGCATTTAAATGTTTGTATTGACTTGATAATGTTTACTTTGTTCTTTGAAAAAAATCAGAATATTTAGGCACTGAATGCATGTTTTTGGACGTCGTTTATGCACCTATTTCCTACTGAATATTATATTATAATTAATTGTTTTTTTTCTTTTATTCTTTTTTCATTTTGGTTGATATAGTACCCAACATTTTTCTATTAAAATGTCATGCACTTATGTTCAGTAATTATGACAATATTTTAAGAAAACTTCAAAACTGATCCGGAATTAGGCAACTGCCCAGTATATAAGAATTTTTTTTCGAGAGAGAAACCCCTGTGGATGTATCTATAAAAACATGAATTGTCTTTCAAAAGTATTCATAAATGAAAACAGATATCAGATTACATTTTTATCTGTATTACAATACAACATATAAAAATACAGCAAGATATCTAATGCTCTAGTAATTTTACAGATCTGTGCAGTTATCACTATCCGAACTCGAGGTTATCTGAAACAAGCAAAACATGTATACCTACATTTATATTATGATCATTTGATGTTATGCATTCTGTGTTTGTATTGTTTAAGTTGATATAAACATTAATTCGACGTTACGTTTGTTTTAAAGTTCACAGAATCGATGAATAATAATAAAAATCTAAGAAATAAGATGAGTATTCGACTTACTGCGTATTTTCTCTACTTTCGTTTTCACGGATACCCGGAAAGTACTTTCGTTTTCCAAAAAATGGAACGCGTTTCGGGGAGTATCTGCCGGGACCCGGGACCCAAATTTCGATATTGTATTTTTATCTTTGCATGTTTTATGTTTCAGTTGGTACAAAGTATTTGAAAATAACATAACATTACCATAGAAATTATTTCACTGCATATAGTATAAGGCAATTATGAAAAAGAGAGTTTAGGTACATTTATGCATAATTTACCAATACTTACTTAACTTAATAAATATTTTCATTTATTTTAACATTTTCATTTACGGTATTAAATATGTATTTGAACTTATCAGAAATTTGGAAACTTGTGCAATAAGAAACACTGGGCCTCTAGTATTGAGGGTATTTGCATGGACCGTGTAAGTACCGAGACTGGTAACATCGTCAGGAGCGTACGTTACGCATAAATTACGCATGTGCGTAGCATCAATTTGTAAAATAAAAAAATAAATATGGCCCCAAATGGCATCAAAGTCGAGTGCTAAGCTAAAATGGTATCAGAATAAAAGGAAGATCAGCTAAAGTAAGCAATGCTTCTCTGTGCAAGATAACTGCATGCCTGAGCATAAATCAATCACTTGATAACTACTTGTAACGCAGTCGGCAGACTCGAACCTATAAATCCCTCCAATTACACCTCAGAGCGCAACGTGGGAGTTCCATTTCCAAGTTTTTCCCTGGGGAGGCCCCCTAACCACTAACCGGTTACAGGGATATACCCCCTCCCACACCCGCCCCCTTTCGTGCGTAAGATTTAGTAAAGCCTGGCTACGCCCCTGATCGTAGTATTTTAACATAAGGGTAAATTTGGTAAATTATGAATAAATGGGACATTATAACTGAAACATCCCGGGGTAACTTATCAAAAAAAGAGACCGTAATGCATCGCATATAGCTGCCGGGAGCTGGGACCAATAACAAAATCCTACCCTCAGCTGGAATCAATTATTGAGAAAAGCCGTGACCGCTGTGGCCGGGACTTTAGCCGAAAACTGCCGGGATGGCTGTAGCCAGGACTGCGTATGGTTTTAATACGAACCGTTGGCTTATTTATTACGGACGGGATCGATTCTTACGAATAAGCTCGGTCACTGTGGTCGGGACTAATAAACATGGACCTCAATAAAAAAATCCAAAGTATTTTGGTATCGTTTGGAAGAGTTTGAATTTAAACATGGTTATAAATTGTATAAATTTTATTTATAAACAATTTAAGCAAACGAGTTTTCTTTGCCTTTACATGGGGTCACCAGTCTTTAATGCTTGACACAATGGTTATTTGTCACGAGTCGTATTCTTAAAATATAATTATATGTAAACAAATACTCCAAGTTATTGATCCTGTAATATGGCTCCATGAATGCTCATCCAACGAAGAAACGATTCCATGTTCATATAACAACCTATTTAAAAAGGTTGTACATTATTGTAATAATTTTTAAACCAATCTCCTTTTTGGAATTATATAAACAACATCATTTAGCTAAAACCTCGTTCACAATTCTAAACAATCACATATGTTTTTCGTTAAATATCATATTATATCAGGGTCCTCGAACATTTTTATGCCATATCAGCACTCAAACTGTACGTGCAGTTCTTTGCGCTCGGGTCGAGATTAACCTATCTTACGCTATCGGCCATGGAAGATACTTATAATCTTGATAGACACGCTAATTAACAAAATATGCCTATACATTTGGATGAGCGCAACAAAATCATAAATCGTTATAAAAAAATATATATAGTAGCAGAATACACAAGGTGAGTTGAAGTTTTTTAGATATCAATGCAAGAACTATTTCGCAAGTATATGATATTTTTGCGAACTGTAAAATTGGCTTGACAATATAAATTCTCATTCTATATCATTCACTTAATAAAACTAAGTGACTTTTATACGTACGAATGTTCATATTCGAAATTCAGGATAATATGAAATTTACATGATAAATTTATAATTTCCAAACACGAACATTACATGGCGGTGAATGGACTTATAAAAAATAAAATGCAGTTGATATTTTATATTCAACGTATTTTATTGCAACGTAGGGTTTCAATGCTGTTCTAATCTCTATAACATGTACATTTCCAAAACACAAATAAAGTGTTAAAACACTGCAAAGAATATCCAGGGAGAATAAAGGTTGATATTTTATCACTGTTGTCCACGCACGCACGCAAGGACACACACGTACCCACACTCATGTACACACGCACGTACACGCGTACAGACACAAGCGCACGCCCACGTACAAACACGTACGCGAGCACACACACACACACAAACTCAATGTCACACGCACAAACGCCCTGGCAAACACACACGCACATGTACACCCAAACACATTCACGTTCACACACGTGTTCATACAAATCCCTGTCACCCGCGCATACACAAACGTACTGGCACACTCACACGCACACATACACTCACACGCTCACACATACTCATGCATGCACACATAAACGCACTGGCACAAATGCACTTGCACACGCACGCACACACGGATACGCACCCACACACGCATGTACGCAGCCCCCCCCCCCCCCCCCCACACACACAGAGACACTTGCTGCACCAATTCCATTTTTTCTTATGTAATAAATGTTTGTGTATATAACTTCATTTGCAATGTTTTATGGAATACACGGTGTTAAACTTGAGATTGACTTGAAATACTAATGATTTTAGATTTAGCCATAATTAGGTAGAGCTGATCTATAGGGGGAGCGTTAGTTGATAAAGTACTGAAACATCAAATCATCTCTGATAAACTTACTACTTTTACATATTATATATCCGTGTCTTTTTGTTGAAGTCTATAATTGATCGTTTATGAAGACATTTAATTGGGGCCATTTCCACACCTTTATTTTAACAGTTTGGTATTTTTTTGTAATAGCAGTGTAACACAAAATTGGGTGTGAAATTTCGGATAGGAACAGCTAAAATGAAATATTAACTGCAGTTGCTATCATTTAGTACCGGTCTTTAACGATACAAGTCGAGTGTCATTAATGGTGCAATATATCATCACATTAGGAGAAAACGAAATTTTAAACTATCCCTGTTCTCATGTGCAAATGCTAAGTGTCAGCACCTGTGTGTTAACTTTTTTTATTCTTTCTACATTGATACTTTTAAGCAAGCAATTAAGATAAACGAATAATCCACAATAGAATAACTTATAAATGCAGTCGTTTTATTTCTACATTGGGCTATTGAGTAAAGCACATCAAACAAAATTTATATAAATAAGTTCCCAGTGAAAAGACGATTTATCTCACAAAAACATAAGCTAGTGATAAAGAAATTGTGAGAACATCAACACAATTTTGAACCTATCATTCAAATTTGTTCCCAACGGCCATTAAATAATACCAAACCCCACATGTTTAAATTCTAAAGGTCATTCATTGGACATATAAGTACACTTTAACAACTCCTTTTCAACACCTATTCTGAGGTACCGTCTGGTGATCTCGGCATATATCAGTTAATTGGTACCGACCCAGGTTACTGATAATGAGGTCCCGGCTGTGATTGTCCCGGCATATAGCAGTTATAAGTCCCGGCTTTTCCGATAATCGGTCCCAGGTCCCGGCAAATACAACTACCCATATTGACACGTCAATTTTCTGAAAATGAAAAACGCAATATAGAAAATAGCTTTCAGGGGATCTACCCGAAAATTAATGCATCATCTCTATTTGAAGCTCATATTGAAGTGTAACGTTTAAGTTAACATTCATATAAATCGATCAGCCAGTATGTTTGTTTGCGGTTTCCCGACCATCCCTAAAATTTAGCGTCCGACTCTATGTGAGTTTGCGTACATGTCTTAGATTTATAGCAGGGGCAGTACCAGAATTTGATGTTAGAGGGGGCGTAATTTAGGGGCATTACCTTTTGACTTGCACCCGTCCCTCAGAGCCGAAATAAATTTGGTAAAAAAGTATCATGAAGGGAGTTTGTGGGTGCTCCCCTAAGAAAATTTTAACAATTTGCAGTCCGAAATGGTACTTTTCTAAGGGGCGCCTCACCCCTGGATCCGCCAGTGTATAGGTTTTTTTACAAAAGCTCTTTATATTATGTTTTAATCAACACACCTTATTATTCATTTAAGCACGTACGAATCCATAAAAATGCATCAAATGAATGACCAATAAGGCACATCCATTTCCAATACAAAGGACAGTCTTGTTCATTTAACTATTGCATTTTGATAAGGCACATTCATTTCCAATACAAAACATCAGTCTTGTTCATGTAACTATTGAATTTTAATAAGACACTTCAATTTCCAATACAAAAAAACATTATTACATTATTATGTAACTATTGAATTTTCCATTCCCTCTTTATTTCATTTGCCACAGTACTTCACGCATAATTAATATTAAGGTTTTGTTCGAATGGATTGGAACATGGAAAATTCAATAGTTACATTAACAAGAATGTTGTTCGTATTGGAAATTTATGTGCCTTATTGGCCAGCTATCTGAGACAAAACTGAAATACTTATAACCGTATAATTTAATACCGTTTGTACAATATGATATCACTATAATATGTTTATGTATTCACAATTATTTAAATTTACGAAACGCGAAAGAAGAGCTTCGCGAAAAAGGCCAGCTGTAAATCTTCGGGTATCCATGAGTCTAAATCGAGCATCGTCCTCGAGAACTCCGAGCACTGGGTGGCAGAAAAAAAACACCAGTTTATAACGATGTCAAATGTAAAAACACGAATATCGCTCTCGATACAGCAAACAAGGAGTTGCTCCAGAACGTTCTCCTCCCACTCCAACGGAGGGAATCCACGACCAGGCAGTAAGAATACCCAGAGGAAAAGACTAGATTATTAAAACATTGTTTTTAACAAATGTGATGTTCATCATGTACAACAATTTATGTGTTGTGCAGTTGTCTCTTTGCGTATAAAAACAGCCACAGATAATATTAAAGACCCCATGTAAAGTAATATGCAGTGAAAAGCATATATACATATATGTAAATTTTAAAAAGAGTATGAAACAATGATGTCATTAAAACACTGCACAGTACATACACTCTCGCTGTATACAGAAAACATGTACGAGGAAGACATTCAGACTTAAACATCATAAAGTAAATCAATTAAATTAAACGCGCAATGTTAAGTAATGCACCCAGTTTGTGTTCATCTTTTTATAGATGTAAAAGGCATTTGCGTTAATTTGGCTATAATTGTTTATTAACAATAGTTTCTATATACACAGTAGGAACTATTTTTTTCATAAAACTGTATCAATGTTTAAGTCCGACAAACATATATAGCTTGTTTGCCGTTTCGTTTTTCCAATATCTGTACCGATTGTTGGTCAAGTAATATATTGAACCAAATTCATCCGACTGTGTTTTCTGACACCAAACTTGACATTAGGCGTAGACAACTTTAGGACAGCATGCAAAGTATATTGCTATTTATATTCAGTATTGCAATTCATACATATCAAAATTTGTTTTGTACTAACAACTATTATACATGTTTTAATTGTTGCGTCTATCATATTGTTAGACCAATTTGTTTAACTTTTGATAGAAATCTAGATACATAACGATACTCTAATGTAATGTTTATATCAAATTTGTCTATCTTGCTGCTGTTGAAGCGCCATTTGTGAATCGTTTGATATAACTCTAGATACACAATTCTTTATACACTTAGTTTACTTCATTCGAAGTTTATTTTTCCACTGTATACTAGGATTTAATAGAATGGTCCCTTAAGCAATTCTCACCTTCGCTTTTTTGTATTAATGCTACTCTATAGGTCCTAACCAAGTACATGTATATGGTTTAGAAATCTATCAAAGTACTTATTAACACGTCAGATAAGTAATGACGAAATGATTTGCATCATTTTTCATCGATCATTGATTTTAATACTACAACAATACAAAAAAAGGACACAAAGTAAAATAATATTTTACGTGTCCAAGGATTAAGAGATAGAAATAAAAGAGATAGATTTGTTCAATGACTCAATAATCAACGAGCCGACGTAGCATTTATTCAGGCGGCTCGTTTAATGAAAATATAACTAATACCATTGACAACGAGTTAAGGAGTTTGAATACTTGGTGACTTGCTTCTTATAGTTTATTCAAACAGAAATCGTATACGATCACCCAAGAGTGATTTAAAATGGAAAGAGAGAGATTCTTTATTCAAACAAACATGACAAATGATAAACTAAACATACAAATACAAATATAAAATAAAATGTTAAATGGACTTTGTTTAACAAACATATAGTCGGTAAGTAGAACAACTATAAATGATACATAAACTTAAACCGCGTGAATGAAACATACATGTGTAGTTTTATTATCTTATTTACCTTTCTTCTTCCTACGGGTACATATATGTTTTATACCTCTTTATTTTTTTGTTGACTCAATTCTTGTTTATATTTTGACATAATAAATATTGGTATGTCGTGACATTAAAACAAATACAACAGCAATAATAATCCTAATGCCTGACAACCATGGTTACGTGTAACGTTATTGAAATGTGCATATGCCGTTTGTAGAAGAAAGTAAAGGAAAAACAGTTCAAATACTTAAGGCACGTATACTTGTTATATACAAGCACGTTAATGTTTCAGTAAAGATTTCCCGTATCTGCATTTTATCAATAGTTTTTGACTATCTTAGGTGTTTGGCAACATGGTCAAATCATCATAGTTTCACATCTTTATTCCGGAACATCGACAGCACAATGCTGAAGTTTTTCCAGAGTACAACATGTTTTATTTCACACACATTGCAATTTGGATCAGTTATTGTAAAAATTGTGTACGGCTGTAGTTACCTACAGAATGATCGAACGTTGTAAAAACGATTTAAATAAAAAAAAATCGTAGTCTAAGCTTGGTTTTAAACAAAATGAAACATATATTTTTTTTAAAAAAAAGAAATGCTTTCTTCATAACATACTTTGTCAACTATGTTGTATAACACGAACACCATCTGCAAGATAGTGTTGAATATAATAAACAATATTTATGCAAAAAGCTACAGAAACAAGCTCAGTAGCAAAAAGTTAAAACATAAACCCGGTTTAGTGGCACTGGGCAGACGCCAAAATCAAAAAGGTAAATCTTATCAAAGTATGCATTAACTTGAGGAAACATATCAATAAAACAAACAATAAAAAACGTATAGGTAAACCCCAAGTACTTCTATGATAAGGGATCCCAACTCTATATATATTGCAAAATTACATTTGTTCTTATCCGAGCTGGACTTACTATTATATTTCATGCTTCGTTCAATTGATCAAATATTGACACAGTCTGATATTTTGGGTCAAACGGATCTTCGGTTTCCAGAAAAACAGCTTCAAACATGCCGTTATAAAATCATGAAAAAATATCCAGTTATAAGTGAAATACTTATGTTTACAGACATAATGACAGGTGGATTTTGTTTTATCAGTGATAAAAGACATCAAAACATGAAAACATGAACTACTTAATACATAATTTTAAGTCACATGTGAAAAACTCATGAAAATATTTACAAATTATTTCCATCTGAATTACAAATGTCAATTGATCACAAGAAACCGACCGCGAATGTTTATCTGCGTTCATACGTGATCAGATATTCAGGATAGCACTGCACACCTTCATACACCACGAATTCCCGGAATAATTTATTGTTGTCACCCACAACGGAATGAAAATTTGAGTCATGGATCTTGCAGTCATCTTTGTAGCACTGGGTGCACGGAGGCCGTTTGTACTTGTGCGGGTTTGGATCAGTGCATAGATAACTTTTTCCAAGAATTACCCGCATCAAAAACATTTTCTTTTCGTTTCCGGCTCCACCTGTCCGAGTCGATATATCATCTGAAAACAACAACAATCATGCTCAGATGTTCACCAAAAAGTATACTCCTACAGAGAGTCGATTCCTTGTTTTAATAAAACAATGGAAACAACAGAGACAACCACAGAAGCCCTAAATTAGTTTTAATTTGGAACTTTCATTCAAAGCAAATGCAAATTAAACTTGATGCATATTTAAATAAGGCAATAATATGCTAGATATTTCGTACCAGTGTATTGATCTGCTTTTGAGGACTTTTCGGCACCGTATATTCCCGAACCGAACATGGCTTTTCCACTGCCAAGACGAGGATCTAGGCCGGTGATGCAAATGGTTTGTATCGTGTCTGGTTTTGTTCCGTGAAACAAATACACTTCGTTTATCTCGGAATATGGTTCTTTTTCCATTGTTTGTGATAGGTAACTGCGCGTCGTTATTTCACCGGAACTCCTTGGTAGTTGTCCTACGGTCGGCCAGCAACCACGCTTCTCATTCAACAAGTTAAGAAATATTTCCTGCCTTTTATGAACATACTTGCGAAAAAGCTGAGGATTTTCTATTCTTTGTATGTTGGTTATCCACAGCTTGCTGTAACTTAAGCGTTCTAGTCCTTTGGCGTCTTGACCATGCCCAATCTTTGTTGAATCAAACGTTTTATTGACCATTTTCACAATTCTACTATATGTCGGGTCATGTGCATCGATTGCAATCTTATTGTAGTCTTTTCCGGTTGCACTAAAAATGCTTAAAATTTCCGAAAAAGGTGTGTTGCCTTTGTACAGTTTCCAGTAAATTGGTATGTTAACTTCCTCGTGTGCCATGGACTCTGCAAATTCAACAGTGCCTCTTTTCATATCTTTTCGAAGCGGGCGTTTTTTTGACTTTTCGGGATCATTTATTAACAGTTTCAGTACTTCTTTGAGAGCCTCAGAAACATGTTGCCTTTTCCCTTTAAGGATGTAGTGTTTGTTGCCTAGAAAACAAAAATGTAAACAAGAGATGTTTGTCAATGAATATGTCCTATTTATCGCAATGTTATCAGGGATACTTGGACAATTGAATTACATATGCATAAACCGAAATGCCAAATGATTTGACCTGATGACTTCAAATGAAAAAGGTATCAGCTAGTGGCCTCGCCCAATCTCCAATTTAAATTGAGGACCGTCGGTGCAGGCGTTGTGAGGTTACTACTCGGAATATATATTCACGGTCAAGATTATTATACCTTAACCTTTAGACATAATAGCGCCCAACATAAATAGGGGAAATCTTCTGGTCACACCCAACCCCTACGCCAAGCTCGAGCTCGGCCAGTGTAGGCATTGTAAAGTTAGCATTCGAATAAGATTTTTGCGGAAAATGTCACATGACCTTGACATGTGTATCAAATGATCCAAAATCAGTAGGGTTCATCGACTGGTCACATCCAACAACCATGTTAAGTTGAGGTCTATGCATTGTTTAATTATCTTTTGGAAAAGCTTTTCGCATTCAGAGTCACTATGTCTTTGACCTGATGACCTCAAGATCAATAAGGGTCATCTACTGGTCACACTCACAACATTCATGCTAAATTTGAGAGTCTTGTGTGAGAGCATTGATCTGTTATCACCCTGACAAGGTTTTCGCATTTAAGTTCACTGTGACTTTGACCTGATTACCGCAAAATAAAGAGGGTCATCTAATGTTCACGCTCAACCTTCATGTCGAGTTTGAAGACAATAAGTATGTGCATAGTCAAGTTATCGCTCGGACGAGCTTTTTGCGTTCAATACCACTGTGACCTTGAGCTTTGATAAGATTACCTCAAAATAACTAGGGTTCATCTACTGGTCCGGTCACGTCTCCATGTGAAGTTCGAGGAGGTCGAGGCATTGTTGAGTTATCAATAGTGAAAGCTTCAATGTATCAGTGACCTCGATCTTTGAGCCGATGATCTCAAAATCAATATCACGTCTTCATGTCAAGTTTTGGTAGGTCAAGGCACTGTTGAGTTATTACGAGGGCAAGTTCAAAGGTATCAGTGACCTTGTCATTTGAGTCGATGACCTCAAAATCAAAAGGGGTCATTGACTGGTCACGCCCAACTTCCAAGTCAGGTTATAGGACCAAAGGTCCAGGCATTGTTTGGTTATCACTGGGACAAGCTTTGGTCTACCAACCGACCGACATACCGACCGACATGTACAAAGCAGATTAGCTCCTCTTCCCCAAAGGGGAGGGGGCATAAAATAGCTTGAACCTATATGTATATCAACAGAAACTTGTTCATATATTTAAACTTGCGTTTAGCATATTTTGATAACTGCTTACAGCAGTGATCTTGAATTATGGCTTAAAACATTATACTACTGTTTTTTGGTGTTAATTTTAAATTTTGCAATTATACTACCTTTGATAGACCGGATGCTGTACTTGCTGATTATCTTCACGATGGAATCCTTCGTCTCTTTCGATATGTGTTCCACCGTGTCAAATTTCTCTTCAAACAGAAGTTCAGCCCTCATGGTTTTACTGATTTGTTGAATAGCCTTTATACATTCGTCCTTACTTTCCGCAAACACCGTGATGGTGATTCTATCTGTCTTGCTATAGTCTGGGATCCTTTTTGGTTTCGTCGGCTTTATCGAGTATTGCCTTCTGCGCCGTTCTAAAATTCAAGTAAAGTGTATATAAAATAGGGATATAATAAAGTAGGCTATTATTTGCTCGCAGTTGGTACTATGATGAAATTATATTGTTCTCGTTTGTCAAAAGAAACAGCTTTGCAACGGTTGTTGTACATTTCCTCTTTGAATAAATCTGGAAACCATCAAATATGATAACAACACAAAATAATAGAATAGTTTTTTTTTGCTATGCCACGACCTTTGACAAGTGTATCGTGTCGAATGACTGTATAGAACATACAAGCAAATAAGTTACACAAAAATACAACAACATTAAATATCACTTTTGATGGAAACTGGGATGTTATTTGCAGTCTTTAATACGAAATTGTTAACGTAGGTTATATGCAACTTTGTAACCTGCACCATTAGGCTATCATGAGCGCGAAACTTTAATTATGTGTCTGTTAAGGGCTCTTTCTAGTTTAAGATGACTTAAATTGATTTTTTAATTATTGTTTAAATAATACAATTAAAATAGTACATCTTCAAAGCATTTACCATTTCTTTTTTTATGAAAACCCGAATTATAAAGTGTTAAATCTGGAACTGACTTAGGTACTGTTAAACTGATATTTTTGTTAACTTGCTGAACCGTTTGAAATAAAATTCAATAGAGGAACTTATACGTGTACATTAACCAACCTGACTCGTGAGATCTTGCACGCGTACGTTCCTTCTGATCATTTGTAACTGTAGGTTGCCTAGATTTTAGAATAGGTTTACTCGGCTGTGGCGTCGAAATGGTTGGACTACTGATATGTCTTCTAGAACTTGGTGCCGATGACTGTATTTGCACAAGGGCGACTATCAATTCATCAAATGTACTTTTGTCGTATGCCATAACGATGACATTCTAGAATTAAATGAAATAAAACAGTTGACAAATTCCGTTACACATTCTTTTTAATGAATGAAGGTGTTTAACTGACATTAAGTTACAAAAAATGCATACAAGCTGAAGTATTTCAAACGTTAATTATGTTAAATATCGACAAAAAAACCCATTGACTTTATTTTATTTAAATTATATGAATTGCGCAAAAAAATGTTCAAAATATTCTGCAATTAGCCTCATGTTCGTTTAAATCACCTTTAGCGTGGTTCCTTGTTGAAAATGGTCACTCATAACTTGAAACATCTGTGAAGCAATAGATTGCATTGGATAGTTGTATAACCGACCGACGCCAAGTGGTGGCATAGCAAGCGATTGGTATTGTAAATGTTCACTTGAGTCCAAAATCAGCTGCATAACCTCGGAAACACACTGTCAATACAATACACATGATATAATAACGTTTCTAAACGAAGAACTAGGATAATTGAAAATCACGACAAAAATGATTTATCTTGCTTTCCGTTAATTCATTGAAAATCCGATTAATAATTGAACATCAAAACAATAGTATTAGCTTATTATAAGTTACGAAATATTAAATCAGTTACATTTTCACCACCGTTTCCTTTCTTTAGACCCACATGTAAAATAGTTTTACAAGCGAGGCCACAGCCTGATGTAGTTATCACTGATGTCTTCGTTGCTGAACTGAATTCCTTTTTAAAACAAAGAAAATAGGTAAAAATGATTAAGTAGAAAAAATACAGGACAAGGTTTTAAACATGCGCCACGAGATATATTGGGTGAATCAGCTTTTATCGAATACTCTTTATCCTCATCATCTTAATTTCTTAGAGTTATCATGGCGCAAAAGGTCACCCTTTACTAAAACTATTTAGCAAAAATCGTATTATCATATCTAGTTACAGCTACCTTGGCCTTGAAAAACCAAAACATTTCACCATATTAAGGTCACTGGATTCATAATTTCAAAACTACAAATCAAACACTACAAACAAACATACTAGTAGCAGCGATTGTCCGCATGCGTTTAGGAAAGCTTTGGACACAATACTCTCTGCGAGTTGCATACCTGGGGACAGAATGTTGACTAGCACATCAGCCTGTGGACAGAGTAAATAAGTTACTACATGCACCAGAAATATGAAGATTGCAATAAATTTAAGCCATCCTTTGGGATCGTAGATATAGTGATAAATGATAAAATAACGCTTAACCCAATTAATTCAATTATACTATTGGATTAACAAGTACAGTCTTAAACATAGATTACCCGTGCTCGGTCTAATATTTTGATCCAGAATAATCACTGGATACCAAGATACATAAGTAAGCTCTGCCTTTTTGAGTAGTGTGGTATATTTTGCCAGGAATATTACTTAACGAGGTAGTTTCATTGGTGACTAATGAATAACATAGGCTAAAGAAGTAACAGTGTGTTCTTGTTGGTTTTTAATAACAAAATCCCTGTATGACCCAATTCTTATTCTTCTTATTTAATTATAGAAGAATGTTTTCCCCTATCTCATTTATATGCATTTGATCGAGATTTAGTTAATTTCATCACTGTTTTAATGTTGAGTTAAGGGATTGATATACCGTGGTTTCCGACGATGATCCAGAATATACATGTAATAAAAGTACTACCTGCCATATTGGTCACACTCGTGTTTTGATATTCCGTTTTTAATGAACAACAAAGAATAAAATTATTTATATATAATATATATTCGATACTGTAGAATGCTTATTCCTTGTCAGTTTCTTTCAGAGTATATACGTTTATCCAACCAGAAATATGTACTTACATTTTCCTTAACGATTTCACCTTTTTTGATAACTACTTTTACGCCTGACAAGTTGACACTGTAAGGTCGAACGGTCGCTGATGTTTGAAAACTTTGCTGCAGGTTTCTTGGTCCAATGTCGAACTGTGTTAAATCTTCTAGGGCATTGGATCCGTATAACCTAATCAGTATAAAATATAGTTTAATAACGACAGCAAACCAACTGTTGACCCGAGAATGATCTAAATACAAGATAAAATCTTTGTTGATGTGCAATGTGTACAGATTTAAAAAAAAATCTCATATTTAACTAGAATTCAGCGATTCGGGAGCGCCCATCATTGTCGAACAATATTTTGAGATAATTTTTGACGTGTTTTAACAAATGCAACTCTTTCTTACAAGGGCTCAAAATGTAAAAGTAAATTACTTTAAGTGAATGATTGAATCCTTTTTTCGCATATTTGAGAAAAGCATGTATAAAGGAAAAAAATGTTTTTAGCTGTTATGCATTTTTCTAGTTCATTTGCGCAAACCAACCATTGCTTGGTTAAGGAATGTAATCGAATTACGGTTCTGACGGTGTGGCGTTGCTTACGAAAATAAACAAAGTGAATTTCGTGATTTTATTTCATTTGCCGAAACTCTGGAATAAATAACGCGATCATCTGGTTAATAAAAAACAAAAATTGAGCTATTATCCCCATAACCATTGTTATTCCATTTGCTAAGGATGTAGAAGAAAAACTGTGTATGATAGAGTAGCCACAGTTAATTGGATACATGTTTGTTAAACTTGTACCGCTATAAGAGCCAAAATTCCAGGCTGAGAAGTGTGATTTTGCTGTTAGTAAAACTTGTTTAAAAACGTCCTTAAATATTTTAACGCATTGTAGTGAAGAAGAAAAGTTAAAAAAATGAAAATATTAAGGACCAAGACTAATAGTTCATACTGCGACATGGCCGTTCATCAAACACAATCTAGCAAGTACGCCTACTCACTTTGAAATTAAGTAAAAAATCAAAATTAGCAAATTGAAAATCTTGACAAATGAAGGACAATTACTCATTAGACAAGAACTAATATCGAAGTAGAATTGTTGACCGAGCTAAGTCGAGATATGACGCCAATAAGTTGTAGCCATGTTTAGAAAAGATTGAAAAACAAAAGCAAAATTTTGAGACTGGAAATGAAAGTGTGACATAACGAAAGCCGACACGGCCGGTTTGCTTTCGACGACAACGCTTGCAACGCCTGACAATACTTTCTCTTTACCCAGGCAACATAAACATGTTTAATCACAGGTTTTCAAATTGGTCGTATTGTAGTTACCCATCTCCCGGAAGTAATTCACCCGAGGCCTCGAGAGACAGCTGCAAAGCTGCTTGCAATGCGACTTCTTCAGACTGGAACAAAGGCATTTAAAGCTAGAATAAAAGTGCAATACATGAAACAAAAGTTTTACGATTTCAAATACACAGCAAACAGTGATTAACGTGGTTTAGAATCAATTCATTCGTCCTATGAAAAAAATCAAGAGCTGTCAATGTAACGTGACAACTTCTACTAATTGAGCCATGTTAGACAGACAGCCATTATTAGAGCACTTTATATGTCTTTAAACATCCATCCCCCTCATGGTAACCAATCTATGATTCCAAATTAAGTGTCTGTGAGGTAATTCTTACCAACATTCATATAGGATTAATGACCGTCATGGGGTCATCTTCTGTTCATGACCAACCACCTAGTCAAGTTTTAGGACCCTTAGACCAAGCATATTCTAGTAACATATCCGACAAGCTTTTGAGCCACGTCTATGAGCTTTAACTATTAATAAAGAGGGGCAATGCTGGTCATGACCAACCTGTCAAGTTTGAGTTCCATGTTTACTGTAGCTATCTATTGGACGAGCGTCTTGTGTCCAAGATCACCGTGACTATGACCGTTGATTTACTTTACTCAAAATCAAGAGGATCATTTGCTACTCATGACTTACCTACCTGCAAACTTTGGCGACCGAGGGACCAAGAATATTCTTGTCATCACTCAATCAGCTGTTTGTGTTAAAGATCTCCAAGACTCAAAGAGTAATTAACCGGGCGGGGTTTTGGTCTACCAACCGACGGATCGACATGTGCAAAGCAATATACTACAACTATTCGAGAGGGAGGGGGGATAATTCTAACTTTTAATATAACGAAAGATAACTACCATATTCGGGGGTTGGAGTCTAGTCATGTTTTTTATGCCGATCCCTGGTCTTGCACAAGCAGCGGACAATTGTTCAATTTCTTGCAGATTCTCGGAATGATCGTCTATGCACCCAGAATCGCTGGAACTACTTTGATGCGACGAGAGAACAACCTCGGAATCTACTGACAACCTGTCAATGAAAAAGTCGAGCTTTGGGAGTATTTTTTCTAGAACATTTATAAAATTGCCCATACCTTATTCAGGTAAATATATTGATGACTGTTTACTATACATGTAATAAATGAATTATGTCCTGTCATTAAAAATTAACATTGTAACATTTATTTGTGGGTCTAGCAATATTCTTAGTTGATCAAATTAATCAAGAAGCAAGGCATGAAGTCAGGACGGTCCTTTGCGAATTCATTTCGACGTAAATGTTTGCCAGTTTAAACGACAAACCGATTATAGAAATTCTTAAATGTGCACAGTGATGCAATTCACAGACATATATATCATAACAATTTTTTACTTCAAACACAAATATATAAATGTTTTCTAGATGATTCTTAGGTAATGCATGCACTTGAAGTTAAATATACTTCTGGTTTTACGGTTACGCATGCGATAGAGGTTAATTTGACTTCGTGTATTACAGGAACGCATACACCAGAGGTTTAGTAGACTTATCATATAACGGAAACGGATACATCAGAAGTTAAGTAGCCTTTTCATATAACCTAATAGTAATACTCTTAAGGGTTTTGTCCTGAAACCTCGACACAAACCTTGATCGACCTTTTGTAGGCGGGATTACATCCCCGTCTTTCGAGACATCGAGCCAACAGTTGAATCTTTCTTCACAACTTTTAAGAAAATCGTGACCCGATCGTCCATTAAGACCCGCCATCAACAGCCAATTGTCGGCATCTGAAACAGTTTTCAACATTACGTTAACTGGTTCACAGTCCATGCATGAGTTCGTTATATGAACATCGTTAACTTTTATACCCGTATGTTAAAATGAAAGTGTAGAGTGCAATGTATGAAAACTAAAAGCACCTCTTTAATTCTATTTAAATAATTTCACTGCAATATTCCTTTCTAACAGACACAATCATACAGTTCTCACACTTTGTCTGTACGAAAACATTGCGAAAAAACTTACCGTCTGTGCAAACTCTCTTGAAATTAAATATTTCGCTCCCGATTTTATTGATCATTGATTTGACAAATTTCAAGTCATCATCTTCTCCCTCAATATGCACTACAAGCTTATAATCTGTACCATGCCCTTCTTCTGTCCACCTAATACTACTCTTCCAAAAATATAATATATAATATTGAGATATCTTATTTTCAATGACATTGGCAATATATCTTTAAAGAGAACTAATGATGACGATTTCTCTTCTGACTGTAATCTAAATGTTCTTCATGTGATAATAAATATTGCGCGGATAATGTGTTATTAATTTCACAGTTATTCGTCAATGGCTTACTTAAAAATATAAGAGTACATGCTTCACTTACCTAAATGCAGCCTCTATATTTTGCAAATAACATTTTTTGAAGCACCTTGCCTTTGCTCTTGAAAGTTCCACACGGCCGACTTTTTTCGGTTCAATGTTCTTGATTTCCTTTAATAGTGTCTTTGCTAAATGTTCTGCTTGTTTTTCACAGAAACTGCAAACGAAGATATTGGACGAAGTTAGATAAACTTTGGTTGTGTCGTTTACAGGAGTTAATTCAGTGACAGTCATTTGGAGAACATTCTTTTTAATGCCTTTCGGTAATGCAAGTTCTTTAACTTTTACGCAGTCATCAATAAAATCAAGCCCTATTTCTAGTTGATTTGCAATAAAGGCATGCATGACTATCTTATTTACGTTAATGTCCGTCTGTATTTCAAATGCAGCTGGTATCTTTGCACTCCGAAGCTTATTGTTCATTTCAACTTCGCATTCGACCGTGTTTAAAAACTGCGCTAATTCTGCTTGAATGATCTTTTCTTTGCAACTAACTCGACTGAGACATTCATACAGTTTTATTTCTACGGATTTTAGCTCTTCATCTGAAGTAGCGCAGAGTGTTACTTTTCCTGCCTTTTCTGTCATGGAACAATTGACAGTTTCACTGTTCATTTTATACCCGAAACGATTGATTATAAGTAATTTGATTTTATGCGGAGGAAGCGATATTTCAGAACGACAGTATTTCTTCTGACCCCATAAATCTCTTCTTTCACGTTGTTGTTCTTGGCTAAACTGTCGGCCTCTTGAACTTGCTTTAACTCGTCCGAGGTTCTCATTGCCCCTGCGACTTTCTGGGTCACTTGATGTCGGTTTGAACGTATTGATGTGTCTTTCCTGTCCGATATCAGTGTCGGTAAAGATCTGATTCCCTTCGTATGACTGCGAATGCTTCATCGGAAGAACCCGATCGACGTTTCTTGACTCTCGACTGCCAAACATGAATGGATGAACCCGCACAGGTATATCCGTTTCTCGACACGGCGGAGTTGAAATCACTGGTTTCCTTGTAACACGATCTGAAACAGGATCCGTTTCTCGACACGGCGGAGTTGAAATCACTTGTTTCACTGCAACACGATCTGATACAGGATTAATTACAAGAGCTGCCTTTTGAAAGAAACTTATCTTGTCTTTCATAGGCGATTGGCTTGTGCCACTAAAACTAGATGGTTTACTTAAGCTCGTTGGTCTCTTCTGTATAAGCGGGGGCAACGTTGGGTAGTCTGCTAAAAACGAGAGATGTTTGAATAACATGCATTCCCCCAGCCCTAATGGCAGCCAATGAGTCATTTTGCATTAAATGTCTGTGGAGTATGGTTTTGACAATTACCCCTTCCATATTTAAGGTTTGCTCAAAGGTCAATTGAAATGGTAGTCAATGCATTTATAATAACACGACGATGGTCAGTTTTATGGACTTTTCAAATATTTTAGTTATTAATCTTTTGTTTTTAAATACTTGATTACAAAGTTGACTACCACTGTTTAATAAAGTTTTCTTTTAGTGTTGATACATGGTCAAGCTCCCCACCAAGTTTGGAACAGTAGGTCAAAGCGTTCTCTTTACATTTATGGACAAGCTTGTTAAACTTGAGGTTTACTGTGACTTTATTTTTGAGAACCTTATGTTCAAGAGCTTTCCCAGCATTAATCGGTTAAAAACTGGTATACAAGCCGACCCACATAAAGCAATATACATTTGCTACTATAAAAGGGGTTGATAATAATTCTCACTGTTACAATTTTAAATGTAATGTAACAAATACCATTTGGAAAAGCAATCAGTATATGAAGTAAGGAAACACAACCATAATTTATTAAAAAGCTTCGTAAACGATTCTAAATCTTACCATTCTCAGTTCTGAGTAATTGGCGATTCAACGTTTCAAACCACGGCTCAACTGTAACTTTCACCCCTTTAATATTATGGCCACCATTTGACAATATAGATTTAATAGCTGAAATTAATACATCAAAATTACGTACATCGATGACATTTTATACGAGTCGACATCTAAATCCTTAATTCGGTCTTTAATTAATGCGTCCAGGGCATGAAACAATTAAAAAATAAAGCTTTTTTTACGATTGGGACGAAAACTAAAAGGTTCAATAAAAGCACTGACCCGATTGAATATTGATCTTAACAACGTAAATTCCTTTCGCTTTGTTTACAACATCAATAACACAGCCATCAAGTCCCCCAGATCGTTTGTTCTCGAAGTACAATTCTAAAAGCTCGTCTGTAACATCATGCGGAACATTATACACAATCACTCCGTTTGGCTGTCCCAAAGCTTGAATCGTAACCCGATTTTCACACAGTCGTTTTTCCTCTAGGCGCTTTTCCCAAGCGATTATATCTAAAACCAAAGTTCACAGGAAAATATTTAGCTTTTTATCAACATTTTCATAATTCAGGATCTATATAAAAATGCACGTGGTTTTGTGTTTCTTTTGTTATCGAGTGTTGTTAAATGATCAGTAATCTATTGACAGCGGTAATGACATGTTCAAAATGAGTAGAATATCGTTGTATGTAGTTTTGAGCAAACACAAACGTTTACTCAGTTGTATTTCACTAGCTACTTATACATAGTAATACACCTATTACAAGAACGTACACGTTTACACGTATAATTGGTAAATAAGAATTACGCATCATTCTTCATCATAACATATCTCATAGTCACAAGCTTACCAGTTTTTCTATGTTGCACAAAATCCAATAGAGGTACAGTTCGATAAATTCTTAGCAATATGGCTACGACATCACCACAATCATTCCTGAAGGAGCCCGGATAGATACCGTACAATATGTGATCCAAACCTTACACTTTATCAATTGTTGAAACCTCAGAAGCGTTGCAAACCTTGATCTGTGATATTTGTTTCAAACTGCACCACGGCTACGGATGGACAGTTTCGTTGCCGGTGTAATGACGTCACGTCCAGACCACATATCACCTCTACATAGTTCTTGATGTTGTCGTCTCCAGTGTCAAATGGAATATTCTGCAGGAAGACTGAAACAGTGTTTGTAGAGTAAGGTTTACCTTGACTTTCTCCCTTAAGGTTTGTATGTTTAATTTTCCTATTATTTATTATACTCATTGTCTAGTTCAATCCCCATTTAACATATATTACCTATCATAAAATATAATTGTTTAAAAGCAATCTCTATCAAAAACATAGATAGTGCATGCATTGTGATAAGCTTATATTTTAAAACAAAATTATAAATGAATACATAAGACGAATTAGAATGATGAAACTGTTGATAATAAATAAAATGTATTGACAAACCGTAAGGACTAGGCACTTTTGTCAATGAGGCTGACATTTGTAGATAATCCCTCAGGGCATATGGAGACACATCTGGAAACCTATGTACCAACGAAACTGAAACCAATAATTGGAATGTAATTGGAATGTAAATTTTAAATTGTTTCGTTAAAAATAATGTTTTTCTATCATTTTTTTATAAAGTAAGTGAGCTAGAATGCAATGAACTCTTAATGTTAATATTTTAGATAGACATAGTAAAGATTTATCATTGATGGTAAATCGATGAACATCACAAAAACTGATGAACATGAAATGTTCAAGCTGATAAAGATGGTAACTGAATTCTGCGAATACTTATTCCATCAATAAAGAATTCAATACAAACAAATAATTGACAACATAAATGCATTTACATAAACACCATTTTGTTACTTATTCATTATTTACTTCAACATCTTTAACGATAAATTGCAATCAACAGAACATTGCTTCAAATATATGACTTAACAAAGCAATGGCTAACAGTAACATGCATTTGGATTACCAATTAACCCCGAGCATTTTCCTGTTGATACTTTAAGGTGTGTTCCCACTTTCCCAACCGCTAATACTGTGCTAAAAAGTTACGTGTCGGATTTTGAGAAAGTTGTTCTTAAATGTCATAAAATAACACAAATATAGAACTGACTTTTATTTGTAATTCATAAAATGTCATATAATTAAAAATGCAAGAATATATGATATTCATAATAATTGATATTAAATTGTAAGTATATAATTACACAGCACACTATAGATATAATTATATTCTTTAATAACTCATTATAATAGTTTAAATAAATAGCACATGTTGAAATATTTATGAACTTAAAACATATATTAACTCATAATACAAAACTCGTATGCTACCTATTCACACACATTTACTTCAGCTTTACTAAATGGGAAGCAGCATCAATATATGTCACTATATCATATGGCCATTTTGCAGCTGGTGCTTAAGCCTGATGAGCCTTTACTCCAGCTTGCTCTTTCTGGACAATATATATCAGAGTATATACATAAGGGTGGCCGTGGTTATTTATTTTATGGTGCCAACTAATGACTAATCATGCATATTAAGTGTATATTGGTAAATTCGACAAGTGACCAAATCAATTTCTAAATGTTAGAATTTCATGAAATAATCAAACAATGTATTGATTTTTTTTCAAAAAACAAAAACAATTTATTCAATTCCAATATTAATACCAACTTTAAACATAGATAACCTTGAGGTTTTGCCAAATGAACATCATCGGTTGTTTTCAGAACAAGTATCAGAAGCGCATAGCTATATTTCAACATAAATGCTTAACTCACATGAGTTACAACATATTTTGTCTATTGTGTCTAATTTGGAACTCGCTTTCTACAGGCCCCAGTTTCGCGAAATATGTTTTATAATCTCAGATTCTGACTAAACTCATTTTATCGCTTTACAACCAAGAACGGTTGACAAAAGTATGTTTTCATGGGCCTACCATGGCTGATTTAAAGCATTTGGTCGTGCTCTAGAGGGCTGGTGGACATTGCAGTCACTAAAAAGTGCCTTCCAGGCCAAACATCAACAAAAATAAGCTTGGACGGCATTCAAAAAGACTAGCGGGCATGGATCCCCTTCAAATATTTTGGTTCAGCTAGATTGTCTGAGATAAAGTTTAGTGTGTCCGTGATTTTAGCAAGAACAGTACATACTTCATTAAACACACGTATATTGCACTAAATTAGTTTATGGTTAAATATCTTTCAAAAGGAAAGTTAACAAAGAAATCAGAATTGAGATATCAAAACCAGAAATAAACCAATGATTATTTGTATTCAATTCATAAATCAATTTGGTGCATTCTCATACTATTTCAGGCTTTAGAATACAAACACTTTTTATTGAGAGAGATCCAGCTTAAAATGTATTTGTTTTTATGATTTCTTTAAACATGAAGTAAGAGCACTTTTTTGAAAAACATTTCCCTATCTAAAAAAACGTAAAATTCATATAAGTGGTTACACACACTAAAACAGTACCAAAGTGTACATAGTGTACTTTCTAAATAAAAATTGCACCTAACCAATATCAAGAATCATCATTTATGAAGATATATTAACAAGAAGCATTTTATTTTATGTTTTGAATGCTAAGAACTTTACGGAAATACTATAAAATGCCTGAATCTGTAGTGAGTAACAGGGAGCTTAACCTTACCATAGATTACTTGGAAGTCAAAAAGACAATTTAGCTTTAATTATTAATTTTAATTAACACTGTTGTCAATAAAGTGCTGTCACAGGGCAAGACCAAAACCTACTGGAATGGGCAAAATATATTCTTGTGTATTTCTGTACAAGTATGACTTTTGCATAATAAACACTAAGAACATTCAACTGGTCAGATATACAAAGCTGAGACATGATAGTTATGGAAATCCACAGGACTTTGTATGACCTTTTCAATGTGACCTTGACCTTTCAGTTTGACCTTGACCTTATTGACATTGACCATTGGGGTGAAATACTGAATGCATGATTTAAAATTGATTTACCAGAACTACAGGAAAGTCAACTGGGGCATAGGCGGGGAGGGGGGACTACTGCGAGCTCGTTAATGACGTCACAACGTCTGAAATCAGAACATCTAAAAACATTTAATGGATCAGACGTATATTGGCATATATCAGAATTTGAACAAAATTAATAAAGAAGGATATAATTATGAATTAAAGATAATAATATATTGCTTTTTGTCATGTAGTATTTAGAGGACATATAAGAACTACACCCTCCCCCTCCAAAAAGTATTACCACCTTATCAAATAATGTATGACAAAATATTATTGCATAATTATAAAAGATAGACATTTTGACAGCTTTAACTCTAATAAAATGATTGTCATCCGCCCGCTTTTCAGATTGTGTCTGTTAAGGAATTACAATCACATTTGGTGCTAGCCGTGGTGGTGGAGGCTTGGTAATGCTGTCCAAAAACAGATCTGATGACGTAACTTTAGTTGTAAAAAATAATATCATAATTATGATATCGGAGACCTAAAAAATAATCAATAGTTCTAAATGATAAAAAATAATTGAACGAAGATCATGTTCTGAAACAGACTGTAGTCTTACGTATTTGTTATCATTTTTATGATTGACAATATAATTCGTGCAGATTCAACAACAAATTATACTGTTACAGAAATAAATCATAAATGATATTATAAACGATCTAAATATACGTTTCATTGTATTACAAAGAAGCTTTTATTTGCAAAATTCCATATATTCACACATTTTAAATAGTCTTTTTTGTCGTGTAAACTTTCAATTTCGTGTCTGGAAGCAGTCGGCTATTTCCGTAAACACTCGGAAAGTCGGACCATGCTTCCATTTGTCACACATTTTCATACATAACACGCGTAAATATATTATAAAATGCAACTGATATTAAGAAACAAACTACTCACGTTTTTGGGATGGAACATCATCTATAAGCCTTCATTAATAATATCTGTCATGTGTTCCCGTTCCGGATAGAAAAATCCGACCAGAGGGCACCTGCGTTGCCAGCTTCGGAGCGTGCCCGAGGTTCGGATTTTTCTATACGGAACGGACACACATGATAGATATTTATTCTAGCATACATTAAATTACATTTTTTTTGTGAACAAAATACATAAAAAAGCGCATTTTTGTACATATCACCAAAAAGCGCTTGCGATGATGTTTACTGACGTCATGACGCGCAGTAATTTGTATTCACTGCATACGTCAATAAGTTCCTTCGACATCACGTCTTTTAAAGGTTATTTTGTTTTTTAAATTTTATTTTAGTAAAGTTAATGTTAATGGAGCTCATATATTTAAATCTCAAAATTATGATTACATAAAGTGAATTATAAAAGAAATTGAAATTATTACGTCACAGCGCGTGACTCATCTGGCATGGGGGGATGCCAGACGGAGATTTCCAGCACGGCTGAATTCACCGGAAATGCCTATCCGATGTGCTAAAGTACTGCATCTCAATGTTTCATGGGTACGCATAATCTCGAGGAAGTATGGAAAACGCCAAAAGAGCCGATGTTCTTCCGATTGAATGTATCAACTATCCTTATTCGTGGGTTTTATTCACTCATGGCCAAACAAAGATTAGTTAAGACGCGAAGAAAATAGCAGGGAAACAACAAGATTTTCGTACATGATCTTCTGCATGAGCGAAATAAGTAAAAACGAATTGCTTCCCCTGTTGGTCCAGGATTTATCATCTGCGTAAGTGTACTTACTACCTCTAGTTTAAAACGTGAGATATGAGCGAGATAAATGGAACCATGTTTTTTCTATTTGTCAAAAAATGTACCAAACTACAGAAATTAAGATATCTACATCTGTTTTCATTTTATGGATCTGTCATATAATTACCGTCCGATATCTAATTTAACCAACTGAACAAGTAACAAATGCATACATACTTTATATGTTAGGCATTCCAGGTTTATATTGAGTTAGTTAATATTTATTTCAATTTGATATTATGATTGATATGGATATAAACTAATAAAACTCATATATATGATATAAGAATTCGACTTACTGTGTATTTCCCTACTTCCGATTTTCCGATTTATGCCGAGGGTACTTTCGTTTTCCAATGGCTATATGGAAGTATTCTTTTTTCAACTCCAAGAAAAAACTATTTATAGATATCACAATCAATTTTCAAAAAATGCTAATGCAAGATTTTCAAAAAATTGTTTTGGTAAAGTGCAAAACAGGTGAAGCTATAAAATCCCCAGACTTGGCCCATTTTCAAATTAAAATTACATACGCATGATACTATATATGTCTCTAGCCGGTTGTAGGCCAGGAACATGGGTGTGATCCCCCTCCTACTCCAAGCCTACCCCTAAAATGTCGAAGTAAACATTAAATATTTTTATTGGATAAAATGCACCAGAATGCACCATTTTAGATTCCAAACCTCCTGGTACATATAAGCAGTGTACTTTTTGCGGGATAGGTTACACGTTAAAAGTTGCAACCTATGGCGTGTTCCGTCCTAAGCAACCTATGTTTGTTAAAGATACAATCTTACTCCCAAATAAGATTTAACACAATTCATAATATTGTTTAAATATTCCAAAAAAGATGTCGAAAACAATGGTTCGTATGAAGGATACCAAGTCTATTTTGACAGAAATGAGCAAAACACGGTATTTCTACCTAATGAAAGTATAGTAGACCCAAGTAAAACTTTTAGCATTCACCAATCATTTAACATTTTTGCGCTTTCTGCTATTAAATACACGGTTACAAACTTGTTATCAGTAATTGATATTTTCCATAAATGCAATATTTAGTATGTAGTGAAAGGTTCATCAGTCAAAATATATGATTGTTGTACATGTATATGTATTGATTTTGAATAGGAGTGTCACTTTAAGTGGTTTATAATTCCTACATTGACAAAAGAAGTGGCTTGTAAATGTTTTTTGTTAAGAGTTTGATTCATGTATTGTCCAAGTGTCACAAGCCAGGCAGGACTCGTGTGTATAAAAGGGGAAACAATCACATAGCGTTGAATAAAAAGTGGGCATTGGTTATTCTAAATATAATTCATGTTACGGTAGAACAAATACTTGATTGAAATACAAATTCCGCAAAACGGATAAATTTCTGCCACTAACGTGCAATGGCAAAAATGTAACAATAAAACACATTTCAGAGATTATACTTTGATATGTCTTTTAATGAAAAGTGGCTCGTTTTTCCTTTAACACATACAATTGTTCATGACATAATTATTGGGCGGTTTAGAGAGCAGCTTCCAACTTGAAACAAAAGCATTATGATAAGACCTAAAAAATATGTCTGTTTCCTGTAACCCCACCGACCGCCGACCGCATTTTTTTATGCCCCAAAATTCAAAAAGTCAGATTTTTAGCGATCTCTGGCCTGTGATGACAACGAAAATTTAAATAATTTAGTAGTGTCCGAACTCGTCGCATAGTTACAAACGTTTCCGGTTTGACAAGTTAAAACAATGGCAAAAAGATTAATGGTTGTGACAATAAACTGCAGGGCTTTCAATTGACCCGAGCTCCCGGGTTTTGATGCATAAAAATCGTAAATGACCCGAAATTGACGCATCATACATTTGTAATATGCGCCAGTTTTGACCCGGGATATTTCGGTGTGAGAGTCGGTATCATCTGAAAGGAGCCCCAATGCATGATCTGAATGTTTGTTTAACCCGCAAGAGCAATCAACACCCAAAGTGACAAGTGATTATCGATCTGGAATCGGATCGGTAACCGTGTCAATTAGCAGCACTCAAACTCAATGACGTAATATTAACTCCGTCCATTATGCAAATTAACGGATACCTTACGCTTTTCTGCTAAGTGCGATGGTTTTGAAAAACAACAATGCTAAGATATATTGTGTTCATTTATTTTAAGTTGTTTTATTATATCTCTGGTTAATTAAAAAACAATCTTATAAGTTTTTAATGAGTTAACAGAAAAATAATCATTTTTCGTACCACATGGTCTAAAAAGCGCGGGAAACAGGTGCACGCTTACTTCCTGTCAATTTTAATGAAAGTGAAAGGAGAACTGCGTAGATTGTTGTCAGTGTTATAGTTAAGTTCTATAACAAAACAGTATTGTATGGTTATGGTTATGCCATTTATGAAAAATACAATGTTGCAATATTGGCAATAGGAACGTTGAATGTTTTTGTTTACTTTCGGAAAAAAAGATTAACGTGAAAGTGAAACTGAAAGTTAACGTAAGAAAGATGTCGTTGCAACTAAACAATCGCTGGTGCATATTGGAATTTGACTAGGATGCATTGGGTTACATAACGAAGATGCATTAACTATATAATATGTTCGTCAGAGTCAGAACATATTTTTCCAAGTTTTGACTCTGGGAATTTTTTAACCACCGAAGTCCAGTCAAGTCCAAAAAAGGAAATAAGACAAGGTATTCTATTAAAAGTTATATTGATTATTTTTCATCGTGCTTAAAATGTATTTGTTTTTATGATTTCTTTAAAAAATGAGGTAAGGGATTTTTTTTCTCTGTCTTAAAAAACGTTAAATCAACATAAGTTGTTACACACACTAAAACAGTACCAAAGTATACCTAGTGTACTTTCTAAATAATAATTGCCCGTAACCATTACAAAGAATCATCATTTATGAAGATTTATTAACAAGAAACATTTTGTGTTATTTATTTAATGCTAAGAACTTTACGGAAATACTATAAAATGCCTGAATTTGTAGTGAGTAACAGGGGGCTTAAACATAACCATAGATGCCTTGGAAGTCAAAAAAGAAAATTTAGCTTGAATAAATAATTTAAATTGACGCTGTTGTCAACAAAGTGCTGTCACATGTCTTTGCTCAACCTGAGAGACTTTCACAGGGCAAGACCAAAAAACTACTGGAATGGGCAAAATATATTCTTGAGCATTTCTGTACAAGCATGTCTTTTGCACAACACGATGAACATTCAACTGTTAAGATATATAAAGCTGAGACATGATAGTTATGAAAATCCACAGGAATTTATATGGCCTTTTCTATGTGACCTTGACCTTTCAGTTTGACCTTGACTTTATTGACACTGACCATTGGGGTGAAATACTGAATGCATATTAACTGATGATGTTTTTAATGAATTTCATTTTGTTACAGCTGAGACAAGAGAAATGAACTGTTTAACAGATAAACAATGATATAAATATGCCACTCTGTGGTGGCAAAACAATTATAAAACATTATCTAAACTGATTAAAAAATTATTTACAATACAGATAATACAGAAAAGTCAACAGGGGCATATGCGGGGAGGGGGGGGGGGGGGTGACTACTGCGTGTTCGTTGATGACGTCTGAAATCAGAACATCTAAAAGCATTTAATGAATCAGACATATATCGGCATTTATCAAACTTTGAACAGAATTAATAAAGAAGGATATTATTATGAATTAAAGAAAATAATAAATTGCTTTTTGTCATGTAGTATTTAGAGGAAATATTAAAACTACACCCTCCCCCTTATCAAATAATGTATGACAAAATATTATTGTAAGTATAAATGATAGACATTTTGACAGCTTTTACTCTAATAAAACCGATTGTCATCTGCCCGCTTTTTTCAGATTGTGTCTGTTAAGGATTACAATCTCATTTGGTGCTAGTCTTGGTGGTGGAGCCTTGGTAATGCTGTCCAAAAACAGATCTGATGACGTAACTTAAGCTGTAAAAATAATATCATAATTATGATATCGGATACCTAAAAAATAATCAATAGTTCTAAATGATAAAAAATAATTTAACGAAGGTCATGTTCTGAAACAGACTGTAGTCTTACGTATTTGTTATCATTTTTATGATTGACAATATAATTCGTGCAGATTCAACAACAAATTATACTGTGACAGAAATAAATCATCGATGATATCATAAGTGATCTATACGTTTCATTGTATAACAAAGAAGCTTTTATTTGCAAAATTCCATGTATTCACACTTTTTAAATAGTCTTTTTTGTCGTGTAAACTTTCAATTTCGTGTCTGGAAGCAGTTGGCTATTCCGTAAACACTCGGAAAGTCGGACCATGCTTCCATTTGTCACACATTTTCATACATAACACGTGTAAATATATTATAAAATGCAACTGATATTGATAGAACTGATGTTAAGAAACAAACTTCTCACATTTTTGGGATGGAACATCATCTATAAGCCTTCATTACTGCATCTCAATGTTTCATGGGTACACAGGAAGTATGGAAAACGCCAAAAGAGCCGATGTTCTTCCGATTGAATGTATCAACTATCCTTATTCGTGGGTTTTATTCACTCATGGCCAAACAAAGATTAGTTAAGACGCGAAGAAAATAGCAGGGAAACAACAAGATTTTCGTACATGATCTTCTGCATGAGCGAAATAAGTAAAAACGAATTGCTTCCCCTGTTGGTCCAGGATTTATCATCTGCGTAAGTGTACTTACTACCTCTAGTTTAAAACGTGAGATATGAGCGAGATAAATGGAACCATGTTTTTTCTATTTGTCAAAAAATGTACCAAACTACAGAAATTAAGATATCTACATCTGTTTTCATTTTATGGATCTGTCATATAATTACCGTCCGATATCTAATTTAACCAACTGAACAAGTAACAAATGCATACATACTTTATATGTTAGGCATTCCAGGTTTATATTGAGTTAGTTAATATTTATTTCAATTTGATATTATGATTGATATGGATATAAACTAATAAAACTCATATATATGAGATAAGAATTCGACTTACTGTGTATTTCCCTACTTCCGATTTTCCGATTTATGCCGAGGGTACTTTCGTTTTCCAATGGCTATACGGCAGTATTCTTTTTTTTCAACTCCAAGAAAAAGACTATTTATAGATATCACAATCAATTTTCAAAAAATGCTAATGCAAGATTTTCAAAAAATTGTTTTGGTAAAGTGCAAAACAGGTGAAGCTATAAAATCCCCAGACTTGGCCCATTTTCAAATTAAAATTATATACGCATGATACTGTACATGTTTCTAGCGGGTTGTAGGCCAGGAACATGGGTGTGATCCCCCTCCTACTCCAAGCCTACCCCTAAAATGTCGAAGTAAACACTAAATATTTTTATTAGATAGAATGCACCAGAATGCACCATTTTAGATTCCAAACCTCCTTGTACACATAAGCAGTGTACTTTTTGCGGGATAGGTTACACGTTAAAAGTTGCAACCTATGGCGTGTTCCGTCCTAAGCAACTTATGTGTGTTAAAGATACCATCTTACTCCCAAATAAGATTGAACACAATTCATAATATTGTTTAAATATTCCAAAAAAGATGTCGAAAACAATGGTTCGCATGAAGGATACCAAGTCTATTTTGACAGAAATGGGCAAAACACGGTATTTCTACCTAATGAAAGTATAGTAGACCCAAGTAAAACTTTTAGCATTCACCAATCATTTAACATTTTTGCGCTTTCTGCTATTAAATACACGGTTACAAACTTGTTATCAGTAATTGATATTTTCCATAAATGCAATATTTAGTATGTAGTGAAAGGTTCATCAGTCAAAATATATGATTGTTGTACATGTATATGTATTGATTTTGAATAGGAGTGTCACTTTAAGTGGTTTATAATTCCTACATTGACAAAAGAAGTGGCTTATAAATGTTTTTTGTTAAGAGTTTGATTCATGTATTGTCCAAGTGTCACAAGCCAGGCAGGACTCGTGTGTATAAAAGGGGAAACAATCACATAGCGTTGAATAAAAAGTGGGCATTGGTTATTCTAAATATAATTCATGTTACGGTAGAACAAATACTTGATTGAAATACAAATTCCGCAAAACGGATAAATTTCTGCCACTAACGTGCAATGGCAAAAATGTAACAATAAAACACATTTCAGAGATTATACTTTGATATGTCTTTTAATGAAAAGTGGCTCGTTTTTCCTTTAACACATACAATTGTTCATGACATAATTATTGGGCGGTTTAGAGAGCAGCTTCCAACTTGAAACAAAAGCATTATGATAAGACCTAAAACATATGTCTGTTTCCTGTAACCCCACCGACCGCCGACCGCATTTTTTTATGCCCCAAAATTCAAAAAGTCAGATTTTTAGCGATCTCTGGCCTGTGATGACAACGAAAATTTAAATAATTTAGTAGTGTCCGAACTCGTTGCATAGTTACAAACGTTTCCGGTTTGACAAGTTAAAATAATGGCAAAAAGATTAATGGTTGTGACAATAAACTGCAGGGCTTTCAATTGACCCGAGCTCCCGGGTTTTGACGCATAACAATCGTAAATGACCCGAAATTGACGAATCATACATTTGTAATATGCGCCAGTTTTGACCCGGGATATTTCGGTGTGAGAGTCGGTATCATCTGAAAGGAGCCGCAATGCATGATCTGAATGTTTGTTTAACCCGCAAGAGCAATTAACACCCAAAGTGACAAGTGATTATCGATCTGGAATCGGATCGGTAACCGTGTCAATTAGCAGCACTCAAACTCAATGACGTAATATTAACTCCGTCCATTATGCAAATTAACGGATACCTTACGCTTTTCTGCTAAGTGCGATGGTTTTGAAAAACAACAATGCTAAGATATATTGTGTTCATTTATTTTAAGTTGTTTTATTATACCTCTGGTTAATTAAAAAAAACAATCTTATTAGTTTTTAATGAGTTAACAGAAAAATAATCATTTTTCGTACTACATGGTCTAAAAAGCGCGGGAAACAGGTGCACGCTTACTTCCTGTCAATTTTAATGAAAGTGAAAGGAGAACTGCGTACATCGTTGTCAGTGTTATAGTTAGGTTCTATAACAAAACAGTTTTGTATGGTTATGGTTATGCCATTTATGAAAAATACAATGTTGCAATATTGGCAATAGGAACGTTGAATGTTTTTGTTTACTTTCGGAAAAAAAGATTAACGTGAAAGTGAAACTGAAAGTTAACGTAAGAAAGATGTCGTTGCAACTAAACAATCGCTGGTGCATATTGGAATTTGACGAGGATGCATTGGGTTACCTAACGAAGATGCATTAACTATATAATATGTTCGTCAGAGTCAGAACATATTTTTCCAAGTTTTGACTCTGGGAATTTTTTAACCACCGAAGTCCAGTCAAGTCCAGAAAAGGAAATAAGACAAGGTATTTTATTAAAAGTTATATTGATTATTTTTCATCGTGCTTAAAATGTATTTGTTTTTATGATTTCTTTAAAAAATGAGGTTAGGGATTTTTTTCTCTGTCTTAAAAAACGTTAAATCAACATAAGTTGTTACACACACTAAAACAGTACCAAAGTGTACCTAGTGTACTTTCTAAATAATAATTGCCCGTAACCATTACAAAGAATCATCATTTATGAAGATTTATTAACAAGAAACATTTTGTGTTATTTATTTAATGCTAAGAACTTTACGGAAATACTAAAAAATGCCTGAATTTGTAGTGGGTAACAGGGGGCTATAACTATATGTTATATGTATATATAACTAAGCAACTTATGTTTGTTAAAGATGCAATCTTACTCCCAAATAAGATTTAACTCAATTCATAATATTGTTTAAATATTCCAAAAAAAGATGTCGAAAACAATGGTTCGTATGAAGGATACCAAGTCTATTTTGACAGAAATGAGCAAAACACGGTATTTCTACCTAATGAAAGTATAGTAGACCCCAGTAACACTTTTAGCATTCACCAATCATTTAACATTTTTGCGCTTTCTGCTATTAAATACACGGTTACAAACTTGTTATCAGTAATTGATATTTTCCATAAATGCAATATTTAGTATGTAGTGAAAGGTTCATCAGTCAAAATATATGATTGTTGTACATGTATATGTATTGATTTTGAATAGGAGTGTCACTTTAAGTGGTTTATAATTCCTACATTGACAAAAGAAGTGGCTTATAAATGTTTTTTGTTAAGAGTTTGATTCATGTATTGTCCAAGTGTCACAAGCCAGGCAGAACTCGTGTGTATAAATGGGGAAACAATCACATAGCGTTGAATAAAAAGTGGGCATTTGTTATGCTAAATATAATTCATGTTACGGTAGAACAAATACTTGATTGAAATACAAATTCCGCATAAAAGGATAAATTGCTGCCACTAACGTGCAATGGCAAAAATGTAACAACAAAACTCATTTAAGAGATTATACTTTGATATGTTTTTTTTAATGAAAAGTTGCTCGTTTTTCCTTTAACACAATTGTTCATGACATAATTATTGGGCGGTTTAGAGAGCAGCTTCCAACTTGAAACAAATGCATTATGATATAAAGCATGGTAATTGCAGAATTTAAATAAAAAAGAAAGAAGGGATTGTCAAAAAGAATCCAGTAATGATAATCACACCAAGTGTGGCTCTATAATGTTCTGAACTGTGAATGATTAGTTGAATACTAACATCTACGTCTTGCGCCCTAAAAGTATTTACGTCCAAACAACATTTTATAATTTAATTTATGTAGAACGAAACATTAGTTGTCAAAATTATATTTTGTCAACTCAGAAGGCAGCATTTCTCAAATTTTCCAATACATTTATTTCAGTAAATCAGCAGTGAGCCGTTTTTGATTTTAATCAGGTGAAGCGGTAGATATAAACTGTCGCTTTCCCAGTAAATGGAAAGTTTACATAATATATTCTGTAGACCACTAAAATACCTAAACAAAATTGATAATGCTACCCTGTCGAATCAAACCATTTATTTTTTAAGTACATACTAACGATCTTTAGCCACAATAAAGGTATATTTTACACTGATATATGATACATTTGCAGTTTTTTGTTCCACAATCATTATTCAATACATCGACACATTTACTATAAGTACTTAACCATTAGAGCAACCAGCGTTAATTAAGCGTTATCTCGTTTTATTGCTGATCATGTTTAAAGCTGCACTCTCACAGATTGAAAGTTTTGACTTTTTTTTTTTGTCTTAGAGCGGGCCAATCTTGCAAAAATCCATGGAAAGCAGTTATATAAGACTGCTGACAAAAATCAGATCGCAGATTTTTATATTTAAGTTAAAAAAATATGTTTAATGCATTTTTCTTAAACGGTCAGTAAACGGTTTAAGCCATAAAACATTTATTTCCGAACGGAAATATGAATATCTGCGATCTGATATTTTGTCAGCAATCTTATATCACTGGTTTGCAGATATTTACTCAAATATTTGCTCTTTCCAAGACAAAAAATAAAAAAAGTTGTAAAAATGGTGTATCTGTGAGAGTGCAGCTTTAAAAGACATTTCAAAAGTCGGGTGCATTCAGTTTATAAATAACAAAAGTAATGTACGTTTATCAAAATTAAACTAGAACATGAACTGTTTGCCTTTATAAATTTGGTTTAAGGTATGGTACTTGAATATATCGGTCGTATCTTAAACATATGTATTGATCCAATATTAAACATTAAAGTGTGGGTTACAAGTTTTTAATAATGTGCGATTCGAGGCTCTTAAGCATAGCGGCGATTTTACAAACTATATAACGATGAAGGCAATAAATAAACTATTGATAGGTTATTAGAAGCCCACCATTAATTGATTAAAACAGATGATGATGATTAAATAAATAAATGTTGATGTATATCTCTTTGAAGTAAACCTTAATGAACTATTTTAAAGAAGGAAACCAACCTTTAATGTGATATTTGAAATTAACTTCCTGTTTGTAGATTAATAAGAATGAACTCGTATGCCTTTAAAGAAAAAAAGGAAAAGGCTTAGGCGGAAGCGAATTATTCTGGTTGACATTTCAGAACAGGTAAACTATTTTCTATATTGAATATATTACTAGCTATTTTATTAAGGCACAGCAGAGAAATGTATGTATCAATATATAAATTGTTGTCGTTGAGTTGTTACAGTTTGAATTATGTATGCTAGCTATAGTGTGTTCAACTTTAAAACTAAGACCAATGTCATATCCAGGAGGAGGATAATGAGTACTCCTAGAGGGTCTGGTGGTAGGAACACCACAAACAGAGGGCGCGGTGGTGGCGTTAACACTACTGGCGGGCATGGTGGCGGCGCAAACACTCATGGAGGGCGTGGTGTTGGTGTTCAAAGTGGCGGCCAACAACGGTAAGGGTTTAATAGGTTTAGTTTATGTTTTCTTATGGTTTATGATTTGAAATGCAGTGGAAACTACGTCGTAAGCCCGACAGCGAGGTTAAACGTTGTATTTATTTAAATGTACAATAAAAAAGGAAAAAGTGGCATATTATTAGAAAATTAAAATATCAAAAAACTAACAAGTTTCGACAAAAAATATGTACGGAATGCCGTTAGGGCCATCGCCTGTGAATGTGTTAATCTGAAACGCGTTACTCGATAGAACGATTATATAAACGCGAAATCACGAAACTACGATAACGAACTGGCGACAGTACGATGATGAAAACACGACAGTACGATAACGAAAACGCGATAATACTATGAACCATCATCATCATCATCATGTTCATTATCATTATAAACAACAACAACTACTACGCGTCATGATCTCGTTATCAGCTTTGACGTCATCGTCTCATCGTATTGAGTATTATTGTCGTCGTTGCATTATTGTTATTAAAGTTGTCATCATCTTAGTCGTGGTTGCCGCATTATCATTATTAGAATAATCAACATTGTCGTCGTAATCGCATCATCGTCATTAGCATCATCACCCTCTTCATCATTATCAGCAGCAACAGCAGCAGCAGAAGCAGCAGCAGCAGCAGCAGAAGCAGCAGCAGCAGCAGCATTATAATCTCATTAGCATCATCATCAGCAGCAGCAACAGTAGCAGCAGCATCAGCAGCATCATCATCATCATTATCTTACACGTTTGCACTTAATTTACAGAGCATTTATGGTACCCGTACTATAAATGTTCCTGAATATAAACTGTATAAGCTCGGTATCTTATTTGATGTCATTGAGAGCATGTTTCTAAAGGTGAAATCTAGAGTAAAGTTACTAAATGATACTGCTGGCAGTTACTGGTAAAATATTTGAACGTTTACTTGGTGTACGACAGAGGAAATGTCATAGCCCGTTTTTTTAGTCTCCTTATACCTTAATGATTTAGAAGTTATTTCTTCATTGTTGAAATTATGTTTGTTAATGTATGCAGATGACATTGTAATGTTTGTAAAGATATGTAGCTTAACTTGAATATTTTACATGAATATTGTATGAAAATAAGTAAGCCACCGTAGAAAAAGGTAAGACTTAAATTGTTATTTTCAGAAAAGGTGGTCGAGTACCTGAAAATTTACATTTTTCTATTGCAACTCTGAAATTGATATTGTATCAAAATATTGTTATCCTGGAGTAGTCATGAGGTCAGGTGGTTCATGGATAGAATGTCAAAAAACTATCGGGGAAAGCTCTAAAAGCTGTTTACAAGCTTAAAAGATATTTGTTTAAATGTACGAATATATCTGTTGATCATGATCTTGAATTATTTGACAAGTTGGTTAAATCTGTATTGTCCTATAGTTGTGAAGTGTCGGGCTTTTCGCAAGCCAGCGCTATTAAACGGATTCAGTTAACGGTTTTGTAAAATCCTGATGTGCATGCAAATAACGACGCAGAATTACTTTATATCTGGATAGTTAGGTAGAACTGATATGTACTCGCATCGACTTACTTCCGTAGTTAAATACTGGCTAAAAATATTACAATGTGCAGATAGAAAATATACGAGAGTTATGTACAATGTATTACAGCAAGATTTTGAAAACAATCGTTGATGTATCAACTGTGTATCTATGTTACGAAATATGCTATATAATTTCGGTTTTAATGATGGATGGTTAGCACAAGGAGTTGCTAACATTAATAAATGTGTAAGTGTTTTCAAACAATGTGTTAAATACACCCTTATTCAAAGCTGGTACAGTAGAATAGAAAGTTCAACTAGGACCTCCTTTTACAAGATGTTTACAAACTTAGTAATTACCTGAACTTTAACACAAGTTTCAAGTTTATTCAGTAAACTCATGTCATACATGCATGACAAAATGAGAATTGCAATGAACATATTGTACAGTTACACATAAAGAGGCTTTGAAAAATGAACTTCAATCATAATATAATAATTAACATCATGGTATAAAGAGGAGTACATTATATTCTATAATTAACTTTATTTAATGATACATTTCATAAATTTACACAACTTTGAAAACATAATACATTATGGGTTTAATTTCATAACACGTTTAAATGACAATATATTCGGAGTTCTAAAATTACAGTTCTCAATGAAACGTCGCCTTTCGTTAGTGAAATAATTACACTCTAACAAATAATGAAAATCATCACCAATACGATTTGAATCACAAAGGTGGCAATTTCTGTCATTTATATTTATATTCCTCCAACTACCTACTTCAATAGGAAAATGATTGTTTCTTGTTCTAAATCATAGTTCAATTATTTTGGCGGTGTTTTAACAAGATAGTTTTCAAATTCAAAACGTTCTTTAAACAATCTATAATTTACACATTTACTTGAAGAGTTTACAGTAGTGTACCATTCGTTTAAAAACAAATCAGACAATTTCTGCTTAACACTCTTTTGTAACCATTTTTTTGGGGGGAAATTCGTGACTTTGCCAAACATTAATAAGACCACATTTGATGAAGATATTCTTAACATGTTTAATCCATTTAAAGTCATTAGCTCTAACATTGGCAGAATACAGGAATTTACTCAATGTGACGTTGTATACTGAGATTGAGAGTTTATGACATGATGGAACGATCAAGTTGGACCAGTAATTGACCATACGTGAATCTATATCTATTTGTAAAGGCTTAACATCCGTTTCACCATATATCATACATGTTGGCGTACTACTTTAAACATTTAATATTTATTTTAGAAATTTCAATTGAACCTTTTCGAGTATGTAATTGTTGCCAAAACCCCAACATTCAAAACCGTATAGTGATATAGTTTTAATAATTGTGTTGTACAAATCTATTTGTAAATCAATAGATAAGAAGTTATTTCTTCATTGTTGAAATTATGTTTGTTAATGTATGCAGATGACATTGTAATGTTTGTAAAGATATGTAGCTTAACTTGAATATTTTACATGAATATTGTATGAAAATAAGTAAGCCACCGTAGAAAAAGGTAAGACTTAAATTGTTATTTTCAGAAAAGGTGGTCGAGTACCTGAAAATTTACATTTTTCTATTGCAACTCTGAAATTGATATTGTATCAAAATATTGTTATCCTGGAGTAGTCATGAGGTCAGGTGGTTCATGGGTAGAATGTCAAAAAACTATCGGGGAAAGCTCTAAAAGCTGTTTACAAGCTTAAAAGATATTTGTTTAAATGTACGAATTTATCTGTTGATCATGATCTTGAATTATTTGACAAGTTGGTTAAATCTGTATTGTCCTATAGTTGTGAAGTGTCGGGCTTTTCGCAAGCCAGCGCTATTAAACGGATTCAGTTTACGGTTTTGTAAAATCCTGATGTGCATGCAAATAACGACGCAGAATTACTTTATATCTGGATAGTTAGGTAGAACTGATATGTACTCGCATCGACTTACTTCCGTAGTTAAATACTGGCTAAAAATATTACAATGTGCAGATAGAAAATATACGAGAGTTATGTACAATGTATTACAGCAAGATTTTGAAAACAATCGTTGATGTATCAACTGTGTATCTATGTTACGAAATATGCTATATAATTTCGGTTATAATGATGGATGGTTAGCACAAGGAGTTGCTAACATTAATAAATGTGTAAGTGTTTTCAAACAATGTGTTAAATACACCCTTATTCAAAGCTGGTACAGTAGAATAGAAAGTTCAACTAGGACCTCCTTTTACAAGATGTTTACAAACTTAGTAATTACCTGAACTTTAACACAAGTTTCAAGTTTATTCAGTAAACTCATGTCATACATGCATGACAAAATGAGAATTGCAATGAACATATTGTACAGTTACACATAAAGAGGCTTTGAAAAATGAACTTCAATCATAATATAATAATTAACATCATGGTATAAAGAGGAGTACATTATATTCTATAATTAACTTTATTTAATGATACATTTCATAAATTTACACAACTTTGAAAACATAATACATTATGGGTTTAATTTCATAACACGTTTAAATGACAATATATTCGGAGTTCTAAAATTACAGTTATCAATGAAACGTCGCCTTTCGTTAGTGAAATAATTACACTCTAACAAATAATGAAAATCATCACCAATACGATTTGAATCACAAAGGTGGCAATTTCTGTCATTTATATTTATATTCCTCCAACTACCTACTTCAATAGGAAAATGATTGTTTCTTGTTCTAAATCATAGTTCAATAATTTTGGCGGTGTTTTAACAAGATAGTTTTCAAATTCAAAACGTTCTTTAAACAATCTATAATTTACACATTTACTTGAAGAGTTTACAGTAGTGTACCATTCGTTTAAAAACAAATCAGACAATTTCTGCTTAACACTCTTTTGTAACCATTTTTTTGGGGGGAAATTCGTGACTTTGCCAAACATTAATAAGACCACATTTGATGAAGATATTCTTAACATGTTTAATCCATTTAAAGTCATTAGCTCTAACATTGGCAGAATACAGGAATTTACTCAATGTGACGTTGTATACTGAGATTGAGAGTTTATGACATGATGGAACGATCAAGTTGGACCAGTAATTGACCATACGTGAATCTATATCTATTTGTAAAGGCTTAACATCCGTTTCACCATATATCATACATGTTGGCGTACTACTTTAAACATTTAATATTTATTTTAGAAATTTCAATTGAACCTTTTCGAGTATGTAATTGTTGCCAAAACCCCAACATTCAAAACCGTATAGTGATATAGTTTTAATAATTGTGTTGTACAAATCTATTTGTAAATCAATAGATAAACATAAATATTTTGACTTTTTAAGCAAACAGAACATTGCCGTTGTTGCCTGTTTTGAAATATAGTCCTTTGTTTTACAAAACGAGCCACTTTTAGTAAAAATAACTCCTAAATATTTATATTCCGTAACAACATCTATTGTATCATTACATAAAGAAAACGTATGGTGGTTTAGTCTACCTCTAGAGAAAATGGCAACCTTAGTTTTTGAGGTATTAACAGTTAAATTCCACTGTAAACAATAGTTCTCATACAGGTTTAGTGCATTCTGTAAATCTATAGCAGATTCAGACAATAGAACAGTATCGTCCGCATAAAGCAGTACAAATAACTTTAAAACATCAATTAATCTGTAATCATGTTCATGTTTGTTAATAACAATTCCATTTACAACCAAGCTACTTAGAAAATATTGATGCAAATCATTTACAAAGAATGAAAACAGTAAAGGAGATACACTTTCTCCTTGCCGGACCCCAACACAACAAGGGAAATAGTCCGACTTTGTTCCATTCACCTTAACACAGCTTTTTGCTTGTTCGTACATGTTTCTAACAACATTTAAAAAGTTTCCTTGTATCTTATGTCCATGTAGTTTAAACCATAGCATGTTTCTATTAATGGAATCAAAGGCAGCTTTTAAGTCAATAAAGGCACAGAACAATTTCTTGCGAGATGTGTACATGTGTTCTATAAGCATATTCAAAACAAACATGTTATCGACTGTTGAATGTGCTGGTCTAAAACCAGTTTGAAATTCGCTTAACATATCGTACTTTTCAATGAATTTTAATAGTCTATTATTTAAAACTGTAGTAAATAGCTTACCAAAGCAACTAAGCAGTGTAATTGGGCGATAATTAGCGGGATCACACATATCACCCTTATTTTTATACACTGGGTTAATAACACCAATTGTCCAATTTTCGGGTATAGTTGCAGTTTTAAAGACAATATTAAATAGCTTAAGATACACAATCTTCATAATATCAAAGGAATATTTCAGGTATTCATTTATTATTTTATCATCGCCAGATGCCTTGTTATGTTTTAAATTTTTAACATCACTTTCAATTTCTTCAAGCGTTATTTCGCTATCAAGCATGTGTATATCTACATCTGCTTTAATATCAAACGTATTTGTATCCGTAGTGATATCAGCATGATTTTCAGTTATATCGCGTTGGCGTTTTTAAAATGATCAAACATTACATTTAGTGAAAAATGTTAATGTGAAGACATATAGAATTGCCCTCACACGATTGTTAGTGTCATCGCATAGACTAAATATTAAAATAGGAAGGTGGTCTAACATTCCGCGAAATGAAAGACTATGTAGTATATGTAATAAATTAGAAGATGAATATCATTTTTTTTTTGAATGCAAAATATATGATGAATTACGGGTAAAATATAAAAGAAGTATTATAGATTAAGACCGAGCATGTTTAAATGTACTGATATGTTACAGTCTAATAATGTCTCTATGCTTAGAAATATTGCTGTTTATCATATAGCGCCTTTGAATGACGGCGGCAAACTACTACTGTTACAATTAGAAAACTGTAAACTATTTATTATATATATATATATATATATATATATATATATATATATATATATATATATATATATATATATATATATATATATATATATATATATATATATGCATAAGTACATGAGACAGCAGACACAGCGACTGGAACTGAAATTAAAAAGAGTCACAAATATTTGCATTCAAACAAAACTTTGTAAAAGATTTTGTTTTATACCAAAATGATAATATTTACAATATAATTTCTTCTGTTACTGGTTAATAACATTTAATCAAAACTGGTAATTTAATGATTAATAATATCATAAACTTTTAAAAATATTCATTAAATATAAAGTCATTTATTTTTGACTACCATATCCTTAAATTCCTTTAATCCGATAATCAGTTAATAACTTATCTAATTATCCATCGTGTACTTGTATCTACTGTCTCTATTATTTACACATGACACTTATTGTTTGTTGTGGTTTGAATAATTTTTTCTTTTTTCTTTTTTTTATGTAAATATCCTGAATGTAAGCACACAATGTAACACAAAGAAATACTTACGAAAAGAAGGTCGAAGATAACTGATTGTTAACCAGAAATTTATATGAGTATATAAAGAATTTATATAGTAGTAGTAGTAGTAGTAGTAGTAGTAGTAGTAGTAGTAGTAGTAGAAGTTGTTGTAGAAGTAGTAGTAGTAGTAGTAGTAGTAGTGGTAGTGGTAGTGGTAGTGGTAGTGGTAGTAGTGGTAGTAGTAGTAGTAGTAGTAGTAGTAGTAGTAGTAGTAGTAGTAGTAGTAGTAGTAGTAGTAGTAGTAGTAGTAGTAGTAGTAGTAGTAGTAATAGTAGTAGTTTTTCCACCTGAAGAATTTTCAAATCGTTTCTTAAACGCATTTATGTTTATCATTATCATTACGTTTGTCGCATAATTGTATGCGCATGCGCAACGGATGGCGATACTACGATGGTGAAAACACGACAGTACGCTGATGAAAACACGACAGTACGATGATGAACACGCAATAGTACGATGATAAAAACTCAATAGTACGATGATGAAAACGCGACAGTACGATGACGAACACGCGACAGTACGATGATGAAAACACGACAGTACGATGATGATAATAAAACAGTACATGATGAAAACTCGACAGTACGATGATGAAAACACGACAGTACGATGATGAAAAATAATACAGTACATGGTGAAAATGCGACAGTACGATTTTACGATAACGAAAACGCGAGATCACGATAAAACGATGGTGTAAACGCGACAATACAATGGTGAAAACACGATAGTAAATCGCATTTTCATCATCGTACTGTCGTATTATCGCGTTTTCGTTAGCGTACTCTCTCGTTTTCATAATCGTACTGTCGTGATTTCGCATTTCGCGTTTCAGATCAACAAATTTACAGGCGATGGCCCTAACGGCATTCCGTTATAAAGCGCATATGGTTTTTTGTAATGTTGAGTGATTATCAAAGCGGTAATTGCCGTATCGGAAACTGCTTATCCCCTACCCAACGTCATTTCGGGTAAGGGGCACAACTCTTCTGCGCCAAGTTATCGATTAACTGAACGGTTGTTTTTAATAACTTGACTAGCTGGAACCATGCCCTATATGTTCCTACATTTTAAGACAACTGAACACTACTGCAAAGTAATACTTTGTATTGAAGACATTGTATATTCTATTCCGCACGTAAACAATTAAATAGCTTGTGGAAAATACATATTGGAACCATCTTATGAACGACCGTACGACAGAAATAGTTAGCTCGAATGTCACATACTAAATTGGAAAGTTAACATGCACATTTAACTATAATATGTCTAGACTGCTTTTTAAAGGTTTTAGTTTCGGAAAAGGTACTTTTACAATTCGAAAAAAAATATAATTAACCATAGACTAGACAAGAGCACAGCAGAATGCTTTTATGGTTATTTATGAAAGGAAATTAGTTGTTCGCATTTATGCTCCAGAAAGTCTCCAGTAGACGTTCGAGTAAAACCCGCGGAAAGTACAGATAAGAAGAAAAGGTAATTGTTTTTCAACTTTTCACAGTACACATATAAATTACAAGTTGTTAATAAGAACCCATGCGAAAATGGAGGCATATAGTTTTGCAAATCCCGTGTCTGTTGGGCGTTCAGCCCTTGTAACTTTATGACGGTTTAACATAGCACAATGGAACTTCAGTGATAGGTAGATTTTGGCGTAAACATGACGCATATCCTTTTGAGGTTCAATAGTTCAAAGTTCAAAATCAACAATGTCATTAATGTTTTGTCTTAGCAATGATTGGATAAAAGCATTAAACGTTATTGGAAGGTTGCCGTGACCAAATATGACCTCTATATATCTGAAGCCAGAAGCTAAAGGCCATGGTCGCATTCCACACAGTGCCAAGGCTGGAGCAATAACTAGCTGACCATTTGACCATGAAACGTTACTAATAGGTTGAACTTGACAATTAACCGTAATTGTTTTCTATATCAGTAGACCGAAGAATTGACCACAGCAAATGCTGTTTTGACAATATTGTCCGTCCAATAGCCACTTGCCCTAGGACTATGGAACATCCCTGGTAGGTTGTTATTTAATGGCTAGGTTTAACGCCAACATCACGTTCATTTCAAATAAGTTTCAAATGCACTTTAGCCAATGTTTTTGACAAAGTGGTGTTCAGGAGGCATATTGCTATATGTTTTGTAAACTAACACGGTGAAATGTTAATAGTTATTGTCTTGCTATTATTACCGTAGCTGTAGTTAGTCCCCTTGTATTTCAGTGAGGGTTTGAACTTAACAAATCTGTACACGTTTCTGAAAGGAAGACTCGAACACTATAAGCTATCGAGCAAGGCACAATGCACAAGCATCATGAATGTCATCGAGATCATGGCCGAACAGTAAGTTTGGTTATGCATATCATGATGTGCATGATCTTAATTATATGGATATTTCAGATACAATAAAGATAAAATAATCCAACTGCTCTTTTAATTTTCATTTCCATATTAATAATTTAAGAGAAATAATGATAAAGGATACTGTTAAAGCATTTATCAATTTAAGTGCTATAAAGATTTTATATTTTCAGGTTAGTATCATTTTTGGAAGAAAAGCTGTAAGTTTGGAATTATGACGGCCTTTATAATAAGTAATGTTTAATAAATTTCCATGGTATAAAAACACGATGTAATAGTATCGTTAAGATTAGTTATTAACACCTTTTAACAGTGCTGATTAAAACTTGCCATCAGCATATATGTATACGTTTGCTGTTGGCTAGAGAGTTGAGTTAACTTGTCAAATTTATAATTTAATTCACAGAAAAACAGAAAGATCAGCAGAAGAAAGGTAATTATGTTAATTCAACAGGTGAAATATTTTATAAGTTATCAAAAGCAAAAACGGGCAATGCCTTTTCTTAGTCACTTTCAATGCGATATATTCACAGGAGGTTTTGGGTCAATACGGTTGTTATTTTTAGTACTTGATAAACCAGCTTTAAATATGTGAAATTTAATTGACTATACTATTCAACTTTTTTCATTTCAAAGATTTAAGTGTTTACTATATTTCACATTCCAGACACTGTCGCCTTTATATTATATATATTAATTAAAATTGAGTAACAAAACCACTCCTTTTTCATACTGTATCCAATGATATGCTTACACATGTAAGACATGCTTTCGGTAAATAAATGATAAAAAACACACAAAAATCATTCCCGACCTCTATCCGACGGATTGTCAATTGAATGTCAATCTTTTAAATTACAAATTCTGATGTATGAAACATTTAAGAAACGTCATTTACGAGACATGGATGAAGCAAATCGAACAGTTTGCAAAAGACGAGAAGGCGAAAGATTGCACTCTTACTCTGGGGGAAAAAACGGCAACCCTTGACCAACGAGCCAAAAAACATGAAAAGATACTAAAGCTTTGTGCAACAAAGATAAAGTTTGAAAGGGAAATATATGCCAGAATGGACAGGTGCGTGAAATATTCTATTTACATACTTAGTGTATTGCACATATTGAATACAATACGAATATTCACGTTGAATGTAATGTTCGTCACTAACATAACTTTTATATATAATTCATAACGATATGATGACTTATTTAATGATCTATTTTAAATAATTCCTTAACAGTGTTCAACAAGAGTTATTAAAACTGCAACACATCTTGAATCCATCCTATTCTTGTGAAAAATCGGAAGGAGAAACAGCGCAAAAGTCTATTAGCGATAACTCACAAGGGAATAAGATTGAAGAAACAATACAAGATTTGAAGAATGAAATGTCAAACCAGTATGTATACGTTTATGTTTTTATGTATCAAATTCCTCCAGCTGCAGTGCACAAGTTGTTAGAATGACCACATCATAAATTGTTTAAAAACTTTTTTTTTTTTTCTTTTCTTTTTTTTTTGGGGGGGGGGGGTATGGTTCAATAATTAGCAAGCATATTTTGGTTGCAACATGTTTGATTGTTATAAGAAGTTAGAGAAATGTTACGAATTAGGATATTATCATATTTATAATCAAAAGGCATTTGCATTTTTTGCGAAATCTCTTTATACAAATGAATATGGTTTTTTGTGTCAACACTACCAAATTAACAATGACTTGTAGCTTTGTGGTATTGCAGCTATTTTTCTGAAAGAAATTTGATTTTTTTTGTTATCAGAAAACAGATTTAATCCACATTTTCATTATTTTATTGAATAAATTTAAATTATATTATCAGAAAAAATCACAGTAGATTGTTAATTAGGAAGTCTGAGGCATTTTGATACATAATCATATTTATAATGTCACCAGACTTTTCCGGAAAAAATACAAATACGTTTTATCCAAAATCTGACAAAATCGTCTTTCATTGAATTTGGTCAACACCTTATTACCCCAAAACATGTTGCAAAGGATGTATGTTTTGCTGCTAAAAACGGTTTCCAAAAACAGATTTCATAAAAAGAATTGAATTTGATTTTTTATATAAAATATGTTTTATTTCCCTTAGTTATTGTCATAAAAGGTTAATACAATACCGTTTTGAATAAAGAGTTAGTCTCGTTGTCAACTTCATTTCAAAATTAAATTGTATTTTAATGAATGCCCTTTTCAGTCAGCAACTGTACCAGCGCAAGTGTAAAGACCTGTGTCAAACACTGGAAGGTATATTGAATTCAAATAAGGATCCTGTAAAGGCAAATGGAGATCAACCCAAAGACCCCCCACAAAACGTAGGTCCCAAAGGTACTGAACGTCGAGGAACTACTGGAAAAGGAAACGCGCCAACTGATATTGCAAAACCCATTGAGAAGCCAACGGAAACAATGGAAGATGTTGAAAAGCTCGTAAAGAACGTGCAGCAACAGATGGAAAAAAGAGAACGAGAGTAAGTAAATACAGGTCGCTGTTTTTGATTACATAATTCCTTTTATATCATTTCTTCAGTTCAAAATAAACTTTAGTGATACATCTGTCATGGTTGTACGTTTATTACGAAGTGGAAAGTTTTAAATATTTCCCTTTTATGCTCTTTATCGTTGTGCAACTTGTAAATGTTATATACATCCATTGTTTATGTACGATATAAGGGCCCTTGCTTTTGTGAAAACGGTGGATAGTGGAGGCATCTGTGTCCTATGAACACATTTCCCTTCATTTCATTATATTAAAGATCAAAAATGTTTATTGAACGCATAGAAGAAATAAAGAAGGGCATTTTAGAGATGCATCAAATGCATATCTTTTTGAATATCTATCTTATTTAAAAATATGTCATTAGGAAACCACAAGACATTGTTGACCGGGAAGTATGGGGCATGTTGACACATTGTCAGTTTTATTTTGTCAACATACTTTTCCAAAAAGAAGGAAGCAAATGCTTGATGATCCAAAATCTGATTGACTCATATTTCAGTTTTGATAATTATTTTTAATTAAAACAGTTACTTTTTTATGAAATATGTTATATTGCTTTAAATGTTAACACAGGTAAATACAGTAAAGTTTAGAATTAAAGGGTAAGGCTCGTTGTCAACATCATTTTAAATTTATTTTGTATTCTAATGAATTCCTTTCTTAGTCAGCAACTGTACCAACGCAAGTGTAACGACATGTGTTTAACACTGGAAGGTATATTGAATTCCAATAAAGATCCTGTTAAGGCAAATGGATATCAACCCAAAGAACCCCCACAAAACGTGGGTCCCAAAGGTACTGAAGGACGAGGAACTAAACACACTACTGGAAAAGGAAACGCGCCAACTGATATTGCAAAACCTACTGAGAAGCCAAAGGAAACAATAGAAGATGTTGAAAAGCTCATAAAGAACGTGCAGCAACAGATGGAAGAAAGAGAACGAGAGTAAGTATGTACAACTACAATTGAAGTATGTTGTTGTTTTCGACTTTTTTTTATAACATTTGCAAGTCACTCTTTTTAATTTAGAAATAATATGCATGTTTGAATTGTAACTGCATGTATCTGTACAGACTCGCAATGCGGTTAACATCATTTTAAAGGCCCCTGGTGATATAAGACAAGGTTATGTTAATGTCCCCGAAAGGTGGCATATATAAATCGCACTACCCGTCTGTACGCCTATGCTTCCGTATGTCCGTCTCAGCTATAACTTTACTATTATTAACGGCAATTCAATCAGACTTCACCAGATTGAACAAGCACCATAATAAATGATGTCGAATTAAAATCCGTTCTCCTCTCTTAAAGGTTAAGGTCACACTTGGAGGTCAATAAAGTAAAAATGGATTTCATAGTAAAGCCTCAGCCATAACGTTGTTATTAGTGATGCGAATTCAATCAAATTTCACATATCATGCTACATATTTATGATTGTTTAGCAATGGTTCGGTCATAACTTTTTATTTCTCCATTGCAAGGCGTGTCACTGATAACATTTGGTCAGGTCGAAGTTTGAGATTTATGATGTGGATTTCTTAGCAAGTTCTTTAGTTGTATGTAGGCCATAAAATTGCATCGTATAATGGGAATTCAGTCAGTCTTCACAGATTTACATGATTATTTACCAGCATTTGATGCATCGAGACATTTGTTTTTGGCTGGGCCAGAGTTATGTCTATTGACATTATTCGAATAAATAATTTAGATTACGGAATTTAGCGTAACACTTATGTAGGAGCGTGCTTGAGTTAGTGTTAGTGTAAACTTAACAAAGACGTAAGGCTATAATTATGGTCTTCATGTGCAATTGTGAACTTTGCGTCAAGGTCATTGTTACTAAAAATAGAAAAAGGGTTTATATCTTTTTATCAGTACAAAATAAATTAAAGTGATAAATTTGATATGTATATCCGTATATTTCGAGGTTGAAACTTTGGTATTGCCTTTTTATGCTCCAAATCGTTGTGTAACTAGTATACTTTAAGTAAAAACTTTGTCAATGAACGGAATAGTGTCCCTTGCTTTTGTTACAACTGTGGAAAGATGGGGAATCTATTTCCTATGATTACATTTCAATGTTTTATTTATATTACAGATCAAAAATATTTATTGAACTCGTAGAAGAAATAAAGAAGGATATTTCAGAAATGCATGACTATTTTTGGCCTCGTTTATCGACACCGACGTCGAATAGTGACACAAACGCTTTGGCTAAAAGTAAAAAGGAAAATAAAAATGTTGAAAGTGATACAGAGAGCTCGACCAATGAAAATATGACACATGTTCTCAAGGTTGTGAAAGAGATGACAGCAAGGTAGTGCACTCTGTTTGATCTGATCCATGCATTTCTACTTGATATGAACTTGTTTAATATTTATTGACTTCTCTGTCTTCCATTCTGCTAACAATTATTTTAATAATTTCAGGTTGAAGGGGATTCCAGCACTTGTGAAAAATTTGAAACTTGAATGTGTGCGTATGTGCGATGACTTAAAAGAGCCTCTTCCGGAAAACATAGACATTCGTCCAAACGAAGAAGAGCCGGTTATGTTTCTAGAAATTAAGAATAAAATCGACAGAGCACGTCAGGCTGTAGCTGAAATTCTGTGTGTTCACGGTTTCTTTTGATAATGTTATCAAAACATACCTTATGTATTATCATTACAGTTTGCACAGCGAGTGCCCTATATTAAATATCAAAACTCAATATATATACTAGTTCATGAATTGGCAACAATTGAAGTGATTCTTACTATTAAGTTAGTTCTACACTACAATCTAAATAATCTTATTTGAATTGATAGGAATGGTCGTGCTGAAACAGAACTCGCGATCTCTCAGCTAAAAGAGAAGAATGGGCAATTAGATGGCGATGTGAAAGAGCTGACATTAAGGCAAGTTGGCAAATTATTGTTTCGCCAGCGAAGTATGGCTGACACGGTGATCACTTTGTCTTGCGTCGTCGTTGCCCGCTTTTTCAATTGTACAGATACCTTGTACGCAAATACGTCATGGTCGTCAGATTACCACTATTGTTGTTTGTGATAGTAGGTCAAAGGACAAGGCCGTGGTGACTTATACTATAAATAAGTTCAGTAAATTGTGAATGATTTGTATAATGCTCAAGTTTTGTATGCACATTGATAGTGGTCCGTATATTACTGCAATGGATTTTGATTTTTGTATGGCAAAGCACCAGGTCGTAGTGAATTTGATCGAACAATGGTTGACAATTCTAGAAATATGGTTATTTGTCATGACTAGTGTATTTTCCCTATAGCTTTAGACGGCACCAGATCAAAGGTTTAGCGCATATAAGCAAGTCGAAAAAGATTTAATTATACAGTCTTTAAACTCGATAGAAATATTTGCCATGACCAGATTGTGACTCAATTTGGCTTAAAGGCCAGATGGACAAGAGTCAATGTTATCGATAAAGTTATTCAGAAATCCGTTTGGCGTGATATATAAGAAACATTTGATCCTAGCATCCACAAACTTATTAAAATTGTTCATTGTTTTCAGTAGTCACACTCTAATAGTTTTAGGGTCACTAGTTTAAAAATGACTATGGTGTGCCCAATATTTGTATAAACGGTATCCGCTTAATCTGTACTATCCAAAATAGGAATGCTGCTTTTAAACAGAAGATTCACCCTATTGATTTGGAAATAGACTGGTCAAAGCTGAAGGTCGTAGTAACCCATTAAAATATATTTTCAACTCTTACACATAGGGATACTTGCTATAACATTGGTGTATAAGTGTGATCATAAAACTTATAAAGCTTGGTTGACTCGTAATCCTTAGTCTAGATAAAACTGGAATTAGGTTTTATTATATACCCATCATAAATCCACACGCAATACATATCGCAAAATAAGGTAATCCGTATTCCACCCCAGTGCAATACGCCACTCTTGTGACGTCACGTCATAACAAGTATCGTTGCGCGATGTTAAAATGACGTCATAAAACAAAATAGGGCGTCGTTAAAATGACATTTATCATGAAAACATGTGGCTTTATAGTATATTAGGGTTATTAGTACTGCGTTTTGATCCGGATGTCGTATTCGCATGATTTTTTGCAGATTTTGATTTCACTCGGCTTCCGCCTCGTGAAATCCGAATCTGCAAAAATCCACTCGAGGCGAATACAGCCTCCCGGATCAAAACGCAGTACGAATAACCCTATTATACTTTAGCTTTTTTTGTTTAACATCATGTTTGTAAGATTTCGTACAAGATTCTGTAATCAAGAAACATAACCATCTATGTGTAGAGTATGATTATGTCAATATAAAAGTGTTAAAATATACACAATCATATTTACAAAAATATCATTTTTCTATTTCCGCTTTAATCTCGTTTACTTGTTCTTTTTGTGGCTGAATTGCGAATAAAAAAGTACAATTTACAGGTTAAGACTTTACTTAAAAACTTTTATCGATAGATTATCAAAGTATGCAGGGGCAAGACTTCGCGACAACAACCCCAACATAACTGATCTAAGCGACCCTAATCGACCGACAAAACTTGGAGAAGAGTTTTCAAAACTGTACGATGATGAATGGACGGACGCTTTTGATGAAATGTCGAAAAACGATAAAAAACTATCGGACACTCAAGCAATATCACGGTTAATAGAAGTATTTGAGGTGAGTTATCAATACAGTGCTTATCAACTCGTGTTAGTTATCAACTGTATATGGTATTATATAAGTACGGCATTATTCTTCAGTTTGAAACAGTACAAACATTTAGTTTATATCGCATAAAAGTATCTTAAATAATTTAATAATTACACATTTTGAAATGCTCTCGAAAGTACTTATGTCTTAGTGCATATAAGTTGCATACATTATACTACGAGTAAATTGATAACAAGGTTTTGGTGAAGCATAATGTTTCGAATCTGTATTGCATTACCAACAAACGCTCAACGTTACACTTAAAATTGGAACAATATTACAAACCTGATAATAATCCTTTTTAAAGCCGAAAGGTAAGGGCCAAAACGATACTGGCATGTGTGTTAAAAATATCATCGATTTTATTTTTAGGAAACCTTCAGATTCTGTAATGAAAGCTCAGATAAGCAGCTTGCATCTTTGCAGTCGTTGTTATTGAAACCAGCCACTTTTGCAACCAAAGACAGTTGCAAGGAGGTAGGGATCGATATAGATTTGTTTTGAATTACATTGATTTTAAACATCGCTTAACTATTCAACAGTTACAAATATGCTCAAATGAAAAACATGTAAACTTTACCATACCTCATATTGCATTTTCTAGAATGAAGAGCTTAGCCTACAGCCTGTAAGCTCAACATTGTTACACGATTTGAGAAAGAGCACTGCTGAAATTTCGGCCGAAGATGTTTTGCAGGTAACAAACAAGCGCTAACGCATGTTTATATTAATACATTCTTTGAATTTGGAAAAAATTCTTAGCAAACCTATTAATTTTTATATACAGCCGTAAGGGAACTTTGTTATGCAAAACACGGATCTGTTAAATCGACAATAATATAATTACCATTATATTAAGAAAGAAATTGTGACCTTCACCAATTTTGATTTAAGGCATATATAGAGCAACATAGCGAACCCGAGGAAGAACAAACGCCAGGGAAGACACCAAACCCAAAAAGAAAGACGGAAGACATTGCAGGGCATGGTGACTCTATGTCATGTGTGGATAAGTACACACATAAATGCTTGCAGTTATCGTGGTTAGCAAGTGTCCAGACACCTCCAATTTACGTAGATTTTACAGTTGAGAAGAAATCGAAATTTGATAAAAACTTGTTCAGGGAGTATACTGCAACTGGGAATAAGATAGAATACGTTGTATGGCCGGCGGTTTACCTTCATCAAAACGGAGGATTATTGGTTAAAGGCGTTGCACAGGGAACACTTTAGATAATTATTTTGGGTGAAATGAAAGCAGAATATAACACGCGTTTTGGGATATTGTCTGGTGTTAGTGTGTCCATGTGACGTCACGATGTGTTACGCAATCTGCTAATTATTTCCAGTTTAAACATTTTGACTACGTCGTTATGATTTATCAAGGTATTGTGCAACAGGACGGCACATCTACCTCTTGCAATCGTCCTTATTTGAAGGTGTAAATTAGAGCAACTATCTGCACAAGTACTTGGTAATAGCGAGCGCTGTATAGTTCTGTGTCATAGAATGTCAGAATCAAGATGTGTTTGTACATGTTTATATATCTTGTAATCCGTCAAAAACTTATTCTAGCTTCATAATAAGTATACCCAGCTTAGGTCGTTGTTACACATATATCAACGTTAATAATCTACTCAGAATATTAAACATTGTGAGTGAATTTAAATAAATTATTAATTGTGTCTAAAAGGCGCTCAGTATAGGTTGATGCTTATTTCTTTAAGATTTTATAAAAAAGAGAGTAACATATCAAAGGACTCATATATATATATATATATATATATATATATATATATATATATATATATATATATATATATATATATATATATATATATATGTACAGAAAACCATATGCATTTTAGTTTTGATCGTGCAAGTAAAATGATTTTAATATGATAATGCATTCAAGCAAACAAATGAAAATGTTGCATCAGCCTATATTGTACGCCTTTAACTGTTGTCTTCATAAGAAAAAAATGGAATGTTCTCGTAATATGATAAGTCATATCAATTTGTCATCTTTGATCGTTGTTTAACATATAATGTTTACTGTCCTGTCCTAAAGATTATAAAACAAAATGCATTTATCACAATAATAATCATTCATCAACACCGAAATTATATTCTAAAATTCTCGGCCAAAGCCCGTTCGGCGAGTGCTTAGATTTTTGGATTTTTTTTTGTGTGTGTGTGTGCATGCGTGCGTGCGTGCGTGCGTGCGTGTGTGTTCCAGTGTATAAAACTATCACACACCCATTTTAGGTCCATCCCGGAAAACCATGCTTTTCATCATGTGCAATCTCATTTGAAATTGTTCAGTAACTCTCGATCTTTTGTGAAATGGCATGATGCTCCTTTTAAGGTTCCTAACCAGTTTAGTGTGGATCGTTTTTTTTATGAAAATTTATGTTTTTACTGTATAAAATACAGTTATAAAGTAAGCACCTACACGATGTGTATATTTCAATCCATTATGCCCTTTAAAGTTACTTTTACAAACTTTTTTAAAATTTCAGAAAGGTTGCAAATGTAAAACCTATCACAGGTAAAGTGTATTTGCAAAAAAATAATGAAAATAATGTATCGTAAGTTCTTAATATCAATTGTAAATTATGTGCATCGGTGTCAATCCATAATGAGGCCAATATAGAGCGGTTGCAGAACTAAAAACGAGATCTTGATGTCTGTTCTTTTTTTTGGCATTTTTCGTTTGGCAGTTCCTTTAGATGTTAACCCAGCTTTCACATATTTACAGGTATATAGCACTACTAAACACCAAGCCAGTCTCAAGCCTGCTAGTATGAGGGGTCTCTAGGTACATGTATTTGCAAAATAAACCTTTTTTGAATGCCAGTGTTTGTTTTGTGTATTTGGCTAAATAATACAACAGGGCCTTGACCTTGAAGATTTCTGCACATAAGCTACATGTAGATGTGGTAAACATTAAGGAGTTTATAATGGATTGGACATGCGATAGAGGGTAGGCAGATTCACAAAACAATTAGGCCCTGATTTCTTGAAACTTCTTAAGCTTAACAGGGTTAAATTACTTATTTCAATCAGAAAATAACAAACTTCTATTTAAAACTCTAAATTTTATTTATGAATTGAAAATAAGTGTATCTCATCTATTACAATAATAATTTCCCTTAAAAGTGTAAGATATCTTACAGAAATAAATATTTATCCCTACTTGTCTGTGTTGTATCATAGCTATTTCCTTATTGGGTCTACATTTTTAACAACATAGTTAAAATGTTATTTAATGAAACAATATCCATCAAAACATGCCAGATATTAAAGTCATACTAATTAAGATTTCACTCAATATACTTTGAGAACACCATCCACCTCTGCTCATCAAACTTGAACTAGAACATGTTATGACTAGATAAATTGTGTTGACTTGACACCTTATAACATATAACAGTATAAACTGAATGCCATTTTTGACTAGTGTGACCATTGCAGTATTACACACTTAATAAAATTATCTACAACTACATCAATTGCATAATTCCAATCAAAACGAATATAACTGACTCTGTAACCTCATGAAGCGCCCAAGTCACACTTTCACAACAGTTGCCTATATTACAGGCTTCAAGCACACATATGGACTGACAAATGTATGTTGTAGTCACTTCCTTTTTTCACTTTCAATGCATTCCTGGTCTTCACTGGTTTTCCATGCTCAAGACAGGTCTGGCAAATTTGACGAACTATGCCCAACTCCTCTATCACGAGTTCGAGGTTTTCGTTTTCAGCCAGCTCTGTGTCCCCACATTGGAAGCAAACATCGTCAAACTGCATCGTTTTTCCTTGAAATGTTTGATGTTGACATAAAAAAGCAGGCAGTATCACCATATTATACATATATTAATAATTAACAATAAAAAGGCTAAGCATATAAACATGTTTGAATATAACTGGTCTGCTTGCCGGATACAGACAGTCCTGTCATAAGTTTGATACATTTCCACAATTGCTTCTTTCTGCTCTGCTTACTTCTGTATTTGCTAGGACTAATATATCTTGCAACATATTAAAAAATAATATGAACTAAGGCGTTGCCTCTACGGGCTTGAAGTGTTATTGCCGGACACTTTAAGTTTACTTAATGACTAAGTGAAACATACTAGGAGTAAAAGGGTAACGTTTTTTTGTATATGTTAATAAAACTTTTTAAATAACAAGCAGTTCTGTTGCTGTTAGCAATTTATTTAGTGTATACGTAACAATCTTCAATAATAGTGTATACATTATATATAATGCTTGACTTTATATTTTATATGAAGTTTAGAGTTATTCTTTTTAATTAACTTAAATAAAGCAACTATGCATTTGAGATCAAGTACACAAACGCATTTGAGGAATATGTTACAAACAGAAAATAAATAAAAACAAGAGCTGTCACACAGACAACGCGCTCGACTATTCCGCCGCTTTTCGGTGTATGGACTGAAAAGTTTTGGCCAAACATGCATTGTTATATTAGATTTCAATGCAATACATGATGTGCTATCAAAACGCTTGATAGAGTTACCTCCTCCTCTGTACAGGTTGGGGGGCGGGGGCATGATGGTGAATAAGCGTGCAAAGTTTCAAAGCCAGATGTCAATGGACTTTGAAAATAGTTCAGGTGGTACGCAAACTTACACGTTAATTCTAAGTAAAAAAGGGCATAATTCTGTCAAAATGCTCAATACAGTGACCTCCCCCTGTGTACAGGTTGGGGGCATGATGGTGAACAAGCGTGCGAAGTTTCAAAACAGTATGTCAATGGACTTTGAAAATATTTCAGGTGGTACGCAAACTTTAACATAAGTGGTAATGCTGACGCTGACACTCCGGTGACCAGCTAGCTCTCCTTATTCTTCGAATAGTCAAGCTAAAAATGATCACATATCAATAATGTTGCACTGAAGTATATTACAAGCAGGGGTAATTATAATTTTAACTAGAATTGAATAGGCAAAAATGTAAGTAAATATGATGGTAAAACATGGCAAAACATTTAATCAATTACTAATAATTATGATTGTATATGAACACTATGTAGCCAAGCAGCTCTGGCAAATTGTCTGCAAACTATCTCGGTGAGAACACAGACTATATTCTTATTTGTTTGTTACAAAAACATACACCCCACCCCCGCCAAAAAAAGTTACAAAATTTTAATTATAAACAAATGTGTTGTTTAGATTTTAAGGGCAAATACAATTCTGCTTTAAACCCTCACATAATGTTTAACCCACAGGGTGATCTAAAAAGAAATGATAAATTGTAATTACAATCAATATTCAACAGAGCTGAAAATATATTCTAAATTTAGCACCTATATAAAATATACAATAAAAGTAAACAAGTCAGTGATATTGTTGGAACACACCCAAATAAGAACTTAGTGAAAAACTGTCAGCTGAGCTCACTAAGCACTAAGCACTAAGCACTATTTCATATATTTTTTATATTTGTTGAGTGTACCAGCCAATAGAGCAAGACCAAATTTCAATTCCAAATCCATTTATATATGAAAACAATTGAAACAATTATATATACAGAATGATATCATGAGGCTATTAGACTATTCACATATGTCAATATGCACAAATTAAGGCTACAGTTATCTACTATTAATTTATATAGATTTATCTGAAGAAAAAAATGCTTGCAATATGTGCAGTGTCAAATTATGTTGATAAAATTCAGTGTTCTCAAAAGCACAATCAATGTTTTCTGTACTGACAGCTGGATCTTAAATGTTTAACACACACACACATATATATATATATATATATATATATATATATATATATATATATATATATATATATATATATATATATATATCAGTTCAACAACATACAGTGATCTTGGATTCATTGACAGTTAAAACATCATAATTACTATACACCAAACTGATTTCTTCTTGAAAAAATCATGAATAAAAGAAACCGAACAAACCAGCAAAAACTGAAAGTATCTGGTTTTAAATGCTAAATATGGCACAAAATTATCAGAACAGAGTTTTGCAATTGTCTATACGTTGCTCAATTATTACATATTTGCTGTAAATGTCACATTTTGTATTATTTACACACAAACAAGTTTGACAGGGTTGACTAACATCTGCATTCTCTTGAAATATGAGATTCTGTGCTGCATCCAGTTTCAAATTGTTTGACCACTTCAGGTTGCTGGCACATCAGAATCTGCAAATAACATAAATGCAATGTTTTTAACAGAATAAAAGTACTAACTACTACTGTGAAGGTAAACCAGTTAACAATCATTTGAGGCATACACAATTCTTTATGTAGTTATAAATTTGATATAGTCACATATGGTGATAATTAAAGAAGTCCAACTTCAACACAAATTATTTTTTTATGAAACAACGTTTCGGCCATTCGGCCTTCATCCGGTTGTATGTATATAATGAACAGGAAATGACGTCAACATCAAATGACGTCAACGTTGATAACGTTGATATAGTCACATAATGATTGTCAGAGTGTAATTTGACGGATTCAAAGAACAAGACAAAATAGATGAAATATATTATGTTTGAATATTTTGCAATGAGTATTAAGCAACTCCAAGGTAATTGACTACAAAGAAGCATTTTGGAGGAGTCAGAAATGCACTTGCTTAGAATCTCTTCTTACTTGAAGACATTTTCCATTCTATGGAGGTGGTATGGAATTCCAGACAGAACTATCTTGAACAGGATTTTTTGTCCATAAAGGTCCTCTCCAGCTTCAGCAAGCAGGTGGCTATAAAAAAAGAACCAATACATTTGTGCTTTTACAGAATGTTGAAATGTATTAAGAAGTATTGAGGGATAAGTCAAAATTCTGAAATTTATAAAAAGCAAACAAAATAGATTCACAAAATTGACAAACACGCAGAGGTTTTTGTTTCATTAGAAAATGATATAATCTCATGGCCGTGACCGGAAATAACCAGCAAGAAACAATGTTATTTAGGAATGAAACAAACCGAAAAGATAAACTTAAAAGATTCAAACCCGCTACTGTTTGGATACATTTTCATAAAGTGATTGTGAAATACTAATAAATTACCGCATGATGTCTACTCCAATTTAAGTTCGGCTGGCTGGTCTGTCATCATCCCCATCTCCAACCTGTTGCAAACAATAACAAATTAATAAAAAATTATTAAGGAATTGGATTACTAAAAAATGTCCACTATATAAGGACATTCACTAAAGGCTTTGTTTTGGGTTGGTGAAGCTGGCATTAATGCACCAGTAAATTGTAACCACGCCCCCCCCCCCCCCAGGTCCGAGGAATAGCAGGGACTTTGACTTCCTGTCAAGCCAACCCCGGCTAAAATCTCCGCCCTGCGGGGACGAACAAATGGCAAATCCCTGCCAAATGCCCCCGTACCCCAGGGACTCTTGGTAGGCCCACTCCCCGCTATATTTTGCGCAAAGACAAAACCACCGCATTCATCCGGCACTGTGCAGTCAACTATTTGGAAAGCAAGCCTATAAATGACAACTTTATATTATGGACTATTGTCATTGTAATTTGCTAAAATAGTGTAATGATTCATGTACACTGAACTCCTTCTCATTGTGCTGTACCATATAAAGTTTTATCACATTCCATCCGGTAGATTTCAAGTTATGCTCCGGACAAGAAAAAAGTAACAAAGCGCAATAACTCAGTAATTGGCTGGAATATATTTGCGGTTCCCATACACTGCTCTTCCTATCATTATGATCTAACACTGTATGAAGTTTTATTAAATTCCATCCAATAGTTTTCAAGTTATACTCCGGACAAGAAAAAGTAACCAAGGGCAGTAACTCTGTCATTAGCTGAAATAGAATTGAGGTTCCTGTACACTGCACTTCCTCTCATTATGATATATCACTGTATGAAGCTTTATTAAATTCCATCCAATAGTTTTCAAGTTATGCTCGGGACAAGAAAAAAGTATTAAAGGCCATAACTCAGTAATTAGCTAAAATAGAGTTATGGTTCTTGTGCACTTCACTTCCTCTCATTGTGCTTTAACATTGTATGAAGTTTCAATAAATTCCATACAGTAGTTTGCAAGTTAATTGACAGCAAAAAAAAACAAATAAAGGGCAATAACTCAATAATTAGCTAAAGCAGAGTTATGGGGGCTGTGGTTACAATTGACTGGTGCATTATATTGATACTATTGTTCCGGGTGTTGAAAGTTATATTCACAGATTTCCTAAACAAAGACGAAGTTTACAGATGCAACCTCACATTAGACAGTTTAGACATTATTTAGTTTTTGTATTAGATGAAATAATCAGCTTATTTTTGTATCATTACAAAAACAGATCTCAAGTGTATGAAAATGTCCCTTGAATTATATTTTTCCTAAAACATTATTAAGAAACAGGGCTTTTTCTGCCCAATTTGGGAAAAAGACCCTAGACGTTTTGGATAATTTTGCGTCGTGAAAATGCTGAAATTGGGAAATTTAACTGTTAAAAGGAAAAGCTGTCTTAAGTCTCCTGCGAATAAGGAAATGATTTTATATTAGTTTAACTGCCTTTAATAGAACCAAAATGGCTGAAATATCAATCCTTGGGTGTAAATATCTATTGCAATAAATCAATCATGAGAGATAATATTTCATACAGATATATCTGAATGTGATGAAAATCAATGATTTCCGAGTACAATTATCAAAAAAACTTTACATCACATAATTTATAAGGATGTTGAAAATGAACCAGTACATTTTAAAAGACTTTCTAAAAAAATGATTTTTTTTTATACTCTTGATTGGGATTTTTTTCTGAAGATTGGGAAAAACTGCAATCAGATCTTTTATAAGCAATCTTTAATCATTGGTTTGCAGATATTGACACAGAAATTTGCTCTTTCCAAGGCAAAAAATATAAAATGTAAAAACGGTAAATCTGTGAGAGTGCAGCTTTAAATTCAATCACTGAGAAATGAAAATACATGACATGAATAGGATCATAGCTCCACCTGCTAAATTGTCATTATTTATTGTCAGAATTTGAATTTATCCATTAAAGTACAATTGGGACAGAAAAATGTACGACAATTGCAGGGCTGGAACCCGGGACCCCTTTGCTAACAGGGCGGGTCCTTCACCAACTGAGCTACTAAGATGCATTCACATTTTCTGACAATCTAAATAAGGAGGATGGTACCATGACATAACCTATGTGCGATAACTTATAGAAAGAATAAATATTGAATTTGTTTTGTTTCAGTGTAAAATCCTGATGTACATGAATTTCACTGAGTGAGAATCAAAATATATATTTTAAGAGTAACGAACTGAAATATTTTGCGATCCATCACAAACATAGTAATTTAATTTTAGACCCTAAAAGTGTATAAAATGGCATTCAATTATAATTATTGGCGTAGGGCAACAAATTATCATTTGTTTACAAAGGTTACATTATTTTGGTAATAAAGTTGTTCAAATAGTGTCCAAGCCCTCTTAGCACTGACATTCAATATTTATTTGAGAGCTGGCTGAAATTTCAAACAGTAAAAAATTATCAATATGTTTGAAACAGTAAAAGATTGTTTTTATTGTTTATTAATGTCAATCAATCACCACAAAGCATATATAATAAAAATGTTTTGAATTTTGCTATGCCTATGCTTTACTATATTAGAGCTGCCATTGGTAAATGTCTTGTTAATTTTACATGAACAATATCGCTTTTTAAGTAATTCATAAAGATTGTGTTTGAAGAAAAAATTGAGAAGAAAATATTTCTCGACCATATTCTATCTCAAGTCGAAACAGCTGTTAGGAAGAGTAAATTGCACACTGCACGAAGAAAAGTCACTGATCTACATGAAAGGTTAAAAACTTCTGAAAAATATTGCAAAAACCGCCACTGTTTTTGTGCTGAACTGATGACGCCGCATTTTCGGATTATATGCAGGAGAAAAAGGGTATTATTAACATTGCTTGTCGGGAGGGGAAACCCCTGTTTGTCTTTAAAGTATCTATCATGTGTTTCCGGTACGGATAGAGAAATCCGACCCGAGGGCCGATAATGAGGCTTGCCGAGTTACCGGTCATGCAGCGTGCCCGAGGGTCGGATTTTTCGATCCGGACCGGAAAACATGATTGATATTTTTTCTTGCATACCTAAAATTATGAATTGAATAACAATTGACGTAGAAAACGCACTTTTGTACATTTCACCAAAAAGCGCGTGCGACTTTGTGTACTGACGTCATAAAGCGCAGTAGTTTTAAATCACTATCGACGTCAAATAGTTCCTTTTAAAATCGCGCTTTTACGATTATTTATTTTCAATTTTAATTAAAAGTATTGTATAATTATATTTGTGATTGCGCTTTATTGAAATTGCATAATATACTTTTCATAAACCATACAATAAAAGAAATAAGAAGTGGCGCGCGACTCATCTTACATGGGGGGTGTTAGATGGGTTTTTCCAGCACTGGTCACATGACCGGAAACACACGTCCGGTATGCAAGGAAAAACTGTTTTGCATGCATAAACATGCCTTCAGCTGAATAATTTTTAAAAGAGGTTAACATAAAAAATTCTGTGCGGAAATATGTGCCAGTTTAAGCGAGACATGTCAATACATTTCATCTCGCCTAAAGGTATCCTTCTGAAAACCTTGGTAAAAAAATCACTGGTAAGACGCTGTAGCTATAGTGCTATCATGTAATTCTGCCAAATAGAAACGCTGCCTTTTATGCTGAGACCTCCCCCGGGCTCATAATCTATAATACTCACATTATAATGCTTGTTGAAACCAGGTCAAACATGCCAAATTTGATGGTTGTCGGGGGGGGGACCCCTCCCGAACCCTCCCCTGAAAGACAAATTATCAATTACTAAACATTTGATTTCATTATTTGTGCTGAAGTGGTTTTCTGTAATTACATTCATACATCTTTATCGCTTAAAGTATTCGCGAGTCATCTGCCCAACTCTGCCATGACAAAAATATTAATTCAATAAACATTTTTTTTATTTTTAAACTGGGTCATTATTCATGTGACAATATATTATGCTGAAATAGATGAAGTGTGTTTGGGTAAGGACAAGCCGCCCAGTTAGTTCTGAGTTGGTATATAGAGTTCCGTCGGCGGTGGTGTGTTTAATCCCCTCACTGGGCATAATTACGCTCAGGTTACCCACAATCGTGACAGCAGTAAAAGAGCAGGAGTGCCTTCATGTCGGCCTAAATGGTTAAAGGGACTGTGTCAAAGATTAGCACCAAAACAGTTTTTTTTCTGTAACGAATCTCTGGACAATTATCTAATAGAATGTGTTACGCTTTGATATCATAATTGTAAAAAAAAGTACCAAAATGAAAAAAGGGTGTGGGAGACCGGTTTCGAACCGGGGCCGCCAAAATTGAAGTCTAGTGTCTTACTCACTGAGCTTACTCTAATCGCCGTAATCGGGTGACATAATTAAGCTATACACCTACCTCGGTAATATCACGTGATAACACCGACTAGCCAATCACGCATAAGGAATGAATTCTACCTTGTAGACATACCCAGAACTTAAATAAATTGTAAACTATGTGGTACTTCAGCAAGTAAGTTTCAATGCACTGTACACATTGATGCTGAATTTATGATATTTTTCGATAATTTTCTTTTTTTCTCGCTATTTTATCATCTGTGAGACAGCCCCTTTAATGGGTTGACGAGTCTAGCCTGTGTGACCAGCTGCCCGTTTAACTCAGTTGGCAAGAGCGCCGAGCTAGTGTTCCTGCGGTCGTGTGTCTGAGCCCCACATCAGGCACACTTTTCTTCTCAGGTTTACCATAATCATGCACAATGATTTTTAATGAAGATTGAAGGACCAAAAATCTAAATATTGAAAAAATCAACTTTTATGTAGTTTTGAGGTTCAATATTTAACATGCATGACTTATATATCCGATGAAACATAAAAGCTGTAATTAGGAGTTGAACAATTTTTCTGAAAGAATATTTTATTAGATTTCTTTTCAAAAAGCATTTACGCTTATGTCATTATGGTGTCCAAACAGCAACGTATGAAAGATTGAAATTACAATAACAAGTATAATTCTTAGTTCAACTCACCGTGAAAGCAACGTTAAATCCGTGTAATTGCATCATGATATTGATATATGCAAATCATTGTTTACATCAACTGTCGTAAAATGCGCATAAATACATTTATCTTAATTATTTAGATATTCGGTTTAGACGGTATTTTTTAAGATGTGGGGTTAATAAACAATTGTTATGACAAACCCTGTTCGTTTTGTATTATTATTGAAGAGTTATGAAATATAATTTCCGGTCAAAAGAAGTACTCTTTAGACGTGTATTCATAATATGTGTTCTCCACTTCTTTTATGGAAGTGCCGAAGGTAGATTGTACATGTACCTCGGGTATTTCCGTATTGATTTTCATTGGTTAACGGAGGTCAAACCCCGCCCTAAACATGTACAATTTGCTTGCCGGCATGCACGTGCTTTATATGAACAATGTATGACGAGCTTTTCTGGTTCTCATTTTCACGGTTCAGTGGTGCCCAATTTTTTTAATCCCTATCACTCCGGCAAATAAGAAGTAGTCCCTTGCATACACATACAAACCGTAAGAGGGCTTGTACAGGGCTTCAATCCCGTATTACCTGCATAATATGCAGCATCCATCAAAGAATTACAATTGATTTTCTCCTTAACGATGCTTGTATTATGGTAGACACCAGCGTGGAATAATGGATTTCCGCATGCATACACAAGTTCTTCCAGTACCCGCATTACCGACCTATTTTCGGCAGAGGAAAGCTTTTTGGCCTTGTAAACCACACGCTGCTTGCCACACTCTCTGCAATTAGGAAGTTGTTTTCTCTTTGGCTCGGATTGGAAAAGTTAGCATTATAATTATGTCATAAACATGTATAATAAAATTAGAAATATGTCAACATAAATGACAAAAGAATAAACAAGTATCCCTGAATGCTCAATGTTGTAGCTACGCACCAGGTGCACTTTTTCTTACAATGTTTACTTCATTGCAAACTGATAATTTGGCACTCTTTGTCAAATAAACCTGTCCATATACCAACGTGTCATACATTAAATAGGGATGAATCATATAGCTGCGAGACATTAGCCCGATTTATAGTAGTGGCATCTCAACGACAGCGTGGTGAAAATATGTTAATTCTGGACTATTCTTCAACATAACTAATAACAATTTTATATTTGTATCTTCTTAATTCTGGATTTTTTTGTTTAAAACTGATATCATGTTGATGCATACCCAAATATAAATTCTTTCAATACCCAGAATTCGGTGATGATCGCAGTTTCCGCGTCATCATCAGCTGCCCGATCTACTTGGACATCATTGTCAGCTAGAAAATCTGCTACGAATTGCGATTATGTTATCTGCAGATCGATTAATTTGATACAAGTTTCTTCCCTGTGATTTAAAACAGGTTTTGAACGAAAAGAAATGATACTGCCGCCATGTTGCAGACAGATAAAAAAGTCGTTAGAGTGATCTCCCTTGACGAGCGAAAACACGTCCTAACAACTCGGCCTTTTCCGGCAAGCTCGGAGGAAGCCGAGTGAGGTCCGAATGCTTCACGACAAAGGGAAATAATTGCTTCGGGGAAAACTTAAGTGACGATTTTTTCTCGTTTGCTCCTAATTTACAAGGTCGGCGGATGAATTGAAAATAAAACATATCATGATCTTTTTTATTTTTATTTCATTTTCACAGAAATTAGCGTCGGCGGGTTTGTAAATCATTTAATTAAAAAATGATGGCCTTAGCTCGTCTACAACTTTAATTGACATATATTCATGCATAAATCTGGTAATAGATGCCAACAGTTCATTTCACCCTATCATCGCATCGCAATTGTTACCTGTTCTCCTTTTTATCTGCTATTAAAATCAACGACAAGTCAGTATTCATTTGCATCTAAATGGAACACATCAGTGGCAACTTCTTGACAAGGCTCTTTTGGAATTTCATGGGTTGTATTGGGTTCTTTCTGAATTGAATTTGTGCGTGACACACACATTTCACAGTTCAGAACGTAGTCAATTATTAGTTTGCTCTTGCCTGGCCAAAATATCACCTTTGTTCACTGTAGGCTTTGTCAGTGCACATAAAACCTACATGTAATTGCTCAATTATATGCTGTCTGATTGACATGGGAATTATCAAGTTTGACCTCTGAAAATAAGGACATCAGCAACTGATAGATCTTTCCGGTGAGTGTAGAAGTCACGCACCAGTGTTTGGCAATCTGATCTAGAATACGTCCATCCTTGAACTATAATCCGTTTTTAATTATAAAAGACACCCCTTTTTGCCAGTGTGGTGAAAGCTGGGCGCGCAGCACTTCTGCCTCTCTTGTCCTCTTCACCACGACATTCGGCTCCATCTGTCTTCAGGCTCTTGACTACTCCTACGTTTTGAATCAAATAATATTTATGTATAAGATGACCGTTAGATATATTTACAACTACGTTGATCATGTAAAACTTGTTCGGAACTGTAACTACCCTATGGTGCTGATCTTTTCCCTATATATCCTTTGTTCGAAAATTTTCTTCAACTTTGGCCTTTATGTTCATCTATCGACCTGAATAGTATTGTCAGTTATGAGCACGTTGTGTTCCGACACGTTTTACGAATATTTGGTCAAATAGCAATTGTTAATAAGCAAACTTAACTCGAGCTTAAAATTGCATCAAATGTTAATGTATATGGACTGCAGTCAATAAGATTTAAGATTAATTGATTTTGATATTGGTTATACTATAGTCGAAATCATTTGGCGTGTGTATGGTACTTAATTATTTGGATCATGCTACCATACACTTTGATATAAAAAAGTACTATTTTTGGTCAACTGATTGTTTGATTGCCAACTGGCCATCGGTCAATTTGGAATCATTTAGAAGCATGCTTTCATGATTCGTGCATATATTCTATATCCAGCATTTACTTATATATTTTATGTATTGCAGATCAGACAACCTTTTGAAAAAATAGTAGGATTCGCTAATGATGAAAAATGTTCACAATGGAAACTTCAAGAGAAACCACATGAAGAACACGGTTCACCTAAATCAAACAAATGTCAGGAGTAATTGCTAAAATCGAGAAGTCTGTGAAACCAAAATAAAGTATTTTAGGAAAGAGAAGAAAACATGAAGAAATAGAATAACACAGTAAAATGACAAGAACGACACAATGAAAGAGCAAAATCTGGTTGCGAAATGACATTGGATAAAGGGGATGCAATGGATAGCATCATCGAATCGCTTGATAACAGTATCTGTAAGGAAAAGGAGTATGGTTGTACTTTTAGCATTACTTGTCTATGTATTTATTACAATGCTTAACAATGCAAAACTGATAAATGATTGTCATCGTCAGTTTATATGTTCGGGTAACAATATAGTTATATAATAGTTTTGAAGTGACTTCATTGTGTTAAATATTAGATACTATGAAGATGACCCATATGGTACACTTGTCAACTACAATAATCGTTTAGGAAGTTTTGATTTCAATGTTTAAAAGGAAGTGTCAATATTAAAAATACAATCAATTTGCATTGTTATTACTGTACTAAACGTCGAAAACAAGATTCACAATTTAAAGAGTAAAGAGGATCGTGGTGAATTTCAATGAGGAAGACAAGACGACACGGGATGACCCTTTTGAACTCATAAAGAAAACGATTAATATACAGTGAAATTGAAAAAGTGCACTAATATTTACATTATGTGCAAATATTTAAGGACCTAACATATTGGTTTACATTTGTTTATTTAAAATCGATTGTGAAGATAGCTGAAATCTGATATGAATCGCCTGTATCCTGGGCAGAAACCAGCACTGTGTCCATTGTCTATGAGGATATACGTCTTGATGTATTTACCCACAACGGTTACCATTAGTGTAAGAAGCGGACACGTATATCACTTGACCACTCTCATAGTCATAGTGTTCAATGAAAATAATATCTTATTATACATATTCATTGACGAGCTATTTGTTTGATAGTTATATAGTATGGTATCGTTTGAACGTCTTTATTCATCTGTTTGATATATAAATAAATGATATTTCAGATATTCAGGTATTTCTTAAAACAAACGTCATTAAGGATCTTTATGAGCTCACAAGCAACGCTGGTTAGGTTAATATTGATAATACTGTTAGTTTATGCGTGTAATAATGTGTTAATGTTTATACATACACCGGTATAATTAAGTAATATCAAATGAGTTATAACATAACAATACCAATGATCCTTTTCTAAAAAAATTCAACATTGTATTGTCAATTTACATCAAAGTAAATGTTACTTTTTGTTTATATATTTTCTTTTTAGAACTCTCAGTAATTTTGAATATACGGTACGTGACCTCATGCACAGCACACACGAACTGCATTTAGCGATGACTGGTGAAGATGTCGGTCACAAAACAAATGCAGCTGTTTCCTGCAACTATATTACTTTTTATTACATATTTATGTATGTCTTATGAACTTTTATCAATCAGTAATATACTTAACCCGTTATCAAGTTTTCTTTTAAGTTTTGTTTCAAGCTATTAGTAAGTATTTAGTTTGTATAACACATATATGTTTGCTTTTGCAAATCAATCGAATTAACACGTGTTTAATTTTATGGTAAAGAAATTACTCTTCTTTGACATAGTTATAAGAGTAATCAATAAAATATCAAAAGCGAACTAATTAAACAAAACTTTGTACAATCTTATATGACCTTTGTTGCTATAATTAGTTTCGCAGAGTAGTGTCAATGATTTTTTTATTTTCCGTCGATCTGCTTGAATAAAATGCTTCGATTAAGGAAATATCGTAATCTTAAAATTGCACATACTAAGGTATGCTGCTAGATATATCATTTAGGAACTTTTGCACAAACAAAGAATAAGGTACTTCTAGCAAAAATCCTTTAAAATTACTGACATAATGTGGCCTCGCTTGAGAACAGGGGGACGTATGACAGGGACTCACGTATCTCCATAAGGTCTAAACCGACGGTATGTTGGTGTTTGCGTCTAAATATGCGTTAACATGTGTCGTAGCAGGTCCCCCATGGTTGGGACGGGCAATTTGTAGCGATGTACTGAGCGCTGATCACTTGATCTTAATCACAATTTCAATGTCCGACAAACTGTCGCGGAAAGATGGTATGTGACATTGAAACAGCGACGTTGAATACCATACAAAATGAGATGTTGAATCTGCGCCTGGTATATGCGGATTGACACGCGAGGGAAAGATATTTTGAAGAAGTGTCGGAAATGAGATATCTGCTTTCTAATAAAAGAGAAAAGAATCACCAAGGATGGGATCAAATCAGCTTTTTGTACACATATAAATTTAGCTTAGACCCCTAAAGTTGACTTAATTCCTATTTGAGAGGAAATCCGGATCATACTTTACATTATTATTATTATTATTATTATTATTATTATTATTATTATTATTATTTATTTTTTTCTTTTTATTTATGTTTATCATAATATATGCAGTTGATTACGCGCCATGTGTCAGTGTTGGTTGATAAACTAAAAAATATGACGCTTTATGAGCGCAACGTCATTGACGTTACTGGACTGCGCCGGTCGGGTTCAACCATATATCGTAATATGATGGTAATTTATTGAAAATTCTATATTTTGCTCTGAAAATTGCAGGAATTATATAGGATATGTTATATGTATTGAATGTGAAGTTTCTACACTCTATGTGAAATGATATTCGAATTATTAAAAAAGTCCACGTAATTCTGGATCAACCCTCGTATGTCTTGAAATTTTTAACATAAACTAACTGATGAGATCATTATTCTACATGCATTTTATAATAAAACAATACTGTCATACTACATATAAATTGCATTAACATACGATAAACGCTTCCCTTTCACTCTGGTATGCCTCACTTGAAGTATTGAGTAAACTTTAACAATAATGTTTCCGGCAATAACACTTCACCGAAGCAGCGCCATAGTCATACTATATGTACTGTTTATGACGCGCTTTGGAAAGTGGCACATATTCCTGTGTCAGAAGGACGAACCGTTTTCGGATCAATTGTTACCCACCCGCGGTTATAAGCTATAAAAAGCGAATCCTCGCTCCAGGGTGCGTGTCGTCCAGCTTCTTTATGACAATGTCAATAAGATAACATTGGTATATAAGCTTTTCTTTCGGTAAATAGTCCTGACAAGCATCCTGTGAATCCTGGCTGGAAACGTATACTTTAAGATGCACTCTTACTCCCAAATAAAAGGTTCCACAATTAAAACACTTTACAGAAAATGATGAGTAAATATAGAAAATTATGGTTCTTATGCAGGAAACAGTGTTAAATTTGAAAGAAAAGTGCAAAAAACACCGTATTTCGACCTTATGAGACAATAGTAGATCTTTTTAAAACCAACCAGTCATTTTATATTTGTGCGTTTTAAGCTATTTAATACACTTTTACACTCTTAACATCAGTTATAAATAGTTTTCAAAAATGCAGTTGTTAGAGGTTTGTCACTAAAAATGTGGTTTATATAGTGTACATATTGATACGAGAGTCACTTTCAGGAGAACCTGTGAAGGATGACCTCAGCTCAGTCATGTTGCCATAAACAAAAGTATCTAAAAGGTATCGAAATGATTTTAAGAATAGATAAACGCGTGTGAAAGTGTGTTGAAATGTATTGGACTTTACTCACTGAACTTGTAATTGTTTCTATGTTCTAATGTAAAGCAAATAGAATGATACATTTTTCTCCCACCTCAGATAAGTAGATTCAATAATTTAACCATGCTAGAAATTCTTATCTTGCCCACGGGCGAAGATAAAATGCCCGTATGGAACTCTTTTTATTGGTCGCCACATTGTAATTACCTCCCTTGTTGAAGACTGTCGTCTGAAGCATCACGGAAACCTTGTCCTGTGGCAAAAGTTAGAACGCTAATTAATTATTTCTCGCTTCAAATGTCACCATAAAACAGTTTTCCCGCACCTTTCAAAAAATAATGCATCACTCTCCTTAGAACTATTTAAAGACCGATTTGACTATTATCATTATCCGAATCACTGCATGCATATACATGACAACCACGAATTATCGCATATCCATACGCAATTATGTTCACTAAGCACAAAAGAGTTCCAGCTAAAAATATGTTTTTGTTTAACTGAGGTGGGAGAAAGGCATCTACCATAGCCGCTCGTGTATCATAGGTTCATCCCGACCCTCGCGCAGTGTGTTTTGCGGAAACCTCGTTCCCGCAAAACACCCTACGCTCGGGTCGGAATGAACCTATTTTACCCTCTCGGCCACGGAAGTTACTTATAATCTACGTTTATGACAATTGGGTTGAAAACAAATCTTATCTAAAGACACTTAAGCGTGCTTTATATTGTAAAGAAGATACCTAACCTGAGTAATGCTCAAATACTGAGTTTGTACGTAATATAAAATATAAGGACGTACTTTCGTTTTAGAATAGATACATGTTAAACAGAAAGTTAACAATAAGGAAGTGTCGATACCAATAGTTATAATGGATACCAAAGCAACAAAATGCTTGATGACTCTAATATATGGAGGGTTTTCAATTCTTTTATATTTCAATTTTGCGTTCAGATATTCCATACCAACACTGCTTTTGATGGTTTTCCCTCTAATTGTGTATCTTTCCGAAAACAGGACACAACAGGATTTTTCATTTACTCTGTTTTTGCAATTTGTTATTTTATTTTGTGTATATGTCGTCGTGGTTTCTTCGACATGGATTTTCTGCACTTGTTATGAATGCTGTACATTTACATGGATGACGAGCAACTTGTCTGGTAAATCAATAAATATAAGTAGAAATCCTCTTCAAGTAACCAAAATGTACAAACATGAGTAAATAGTGAAAAAAATACACGTATTTTATGCAAGGTTTGTCGTATGCAATGAACCAAAAACTGTATAGGCAACATCTTGTAATTGGACCAACAGTCAAACATTTAAGAGGACATGTAGAGACACCCCCCAAAAAGGCTCTTGTGTTCTCGTTTCACGGGTTGCCGGGCACCGGAAAGAATTTTGTTAGCTCCATGATTGCTGAGCATATGTACGCAAAGGAATGTCAAGTCAGTATGTGCATTACTTCTCGGCAACGAAGGACTTTATTCATGAGGGAAAACTGGAAGAATATCAAGTAAATGTAATTGGACAAAATAGAATTGTAATAATAAAAATATTAATAATAATAATAAAGCACGATGATTTCGTGAATCCGAATGACAGAAAAACCTGCCAAACCTGTTTTTCAAATTCAATTTCAATATATTGCCAACGTGTTTATTACAATAAACTACTTAATATACATTATATAGCAATGATTCAATGAACGTTATGCATTTCATAGTACATCATAAAACAACGTATAGTAGCAGCCGTGCAGGCATGTCCTCAGTCCCTCTTCATTTTCGATGAGATGGACAAGATGCCAAGCGGAATCATGGATGTTGTGAAACCGTACCTTGAGTTTAACCAACCTGTCGATGGAACCGATTACAGGCACTCAGTGTTTCTATTTTTAAGGTAAGGTAACTTGGGCATGTTGCATGTTGTCCATTTAATTAGGAACTATGGTGCCCTTTTATGTTAGTTAAGTCCAACTAGGTATGAACCATCAAAGGGCAGTAACGTCCATTATAACGAATTTCTTTGTGATTAGGTGTAGCGGTTAGAGCACGGATCTTACAAAAGTGGGTAATATTATCAAGGTTGAGTTTGAGTCTTTACAGCAGCCAGTTGTTTTACAGTGGTTATATATGTTTTTAAACTACTTAATATACACAAGCAAATTATTCATATCACATTATATAAATTGTATATTAAAATGTATATACTAATGTAGACAACTGTGCGTAATGCATTTTTACAGAAAGGTCAAATAGTATTAGGATTACATGTTTTTCAATTATTTCACAGAATAATTTACTGTGAAATATAGAGGAACTCTCGCAAAGCGTGTTACAAGTAAAGGAATTATGTCATCTTAAAGAATTATTTCTCGTGATTATTTTACTTTCACTGTTTCTTTATTCCGATATTGCATACTCTAAGCAAGTTATTATGCACTGCATTTAAGGTTTGTTTTGATATTAACAAGAACAACATATCTCCCGTTTAATTGATCTGTCTATTGTCAATTGATATTTATAGAAATGAAGTGATGATTCGGTTAAAATTTTACCAATAAAGTACAACATGGCCGTACAACAATCGCAATTACTCTGTTGGAAACGTTCAAACGGACTGAATGCGTATGGGTTCCGCACATTTTAAAAAGACTACTGTTTTTAAAAAACAAAATAGTGCATTGCAAAGTGCATTGCTGGTAAGAGTGTTGAACCCCAAAAGTGCGCTTTCTATCTCGCCTGACTGTCAACTAGTTCAAATCAATTAAAATCATCATTAAAAAACAACACTAATTATTAAACGGGCTTGAAGTCCAGCGTGGCTTAGGTAAAGTTTTTCTACGGTTTATATGTGAATGGGACTACTTTCAATAATTTCCGGTATGATGGCTCTGTTTTTGTTTTGTTCAGCTAATGGGTACCAGAAAAGCTTTTCATTCATTCATTCATTCATTCATTCATTCATTCATTCATTCATTCATTCATTCATTCATTCATTCATTCATTCATTCATTCATTCATTCATTCATTCATTCATTCATTCATTCATTCATTCATTCATTCATTCATTTGATCGTTCATTCATTCATTTGATCGTTCGGTCGGTCGGTCGGTCGGTCGTTCTTTCATTTGTTCTATCGTTCGTTCGTTTGTTCGGTCTGTCGGTCGTTCGCTCGCTCGTTCGTTCATTCATTCTTTCATTTTTTATATAAGTTAAGTGTAGAAACGGAAACCTTTTGTGGCATAAAACTTAATTTGATAGTTTACAGTGTAAATATTTGAAAAAAAAACCCATAGCCTGTGGATGTCAGTTAGTTTGTTGTTTGAAACCGAACAAAGACGTGACCTTAAGGATATGTAATTCCACTCCATTTTGACAGCCGGCCAATATTCAAAATTATGTTTTCTTGTGATGACATCTTGTGTTTAGCATTGTTGTAGAACTGTTGTAAAGATTCAATCCAGACTAGTGTCTATATTATGCATATACTAAAATCAACTTTGGCCTCAGGCCAGTAATACAAATAGTATCTGAGAAAAATGTTATATTAAAATTTCACGAAAGGAGATTCCAACTTTCCTTTAGGTACCGCCTTGGAACGCTCAGTAAAATGTAAATTTACTGGAGGTTTAAACCAGTTTGTGTGCACAACCTCAAGTTTATCCCAAAAATAAGCCCATTTGCCTAAAATTCGAACAAGTTTAAATATTAAGTGCAATAATAGGTAATATAAAGGTATTTATGATAATAAATCGTAGGATAAAAAATGTAAATAAGAAATCATGTCATATATCAAATATGATAATATTAAATTAATAAAAATTCATGCATTTTATAAGAATTGTATTTTTTAGCTTTGATGGTCTTCGAACGGTAATTCAAGAAAAAAATCAGAATGGCAAATGTCTCTGGCAATAACAATATTACTGTTAAAATATTTTGATTGATTTGAAATATATTATTAATAGTTTTGACCGTTTGCCTGGTATTTACAGCAATATGGGAGGTAATTAAATAACAAATGCCCTGCTCGATCATATCCAAAATGGTAAAGAGCGATATACCTTGAAATTCCAGGATTTAGAGGAAACTTTGCGTCTTCCGAGTTACAACCTTGAAAGTAGGTATAGATATGTGCTGTATTAAAATACGTTCATTCTTATTGTTAGAGCTTTTGAGTTTGCAGAGATTTTGCGCCTCAAAGAAAGTTTAGCTATTTTTTGTTTTCCATAAGAATATAATATTATTATGGTAGCATTCTTTGAAATTCCAGACGCCTTGAAGAACAGCGATTTGGTGAGGAGCAGTCTTATTTCTGCCTATATCCCTTTTCTTCCTCTTGAGAGAAGACACATGGAAAAATGCATCATAGACGGGTTGTTTGCGAAGGGGTATTACCAGTATGGCATTCAAATCGACCACGATCTTGTAAAGCAAATTTTCTACTTTCCTAAGGATACGCAGCTGTTTTCAACTACTGGATGCAAAAGGGTGTATGAAAAGATCTTATCATGCAACAGGAATAACAGAGCAAGGCATTGAGTGAGTGAGGATGGTTCTCTCTTGAGTTAAAAAGGCATGGGTCAACACTACAGATTGCATCAGAATAGAGAATAACACTATTAGAACAAAGTCTTAGTTACGTAATGTATAATATTAAACACAAATTATAATAGAAAGTTGTCGAATTATAGCTGGTTCAACTATTCAGCTATTTTGATGCGTCTGCTTGTGGTGTTTGTTTTCGTATATTTGATTTATATAAGTTTGTGTCACCAGGTCGTTCTTGCTTTGACCATCACCGTTGGCCTCTAAACTGGGTATGTTATTAAAGTGACACTCTTTTTCAAAATCAATACATACACATGTATAACAAACATAAATTTGGAGTGATAAACATTTCCGTGGTGAGTTCCAACTACACACTAATTTAATGCGTTGATGGAAAATATATATTACTGATAACAAGATTGCAACTGTGTATTTATTAGCTGAACACGTAAAAATATGAAATGAAATCAAAGCCAAACTCTGTTAAACCGAAACTTAAAGAAAGTTAATACAGCAGTTTGTATAAACTGTAAGCCAAAATACAAGCCATGCAGCTAGCATTGTTGTCCCGGCTTGATCCATTCGTTTGCAAGTGTTACTTTATACTTCATTGTTGTTTTTTCTCCAGGTTTATGCTGGCTATATAAAGAAGGCTTATTTTATTTTTTTCAATCATTGGAAATAAATGTTGTAAACAAACAAGCTTGTTTAGCCTCCAGCAGACTCGTGTTACAGTTATCCGTGTAATTTTCATTGTATTATTGGATATAGGAAAATTCCAATAAAACAAAATGGATACCTACATCCAGCTATCGAAATCCCTTTAAACTGGTTAAAGCGTGTGAAATGTGTGTCGAAGTTGCATATGTCGAAGGTTATACTTTATCTAAACAAGTGTTAAATCGATGGCCTTTTTATATGGACGTTCTTTTGATTAACTAATACATATTAAATACATTCTTAGCATTCAGGAAGTGTCGCAGTTATTATATTTCCTATAATGGCTGACGAGGCTCTAAAATGTTTGTTAACGTTAATATATGGAGTGTTTTCAACTTTTGTATATTTCAATTTGTCGTTGAAATATTCCATACCAACGTTACTGTTTGTGCTACTTGCTCTTATTTTGTGTATTTCGGACAATTCTGCTTTTACATCAAATGATATTTTAGTTGCTCTGTGTTTGCCATTACTGATTTTTCTAAGTGTTTCTGCAGTAGTGTTTCTTTCTACATGGATTTATTTCACTTGGAATGAATGCTGCACATCTACATGGATAACGAGAAACTTGACAGGTAAATCTCTAAATACTAGTATAAACATATTTTCGTATCACGAACATTTTCAAAAGTAATACTTGTTTTCCTTTAATGTCAGTATATAAAGATGATCAAAATTTATACATGAGTATATAGTGAACTTAATCTATGTTGTTTATCAAAGGCTTGGCGTTTGCCATCAAACAAAATTTACATGGGCAACACCTTGTCATTAGCGCAACAGTCAAACACTTGAGAGGACATGTAGAAACCCATCCAAAAAGGCCTCTTGTGCTCTCGTTTCACGGTCTGTCAGGCACAGGAAAGAATTTCGTTAGCTCCTTAATCGCAAACGATATGTAAGCTAAAAGAATGTCAAATCAGTATGTACATTACTTCTCGGCGACGAAGGACTTTATTCACGAGGGTAAACTGGAGGAAAATCAGGTAATGGTGATTCAACAGAACGTTATTGTCACTAGTACGAAGTATTAATTGTAGCTATGGTGACTGAAAAGTCTTGCCAATCAAAACATTTCCTAATTCAATTTAAGCATACTTTGAAAGCAGGAATTTACTTAATATGTATATCAAGTTATCATACAATGAATATTATACATTATATAGCACATCATAAAGCAACACATCGTAGCGACAGTTCAAGCATGTCCTGAATCTCTCTTCATTTTTGATGAAATGGACAAAATGCCAAGTGGAATCATGGATGTTGTGAAACCGTTCCTTGAGTATAACCAACCTGTTGAAGGGACCGACTACAGGAGCTCAATATTTCTATTTTTAAGGTGAGCTAAATTATTCATTGTGAAATGACATTTGCTTTTAACAACTTTCCTTTCACACAGGTCATGCATACAATGCTCTCTTTAAAGCTGGTCGACTTTGGAAGCTCTTGCTCGGTTTCAATTGTATTGAATATAATGCATATTGATCTCGAAATAAGCAGGTTGCATTTCAACTTTGTTTTAGATCGACTAGTTAGTATTATCGATTGTACGATAAGACATTGTAGGATAAAGAGATTCCAAAGTGTTATATTACACATTTTAAACATGCACTCTTACTGTCAAATACGTAGTACCACAATTAAGAAAATTGTTTAAATTCACCAAACAGTGGTTTTTGTTTGTCTTGTTTGTGATTTTTGTTTTTGGGTAATATGTCTTTAGCGTTTACCATGTGCCATTAAAAGGGGTTTGTTGTTTAAACTGTTGGCTACTGAGCTTGCTTCTGTAGTTTTTCATATAAACATTGTTATGAACGATACCGTGTAAAATTTCAAAGAATGGTGCAGAAAACACGGTATTTCTACCTTACAAGAAGATAGTAGACTGCAAATCGTTAAGGACCCACCAATCCTTATCCGTGCGTTTCCAGCTATTAAAACAAGTTTACGATCGTGTTATAAGTAATTAATATTTTCCATTAAATCATTTTTTGGTAAATTGATGTTTGTTATACATGTGTATGTATTAATTTCAATTACGAGTATCACTTTGAACTTGCTGCTTGTATTTTCATTCAGTGTAGTTTTCTGTTTGTCTTTATATGTAAGTATAATCCACCTATGGACAATAGAAAATCAGCAACGTCTACTAAAATACAAAAGTTATTTATGATCATGTGTAGCGCAAAGAGCGATGATCGTAACAAATGCTTGCAATTTTATTGGGTGTGAATTCCCTACAATATTCTCATGTTTTATAAGATTAATAACTCGTTTACACGTAAAATCAACTTCATTTAATATAGAAATAAAATCATATCAATTTATATTAATGTTCGTTTACTAACGGCAAGATGATACTGTGCAATGTGTAAATCTGTTCTACATTAAGGTCAATTCGTTCTTGGATAACATTTGTTATTTCAGTTATTTTACTTAGTCAAAGAATATGACTTTTTTTACAGAATTAAGTCATCTTAAAACGCTGCTATTTTTTATGTTCATGTGGACTTGGTATATTTTACATTCACAAATCTTATTTGTTATTGCCTTTTCCAACATTTAAGTAAAATACGCTGACCTCGGTAACCCAAGAAATTTAATATGTCATTGCATTGAAGGTATATTTGAATATGAACAACAAAAGCAAATCGCCGTTTGATCTACATATTGTCAATTTATATTCATAAAAGAAATGGTCACTAGTTTCATGCTTTTTAAAATGCAGGGCAACAGGGCCGTCAAATATCGCATTTGTCATCATTTGTGCTGTTGCTTTTATTTCGGTCTTTTTAATTACAAACATTTCCGTGGTGAGTTCCGACCCTTAACATCTTTACGAGAACACTGAATATTCCAGTGTGCTTTGTATCACGCATATATGTTTACTATCGATTGATTTCAATCGTTTGTCATCTACATTGCAAAGAAAGAGTTATTGACATCATCATGCAATATATTTAAAAGTACTGTCCAGTCTAGCGACTCAAGTATCATTAGTGTCCTATTGGTAGAACAATAAGAACTACAGGAACACATCAATACACTATAACAATAGGCCAACTTCTTGTTTAAACGTTTATTTGCACAAAACATCAATTCATCTAAAAATATTAAAGCTGATTGATTTTATTTTTATTTTCTTCCTCCATTTTTATCTGTTTAATGTAATGAATATTGATCTGCAGATAAGTAGACTAATTCTTAATTCGTACATTTAAACTACTGTTGTTGCTTTCGATTTGATAGTCTTTGAAAGCAGATTCAAAAGTAAACAATCAGAATTACAAATATCACTGTCAATATAAAGCTTATTATATTTTAATATATTTGAAATATTATATTTTTTTGTGTGACCGCATACCTCTTGTATTTATTTACAGCCACGTGGGAGGAAATCAAATAACAAATGCCTTGCTTGATCACATACAAAATGGTAAAGGGCGATATACCTTGAAATTCCGGGATTTAGAGGAAATTGTGCGCCTCCCGAGTTACAACCTTGAAAGTTGGTATAGATAGGTTGAAACTATTTGGCTATTTGATGCGTATGTGGTTTGTTGTGGCATTAGTGTTCGTGTATTTGGTGTGTATCAGTTTGTAACATTAGTTCATTCTTGTCTTGGCCTTTGCTGTTGGCCACTAAACTTGGTATATTTTTTAATGCTTGTCATTGTATTTTGAATGTATCATTGCTATGTTCTCATGAAAATAGATCCTCGATATATGAACCCGTTCTCTTTATTTTTAGTGTGTCTTATTAAGCATCAATGTGTTTTCGAGTGATTTACATAAGTGTATAAACGTTCCATGAGTGATTGTTTGTGCTTTATATTTGGTATATAAGCGTATGTTAATCATGTGAACGTTAACACAAAACACACGAATTTTTACTTCGTTTGCTTTAACAAATAGTAAAACTTATATGAAAGGTAACTTTTCAGTATCAGGAATAATTGCGTATAGCCAGAACAGCTTTAAGTATTTTCGACAGCGTATTAATTACTTGCTTTTGTTCTATTTTTATGGCCTCCTGGTAACATCAATTTAACGGTCACTTTGAGACTGTATGCATGTTGTCATAAACCTTAATATTTTCTTAGTCGTGCTGTATATCCCTATTATATTCTGAGGACAATACAATATTCATGGTAGTATACATTACACACACAATATTAAATATCAACACTGTGCACAAAGATAAGGGCGAGTTATATACAGCCACCACATAACCCTCATCGGCTATTGGTATTGTGTTCTGGCTATATTAACTTGCCGGCAATGTCAATATATTGACGTTGAACAATACGATTATGTCTGCCTTTACGTAATTACTGTATAATATATTGTGTTCAAGTTCATGGTTGCTCCAATTGATCCTCGATTTGTCTGATATATTTACTTGTATAAGCATTTGGGGCAATTGTATTATAGGGATAAGTGTGAGGTCGAGTACTCATAAACGCCTGTATGTAACTTATCAAGTAAGCTTTCTCTTTAAGTACGGTAAAGGAAAAACCAGTATGCGTCTTCAGTTTCCCCGCACTAGCAACAAGGACATTTTACACTACTTTAGAGAAAAATGCTAGTTAAGGGAGCTACAATGAACGCGTAGCATTGCGTGATGCGCATTCTACTTCTGATCTCAATCGCATTAAAACTGAGGAAAAGTATGGTTGGTTTTCTTCAGATTGTTTTTGAAAATTGGAAGGGTCGGGCTGATCGAGGTTCGTCATGAAGAGCATTCCACCATGAGATAGTAGAAGGATAAAAGATAATTAAAATCAGCTTAAAACTGCATGATGTTGCCGCTTGCCCCAGAATAACGAACATGATAGGCTATTATATCTCCAACACGTAAGGGTATCATGGACGAGGAGTCCATGTAGAAGTAGGACGGAGTTTAATTGAACATCTTGTAAAATAGGTCGAGCTTGTGTTTGAGTCGCCTGTCCTGTAGTTGTTCTATGGCAGTTTCGATGTATAAATTGTTTAAGAGAACGGGACGTGTTGTACCGGAGGTAATTATATCGTCCTCGTGTTGAATTATCTCCAAATTTCTTTCGCTTGCAATATATTGTCAAATGCGACATCCGGGTACTCGACTTAGGGTGTGATAAAGCTTAAACTATTTCTAAGCTAAGAGCTTCGATCGATTCAAAATGTCTAAGACCTTATTATATGTTTTCTCTTACAGAGTTTTTGTTGATAGACTGAATATGATAATGTCATGAGTAGAAACTTGAAAGTGTGACACTACCAACAACGCCCTGATTATTCAAGCGACATAATTATCAAGTTTGGGAGTTTGGGTACGCTCGCAATCGAGTGAAATCCATTTTACGAGCACGGTTCAATTCACAATCTTCTATTTGTACCACATTCATCTGTTAAAATACCTATATATCGCGGTAAGCCATACGCTATATCGGCAGATGAACGCGACGATGACACGCGCCATTGCCGCAGAATATATCGCCGCGATTTTCCACGATGACGCAATCTCTCCAGAGGTGGCAAAGCGTTCCTTTACAAAATACTCGTGGTTGGTACAGTAGTAGTTATTTCGATCAGTGGTTTATTCAAACTCGTGGATGTGAAGGTTTGTTTATCTTTCCCTGTTTTCGCTGGATTAAAAGAAACTAGCCATCTACAATAATTTATAAGGCCATTTCGTCTGCAAAATCGTTAATTAGAGACCTTATTTCCTGCAAAATGTCGTTTATATATCACTAGAAAAAGAAGCGAACCAATAATAGAGCCACGAGGATCATCGGCTGTTACAGTTACAGTGACAGATTTAGTACCTAAATATCAATACATTGTTTTCTTTGTCGAGAGCAAGACAAAATGAGTATAGAAACCAGTTGCTTGGCAGCGTCTTTTTGGAATAAAACCAGAGTGATAAGGTGTAGGATATTCAGTTGTTCTAAGGAATTTAAACTTAAACCTATGCATGCTACCTTCAAGAACTTTGCTGACAATATTAAATAGGGAAATTGGACGATAATTGCCCACTTTGTGGGGATCCGACTTCTTATGTATTGTAGTTTGGTTTGTGGTCACCAAGCTCTAGGATCTCCGGTTTCCCCAACAACACAATACCACACTGTCGCATAAAGTCGTGTCAACGCGAGAGATTAGTATACTTTAATGTTTTAATGACTTGTTTCACAATCTTTGTAAAATGGATAAGTTGAAATTAAATTATCATGGTGTTGACAGAAAAAGGCGAAAACTGTGAAACGCGCAATATATAACCCATACGGAATGGTTGCACTGATTATTGTGCCAGAAAGACGAACGGTAACATTTTTACTCAATATTCCTTACCTACGGCTATTAGCCATTAAAGAAGCCCTCGCAGCGGGAACTGTGTCGTTCTGCTTCATCATGACAGTGTACAATGCACACATTCCAATTAAATATGTTTTTGCCTGTTTTACGCAGAATGCCATGTAAGGAAGTACTTTAGTTCTTCGATCAACATATTTTAAACATGCAATTCAAGAAGCATCAAAATACTTGATGACCCAAATATATGGAGGTTTTACAAAGCTTGTATATTTCAATTGTTCCATAACACAGTTCCTTTTGATCACTCAAGCCTTAGTTCTTTGCAAAATGGAGGAAACTGTACCAAACGTAGACTTACGTGTATCCGTCTGTAATAACATTTTCTTGTTTTGCTGTTTGTAACTGTCGTCGTTAATTCTTTGCAATTTGAAAACATGCTGTACATCTTTATGGATCACAAGGCACTTGACAACTTAACAAGCAGAAATCTACATATTAGAAGAAAGCATCTTTTTTATAACCAAAACGTTTTTTTTAAATATGTTTTCTTTTATTCATTTGATTTTAATGCCATGTTATATATAATGGTAATAGTACATACATGAGTGAACCCAATATAATTTTGTAATTTATCAAACGGTTGGGAATTTTCTCTCAACTAGAAACTGTATGGGTAACATATTTTCGTTGAACGAACAGTCTAAATATTGAGAGGGCCCATGAAAATAAACCCTAAAAGGCCTCTTGTGCGCTCGTTTTACGGTATGCCGGGCACAGTATTGAATTTCGTAAGCTCCTTAATCACTGAGCATATATACGCAAAAGGAATGTCAAGTCATTACGTACTCTACTTCTCGGCAACGAAGGACTTTATCCATGAAGATAAACTGAGAGAAAATCAGGTATGGTCGATTCAACAAAACAAACAAACTCTTTACTAGTTTAATATTGAATCTTGCCATAAACGATGCTTTGGTATTGCAGGGAATGTAATGACTGACAAAACTAACTGCCAAACTTTAAAACAAATCATTGCTGTCATGAAGCTAACGCGTTTATTACAACACAAACTTAATATGCATTGTTTAAGGAATGAATTGTGGGATTAATGTATTATCAGGGTAAGAACAAAGTTTGGCTGGTTAAAGAACGTTGCATCCATATCATCGACGCTTACATCAATCACGCATTTCATTACTTATATTTAACCAATAATTCATTATTGTTTTTAGAAAGAGTTCAAAGATACTTAATTGCATTTAAGACAATATAACAGTAACTTTTTCTCACCCAATATGTAAATAGACCGACCCAGCCGTAACCGGAAACAGTTTTTCAAGTCATGTAACAATAACGTGGTAAAAATCAATCACTTCCAAAATCACGTTAAAACGTAAAATTCAAACCCTAAGACAACAATACATTTGACATTTCAGAAACAAACACTTTATAACAAGTTGATTTACGTTTGACGGGGCCTTGGTTGCACAGTTAAACAATAACAAGATAAAAACTTTAATATACATGTATTTTGATAGTCGATGAATCGCGATCTTAACATATCCGAGGATGTTGCGTTCATCGGAAACTTTTGATATTCGTGAATGACAGTTCATTTAAGGAATTAAAGTTGAGGGGAAAAATATATATATCAATGATACAGTGAACGTAATGCATTAAATAGCACACGATAAGGCAACACATCCTAGCAGCAGTGCGGGAATGGACGAAATGCCAAGTGGAATCATGAATGCAGTTAAACCCTACTTTGAATGTTACCAAACTATTGAATGGGCTGACTAGATACACTCATGTGTTCTTATTGTCAGGTTAGCTTAATGTTGTATTGTGTAATGCCATTTGCTTTTAACCACTTTCCCTTGAAACTAAACATGAATACAGTGCTCTCTGACGGTGATTGACTTAAAACTTCTTGCTCTGTTTCAATTATATTCTATGTAATGCAAATTGATGGTTAAATAACCAGGTTGTGCTTTATTATATGCTAGTTATTATCGTCATATGTACCATGAGACATTGATGGATAAAGACAATGTTAAAAGTGTTAAATTACATATAAGGGTAGAAATGTGTTGTTTTCGCAATAGTCTCCAAATAGTAATTACAAGTATTAAGAATTAATATTACAATATTTACCGTCATGAACAATTTTTACTATAAATATATTTATTTGAAAAATGAATATGTTAGACTGCATCTCCCTTATTATGTTTTCAGTAACATATGAGGTAAATTCCCGGACTTAGAGGAAATTGTGCGTCACCCGAGCTACAACATTTACAGTAATTATAAAAATTAGCATTTTAAACACATTTATTACTATTTGTATGCGTTTTTTGTTTGCAATGATATTTTGTTTCTAGGAAGTTTATTGATTATGGTATATTAGTATTTAACTCAAAAGTAAAAATACAGAATGTAACGCAATTGTGGTCTTCAATTGCTTTAATTGTAATTCCAGACGCCTGGAAGAACAGCGATTTGGTTAGGAGCAGTCTTATTTCTGCGTATATCCCATTTTAACTCTGGAAAGAAGACAGCTGAAACTTGCATTAGAGATGGTTTGTTTGTGAAAAGTTATTATTATTTAGTTTATATTAAATTATTAATTATTATAATTAGTATGGTTTTCAAGTTGACAACGATGTTGTGAAATAAATTGCTGATGAGTTGCCCTACTTCCCCGAAGAAACCCGTCTGTTTTTAACTACAGGATGCAAAAAGAGTATATGAAAATATCGATCTCATTGTTCAGCCCAATTAACAGTGCATACATGGTATCGAATTGGAAAAAAGATAAGATTATTGCATGTGTTATGGGCAAAGACAAAAACAGCATATTTCATAAGAATAGTAAAACTTGATAGCATGAAGTATTATGCTATTACTCGTAAAAGAAATGTATTGCATTGTATTACAAAATGTATCATACTTACAAAGAGGTTGGCTGAAACATTCCTGAGAGTTATTATGTTTCGTGTAAACAAGTTCCCGATTTTGGGACCCACTCTCTATCTTGAGGTGTATCGTCCTTAGATGGAATATGTCTACGTTCTACATCTTACTTATGCGCAAAAACGTTCTGGGAGAATTTTTATATGGTTTCTATTTTCAATACAATTATCAGTATGTAAATCATCTGGACATTTACAAAAGCACACTGATTTGAAAACAAACAGTAACTCTCATAAAAATGGTATGTCCCGTTGGTTGGGGTATTGGCTCTTTATCATCTAGCAAAGACAACTTTTCGTCAACGCATTTATTTACTTCCTTATTTGTTCTATATTGTTTGTAATTTTTGAATGGTTTTAACAATAAAACAAACAGTATGAAACCGAATGCGCACATGGTTTTAAACTTTAAAGTGTACTTATAAGTAAGAAAAATTCATTCTGAATGGGATCATTTACTAGATTTTATTGTTGGACTATTCATTGAGCGCAACTTCCCCTAGCGCTTAGGCAGTCTTATATTTACAAAATATACGAAGACATATTTAATGATCAAGAAGAACATGCTACTTTGTTCCAAAAAGTACGGGGCGTTTTTAAGAGACAGCAAACTGCCTTTTAAGTCAGTTTTTGTTGTTGCTCCGGCAAATTTCACTTGCAGGGTATGACCGTATGTGGACGTTAACTGCTTGAAATATATATTTTATTTACTGTATTATATTTAGTCTTCAAATTGATGCTTGCTCCAATGAGTGTACGATTAGCATTATATTTTCTCTCGTTAAAAGTATTGAGACAGCCGTGATGCTGGGTGATCATAATCTAGTTTGGCTAATTTAAACCTCTACTTAACTCCCGTGTCGTTAACTATTCCAAGGCGTAAACATCTACTTACAAATATACTTGATGCGTGCGTGATTTATGTCATTTGCAAGGTGTGTACTTCGTGTGTGTCTATCGTATTTCGGTGTGAGCCTCGTGTTTTGAAATATATTCGAGTATTCGTTAAATGTTTGTCTACTTGGGTTATCATTTACTTTTAATGTTTGACTTCTAGCCTTGTTCTTGTAGTTAGTATTGAATTACTGTCCCTGTAATAATCAGTATTTATTTAACGCATGGCCGTTGCAGATGTAAATGGTGTTTATCAAAACAGTTGTTCTAGCTTTTTATTGTTCCAATGCTCCGTCAAAACCTTTGATTTCATCATATGGGTTTTCTAAGCCATTGCTAGAAAGTTAATCTAAAATAATAGACGTGTTATACGAGATTCTTCCAATCCCGAACGTCTAAACGGGAATGTGCAAAAAACGGGGTTATTTTAAAAATATTGAAATTGTTTTAAGTGAAGTATTTATGGTTGAAATTGATCATAAAGAGTTATATTCATATTTTACCATGTAAGTGAAATGTTATTTTGCACTAAACAAGCATTTAATGCAATAAAACAAGTTGTTTACCTTTCCAATAAAACGAAAGTTGACTGACACAGAAAACAATTATGCGAAGGGGAACAACTCGATACAATCGTAATAACTCGGCCTCCTCCGACAAAGCTTCGAGATAGACCTCGTTGCACAATCGTAACAACTCGGCCATGGCCGAAATGTTCCGAGCGATTTAAAACTGTGCCCTGAAACCTTGCAGGTGCCCTTCATGTATATATCGTTATGTTTTGACAGAATGAAATGAAGAAAAGCCGTCAAACTCATAATTATAAGTTGAATATTTACTTTTTGTGTACGGAACTAATGTAAAATAACATTATCTGGTAATATTTTTTGTATTTATGATATTTTATAGATGCTATATGCTTTAACCCGGAATCCTGATCGGAACAACTACCCACTTTTGATACTAAACAATTTGTACGTGAAGGATTTGCCAAATCAAAAATCTAAATTATTTGGACTACTAGAAAGTATGCCAATTGAACATGCCGAAATAAGTTAATTGTTAGGTAACGCCTTAGAACGGTCAGTAAAATGTAAATTTACTTGATTTAAACATATTTTATTCAAAATATACAAACAAACTACACAGAACATGCACACACACACACACAAGTTGTCTATAATATTTAATTGGATTGGAACGAAAGCATAGCTTATAGAGTTCTGCTCCGTGGGAATTAAATTTCTCATTTACTAGAAAAATGCATATGATTGACGAGTAGACGATATATATGTTTTATGCGAGAAAAATTGTTTCTAATGCTAAAAAGTATGACTAAGGGGTTTGTGTTTAGATATGGGTTCAAAAGTTCTAACACGATACATAATAGATAAAAAATAAGCACAAGTGACTGTATAAAGGATATATAAGTAGGGTGTGGACAGATATGAAGAAAGAAAAGAAGTTAGGTACATACCATATTGGGGAAACACTGTAAGTCAGGTAATGATCAGAAACGTTTCGAGTCTTTTATGAATTAATGAACAGTATCAAATATTTTGGAGTTGTTCTCGTTGTTTAGGGTTGGATTGCCATAGAGAATAAAACCAATGTTAATTTCTGTGATAATTGACTACTTTCAACTTCACCACACTTGCAAAGAGGAGAACTGATAATATTTTTACAATAAAGGTGATAGTTAAGACCACTGCAACTAGTACGCAGTCGAGTGTGAAGTGCTTGCAATCGGCGGCTACCGTAATAATAGTAAGGCGGGCAGACTGGCAATCGGCTACGAAGTGCATATTTTAAGAATGCAATTGAACGACAATCCCGCATATTCTGTGGAAGTTCATTCCATGTAGGTATAGTTGAAGGTAATAATGAGGAAAAGTAAGAATCTGTGCGTGACATAACCGTTCTTGTGTTAGATGCATTCCGTAGTGGATACTTCTGTGTACTGACATTTAAAGGTGCAAGAGATGACAGATATTCTGGGGCAAGGCCGTTTTTCATTTTATAGAAGAGACATAGTTTGTGATTAATGCGTCTTTCTGATAGAGTAAGCAAACATAGCTCCATATGGAGAACATCAATCGAAATTAACTTAGTAGCCCCATAAACTATTCTACCGGCTTCATTTTGTATCTTTTGCAGTTCGTTTTTTTTTTCGTAGTCCGTACAACCATCCAGACAATATTCGCATATTCAAGAATCGGACTGATGTACGAAAAATAAATTGCTTCTAGACATTTTCTGTCCAGACGGAACTGAAGCCTTCGAATGATGCATATTCTTTTAAGGGCTCTACTTCTGATGTACTCAAAGTTTTCATGCCATGTACAGTCACTGGAAAGAACCAAACCAAGATGTTTATGCGAATTTATTTCGGAGATTTGTTGACCATACATAAACAAATCTGGATACATACGCGGTAGGCGTTTTCTGGAGAACAGGATTGACTTAGTTTTTGCAGGATTAAAGGTGACTAGTCATTTATCAGCCCATGTACTGATGCTATCAATATCTCTCTGGATTATTTCAGTGGCCCTTAAGGGCTCGTCAACGAGAATATAAAGACTAGTATCGTCTGCAAATAGAGTAACATTACTTCCAATGTTAACAATAATGTCATTTATAAATATCAAAAATAAGAGGGGACCTAGAATAGAACCATGGGGTACACCAGCCTTAAGAAAGACCAAACTAGATATGGAGCCAGGGAGAACTACACGTTGCCTACGTTTGATAAGATAGTCACTAAACCACGAAAGTAAGTTGCCATCGACACGAGTTGCTTGTAGCTTCACAATCAAGCCCTTGTGCCAAACTTTAACAAATGCCTTACTGATATCATAGAATACTGATCTAACCTCAAGGCCATCATCTAATGCATTACAAAATGTGTTGTAAAGGTAAGCAAGCTGATTAACAGTAGAATCGCCTGGCCGAATGCCTGACTGGAATGGGGTAAAAAAGTTTATGTCACGAAGGTGGTTAAAGAAGTGTTTATATATTGCCCTTCCAAACACCTTTTCCATTGTATTAAATAGGGAGATAGGACGATAGTTAACAGGAAGTATGGAATCACCCTTTTTAAAAACTACACACACATTAGCATCTTTGCACGGTTTTGGAAATCTGGATTGAGAGAGCCATATTAATTAAGGAGCACAACGGGCGAGCTAACGAGTGAGAACATTCTTTTAGAATTCAATTGCTTATGCCATCTGGTCCTGAAGCTTCATGAACAGGCAATGATGTTATAATGTCATTTATCTCATTTGGTAGCACTGTGATATTGTCAATTTTGCGGTAACTGTTATGATTACTAGCTGGCGGAACAATGTGGCAGGTATCATCTAATAAAGTTTGATTTTTAAAGTGGGTATTGAGAATTTCAGCTTTACTAGCGTTATCTACGCAGAGTTCGCCATTAGAGGGATCTTGGATTGCATTAATGTTTGGCTTTGGTTGAGGATTAACAAATGACTTCAGAACTGTCCACCACCCTTTAGACTGAGAAGACCCTTAGCAATGTTTCTTTTGCGTCACGAGTAGCCAAAGTTGTTTCATTCATTTTCGAAATTTACCCCATAGTTGGGTTGAGTTTGTATTTTTAGCCTTACTATAGTAACGTTTACGATTGCGAATAAGATTTTTTACATGTAAAGCCATCCATGGTATGTTATCTGGCCGCATTACGACTGTTTTATTCGGGATACATCATTTTGCGTTATTCAAAATGGCATTTGTAATATTGTCAGTGTATACATAGATATTCAAATTAGAAAGAGAGTCCCAATCAGTTCCCTCGAGAAGATCACGCAACTCATCATAATTACCCCTATCGTAATACCATTCTTCTCTCGAGAAAGAGGTAGACTTACATTTTGCAAACTTAAGAATGCCAAATATAGGGCAATGATAGCGAATGTTTGATGGAAGAAAAGGACCTCCAACACCCGATGTTTTTAAACTATTAGAGATAGCAATGAAACTCAGATCTAGTGTGGATGAGGTACTTTCAGTAAAGTGAGTTAGGTCTGTTATCACCTGCGAAACACCATATAGTGAACATTAAGTTTGAACACGTCAAGAGTAACTTATATTGCTGGTGTTGTAGTTAAAGTCACTAGTGCTGATTATATCACTTATTCCTGTATCAAAGGCAAGTCCCACAGGCTCCTCTATAGAATCGCAAAATGCGGCAGAGGAGTTAGGGGGTCTGTAAAATGTACCAAATAATAACCTTCTACGGTTCTTTATTGTAATATCGACCCATACGCATTCGAGACATTGGAGCTCTAAATCAGGACGACGCGAGAAATGAATAGAATCTTTGACAAAGACACAAACACCACCATGCCTGTCTCCTTGTCTATCGCGTCTCCCAACCGTGTGATAACCAATAATATCAATTGAATCATTAAGCCATGTTTCAGTAAAAGCTATTATATCAAACCCACTCAGTTCCGAGAAAAGTATATCTAATTTGCCTTGTAGCATTTGCACATTAGAATGGATAAATGAAACATGATGTTGTGACAAGAGAGGTTTGGATAACTCTGAGCTTGACTCTGATTTTAGTGAAACTGAATCAGTGCCAGGATTGGGGTTAATATCACCAGATAATAAGATGAGCTCAACAATCCAACATTCAACTCCTATTGAAGCAAATATTGAAAAGACGAGCACAAACCATAACCCATTACAGCGGCGTTTAATTACATTAGAACGGATTTTTTTACCAGTGATTGGTATTGGGTGCGGAGCATGGTATGATTTAAGAGAAATCACAGCTAACACACTGCACATGTTTGGAATTGAAAATATAAAAATGATACTGTTTTTCCAACTTCCACTGACGTTTAATTGTGTTAAACTAGCGGCCAGGGTCATATTACAAGATGTTTTTTTATGAAATAGAGTGAATACGAATCAAGAACAAAATGACCGCCGGTAACTTGCGATTGACGACATTAAATGTCACTGGTATGTACCCACAAACTTTCATGAAGCGAATAGCATGCAAATTTGAGAACAATAAGAATATAAAGAAGAATGAAGAAATCTTGATTAGAATACGAAACATGACCAACACGATGGAAACGGACGATCCCATCTAGCGATACTGCACTTCCCAAGTCAGACACAAGTTTAGTAACGAAATCGTCTGTAATTTCGCCTTCCCGCTCAAAAACACCAGAGATTCGTAGGCTATTACGTCTACTGTATTGTTCGAGGTGTTCTAGGCGATCTTCAGATTTTTCGAGAACACTTATGCGAGCTTTAAGATGAGCATTTTCAGACTTCAGCGAGTCAATCTCGTCTGATAATCTCAAATTTATTCCCTTGATAACTTAAGGGATCAGTGCATCGACAGCATTGTTGATAGAACTTTGAATCTCAACAGTAAATAGTGACTTTAGTTGAAGCGATATCGCCGTAACATCGTCTTTTAACAACAGAACGTTTGTTACACATGCAGAATCAGAATGCTTTTCGGTAATTGAAGACAGTTCAATCGGGTCATCAGGTCTAGCTTTTTTGCTTTCAGCAGCCAAGTACTCATCAGATGGGGTGAGAGAAAGATCGCGCTTATTGCCCACTGGGGCTATAGGCGTTGAAGTTGTTGGAAATGATTTACTAGTATCCATTTTCACAAAATTTCACAAAATTTACCGAGATTGACTTTTAATGTTCAGCAGTGTAGAGACGAAATTTCAAAATACCTCCCTAGAATTATACATCAAAGTCATCCATATGCGTTAATTTCCTACCACAATATTTAAGAACTGTACATCACAAAACACTGAACTATCCTTTATCTCCATTTCATGACACAAATTTACTTTAAAACATCATAACTGAAGATTTTCACTAACACTAGAAATAACACGTCCGTCATCGCCAATACGCCTGGGATTTAAACCGGTGTGCACAACCTCACTCTTATCTAAACAAGCACGAATAAAGAAATAACGTTATCTGACGTTATCGTTCGATGTAATAATTGGCCCGTGTTTTACGGTCGGTTGAAAATGAATAGCACATTGTAGAAAATAGCATATCATATATACCTGAAATAAATAAACCATTTGAAATAAATTCAAATAAATGTTAATTAAATAAGCAATATGTTTGTTTGCGGCTTCCCAACCTACCCTAAAATGTAGCTTCCGACCGTTAGTAGTTTTGCGTTTGTCTCATATTTAAATCTTTTCTGATAAGCTCTTTGTGTTATTTGTTTCTTACGGCAATTATCCTTATACTACATATAACCATATTTATAGTAAAGGAAAACACAACGCTGAAAGTTGACCTCTTATTTACCATGTTAGTAAACAACTTGTCAAGTCCCTTAACACCTGCCTGTACGTTGTAAGTACATACGATATGCTCTGTCTAGCTTATTTTGCCATTTAAGAACATTTCATAAATTATCTGATGGGAGTATTTTAATTTTAAATATGAATTCTTGAACAAACATATTTTATCGCAACTATCAAAATACGTAAACGTTGTTTCTCGTCCAGAATCGTTTTGGCCTTTGCTTTGTGCCCCTCTTAGGGAGTTTTAATGATTGTTTTTCTTCTGGGCTTGTGCCTGTTGCTTTCATTATATTACTGCAATGATAAGTTTTTCCAATTGTTTTACCCACCTATATGTCACGCAGATTTAGCAAAATGCCATAGGCTATACTACAAAACCAATAACGACATTCAGCATTTAATTAAGTATAATACCACGACAACATTTATAAATATTGTATGTCCCTTTCTTTAGTTCATGATCAGTGATGCGAACAAACAAATGATAGCATATGCCATTGGTCAAACGAGTTTCGTAAAAACGACATAATTACGTTTGATCGGTAATTTTGGTTCAACAGAGTATCATAAATATTACATATGTAAACAAATACATTGCTTTATTACAAACAGGATGTGTTTAACTGCTGTCATGATGAAACGTTTAGTGTTTTTATTAGGCAATATATTTTCTTATATCATTAATGATACAATGAAATCTAGAACAAGCCTAGTAGAAAAGAATACGCCCTGTATGGGGAACAGGCTTAACCACAATGAACTAGATACTGACACGAACATAATCCAGACACACATATACAAACACGACAAACAGGCAACATCCACATCCAACTAGCTTTACCGATAAATTGTGGGAATGCCACATTGGAACGAGTCTTCACGGGGTTAAAAATTGTTTATATGGCGATAACCTCACGCTCGTCCTAACATTTATAAAAAATAACAAGATATCAACCTCAACTTCAATATTTTCCATACATAATGTACATGTATATGTACTTTAAAGTGGTGTTACTAGTTTTGACATATTCTACCGGGAAAACGCGTTTTCAAACTAAAATCTTATAATTATCATGTGTTTTATTTGACGTATTGTTTCTTTTTATTTAGTGTTGATATTTTGTTATTATCATCAAAGGGTTGAATGACGTATTCGATTGCTGGATTATATACACATACAACTGTCAAAAGATACAAATTGATGGAAAACTAATCGCGAAATATGTTCAGGATATTGTATCGTCGCCATAATAAGTTCAATAATCACTTGTAAATCGAAGTTACTAGTCCAATTGCATTTTAAAAATAATTAAAGTAATCGTAAACACGACAAAAACTAATTATTTTACGCTTACAAACATCAGTCTATTTATTTTTGAAACTTTAACTTGAATTATTGATTTTGAAGTTCGATAAACTTCATATGTTTTTCGAATGATTTTGAAGTTTGATAAACTTCATATGTTTGTCGAATATTTTTTCCACAGAAATTACATATGCGGCTGCAGAATTTGACGTAAGAGGTGGCGTAATTTTTCGACTTGCTTCTCTCCCTCAGAACCAAAACCCGTTTGTTAAATATGCTGTAAGAGGGAGGGGCCAGGAACCCTCCCACCAACTTTATTTTTCACAATTTCTAGATAGAACCCAACCGGTTACGGAACATTATTGCCGTAAAAGGACATGCTTGCTTGTTCAGAAAAGGATGATTCTTGATGAGTTTGAACACAACAGAACTAAAGCTTCTTAATTCGAGTAACTCACCGAATGTGAAACGAAAGCGCATGAGAGAGATTGGGCTCGTAATTGCATTTGTATGGTACGAAAATATGATGAACACAAGTGCCCCCCCCCCCCCCACACACACACACCCTAGGTCAAGGTGAACCTTCCATAGCAAAATAGTTGACGAAAATACATCTATAACGAAAAATACACCATTGTACACTTACATTAGTGATAAGAATAGTTACAATGTTTAGATAATTGGAACCTATTGTTGAGCGGGGAAAGTGGGAAAACACTGTCCTGACTAAAAAAAACTATCAGACGACAAAAACATCAGATACTTCATCATCACTTATTATTAAGATTTCGTCACACCAGTTTCTTTGTGAACGCCATCCAAAGAAGGAGTGTCTACTGCACACTTACTAAAACACCAGCTCCACCACTCATCGGTTGTGCATAGAAAATGAGCTGTTGGCATTTTTTTGTACAGCTATGCCTTTTGTTTATTGTACACACTAAAGTATGACTTACATATCATCTGATATTTTTTTATAAAACAGACAACTTCGAAATTCGGTGAATGTGGTACCGTTTGAAAAACACCTCTAATACATGTTGGCTACGATTTTGTTTCATTGTTGAGCGAACTGTGGTGCCAGAAGCTTTTCTACCGATCGGTGTTTAGTGCATATTTTAAGATTTACCAGCATTTCAACTACACTAGTTGGGTGCATATACCCACCGTAAGCACGTTATATTGCATGCAAATGGAACTGTTATGGGTAATACTTACACCGGTACACATCAAAACAACTCATTTTAGAAAGGAAACATACAAATATTTATAAAAGTGGTGGCGTTGTTGCTCTTGTGATGGCGTTGTTGCGTAGTGGTGGCGAGTATGATTTGCGCTGAAACTTGATATCATATAAAGCCTTTTGAAGAAATATAGAGTGCCATTTTGATCATGCATTGTTACGCATGTTTTGCCTATCGATTGCGGAAACAATATGCTATGCGAAATACCTTGACGAAAGTGAAAACAACCCGAAAACAGTAGGCTGTGATAAGGTGTATTTTACATATTGAACTGATTCTTTCAGGCCAAAAAGTCATCGAAGGAGCGTCTGGTATGTCGAAATGTTGGGGAAAAGGGCGCAATAAGAAGATTGCACCTAAAGTAAATCAAAATTTTGAATTGCTATACATATCATTTTTCTTGACAATGATTGTATCTCAAAACGGGACATCATGGCTTAGAATTAATCAAATGTAAGCTAAGTATATCAATCAGAATACATTTTGAGTATTAGATATATTAGTTATGGCTTTTATACAGACGTTCGAGACAAGAGACGAAGAAAAGGGACAAGAAGGCAGCACTTGAAGAATTAAAGCCAGATTCTGCTCGAAACCTCAGGACAGTTGGTATGCACGCAAAGCAGGTTGGATCAATCATCGTAAGACAAAAAACAAGTTATGTAGCTAGAACATGTGCTCCGGCTTGATCTATTCGTTTGAAAATGTCACTTTATACTTCATTGTTCTTCCTTCAATTTAATGCTGACTGTATAAATAAGGCTTTTTTAATTTTACAATTATTGAAAAATGAGATTGTTAAGTAAACAAGCTAGTTTAGCCCCCAGTAGTCTCATGTTCCAGTGAACTCGTGTTTCACTGACCGTTCTAAGGCGTTACTCATATTATTTATAGGTTGAATTTTAGATGCGTGTGTAATTTGTTTGAGGTATTTGTATTTGTATATGTGGTGCATTATACGTTTGTGTTTATTGTCGTTTTGGCCATTGCCATGGGAGCCTCAAAGGGTATATTATTGATCGAATTGCTTTTTTTACTGGTTAAAAGCTTGCGAAAATGTATCAAGGTGTATGTGACCCCATTCGTTGAACTTCTAATTGTACTATGTTACATACTGTTAATAAGATAATACCTTATCTGAGTAAATATGTTATTATACATCTTATCAAATGATAAATTGAAAGAAAGCGACCATTCATATGGACGTTCTTCCGTTTTATCTTATTCATATTAAATACGTACTTTACATTCAGAAGGTGTCGCAGTTATTATATTTGCTATAATGATTATAATAAATACCAACGCAGCATTATGCTGGATAACGTTAATATATGGAGGGTTTTCAACTCTTGTATATTTCAATTTGTCATTGAAATATTCCATACCAACGATTACTTTTGTGATACTTATTCTATGTGGATATCTTAATTACAATAAGACTCTTATGACAATGAAAGATTTTTATGCTGCTTTTTGGTTGCCAATACTGTATTTTCTATGTGTTTCTGCAGTCGTGTATTCTTCTACATGGACTTACTGCACTTGGAAAGAATGCTGTTCATCTTCATGGATACCGAGAAATTTGACAGGTAGATCTCTAAATATTAGTAAATAATCATCATTCTGAAACATTTTCATAAGTAATACTTGTATTTCTTTAATGCCTTGTACGAAAATGATCAAAGAAAGTACATGAGTATATAGTGAACACAATCTATGGTATTTATCAAAGGGTTATCATTTGCCCTCAACCAAAACCTGTATGGGCAACATCTTGTCATTGGACCAACAGTTAAACACTTGAGAGGACATGTAAAAACGCACCCCAAAAGGCCTCTTGTGCTCTCGTTTCACGGGCTGCCGGGTACAGGAAAAAATTTCGTTAGCACCATGATCGCTGAGCATATGTACGCAAAAGGGATGTCAAGTCAGTATGTACATTACTTCTCGGCAACGAAGGACTTTATTCATCAGAGTAAACTGGAAGAGTATCAGGTAATGGTGATTCAACAGAGCGCATTTGTCATTACTGTTAAACCTTTTTTATCCAATTTAAACATACTACTTAGCGTTTAATACAATACATTACATATTATGCATATCAAGCAATCATACAGTAAACATTATGCATAATATAGAACACCATAAAGAAACATATCGTAGAAGCCGTGCGAGCATGCCCTGAATCTCTCTTCATTTTTGATGAGATGGACAAAATGCCAAGTGGAATCATTGATATCGTGAAACCGTACATTGATTATAACCAACCTGTTGAAGGGACCGATTACAGGCACTCAGTATTTCTATTTTTAAGGTAAGTTCAATAACACAGTCATGCTGCTTGTGTTTTCATTCCTTGTGGAACTCTGTCTGCCTTCATACTTGTGATCAGGTGATGTGCTAAGAGCGCATATCGTCACAAATGTTTGTAATTGTATCAGGCGTGATTTCCCTCCAGTTTAAACATGTTTATAATGATGATTAATGCGTTTATCTTTATTATCAACTTCATATGATAAACAAAAAAATCTTATCAATTTATATTAATGTTCGTATATATACTAAATGTAAGATGAAACTGTGCGAAATAGGAATCATTTCTTCAATTAGGTCAATTTGATCTACGATAACATTTATTATATTATTTTATTTATTGCTTTCGATTTGATAGTCTTTGAAAGGCAATTTCAAAAATAAACAATTAGAAAATCTTATATCAATGTCAATTTAAATTTATTATAATTTTATATATTTGAAATAGTTTATGTATTTGTTTGACTGCATACCTCTTGTTCTTACAGCAACATGGGAGGTAATCAAATAACAAATTCCTTGCTTGAACACATGCAAAATGGAAAAGAGCGATATACCTTGAACTTCCGCGACTTAGAGGAAATTGTGCGCCTCCCGAGCTTTAACCTTGAAAGTATGTATAAATATGTGCTCCATTAAAAGACGTTCATTCTTATAGTTATGTGTTTTTAGTTTGCAGAGATTTTGCGTCTCAAAGCAAGTTTAGCCGTGATTTTTATTTCACTAAACAAACAATATAAGAATATAATGTTATTATGGTAGCATTCTATGAAATTCCAGACGCCTTGAAGAACAGCGATTTGGTGAGGAGCAATCTTATTTCTGCGTATATCCCTTTTCTTCCTCTTGAGAGAAGACACGTGAAAAAATGCATCATTGACGGATTGTTTGCTAAGGGGTATTACAAATATGGCTTTCAAATCGACCGGGATGTTGTGAGGCAAATTGCCGACGAGTTGATCTACTTTCCAAAGGATACGCAGCTGTTTTCAATTACAGGATGCAAAAGGGTATATGAAAAGATCGATCTCATTATGCAACAGGATTAACAGTGCATGCATGGCATGGAGTTGGTAAAAGATGAGATTGTCTCATGTAACATAGGCAAGGACCAAAATGTTTCATCAAAATAGGGTACAACATTTCTATAACAAAGTATTTTATAGCATGAACGTATGATATTGAGCACCTACTTTTAACAGAGATATGTTGCATTGTTTAATATAAACAGTTTATAATAGTTTAAACATTAAATATTTTAAAACGATTTGGAAGGAAGTGATGATTTATACTGATTCTAAGTCACTCTCGTTGGAACGATGTTGCGCGAGAATGTGGTCTTGTGTTGTGACGGAAATCGGAGTTTCCTGGAGAAACAAAAAACTCCGGCTTGGTGACAACAAACCAAACTCAAATGCACCGAGCTTACCACTGCACTAATTAAACACTGTTTCATTTTGTCAAAAGGTTGCCTGTGTAAATATTTGATTCTTTGTATGTTATCGTGAGAATGCTTTCAAAGATACGATGCAGTCATTTTTAGAAACTATAAACATCCCACACGGTATGCCTTATAAAAAAAGGTTTAAAACTGTGTGATCATAGGGTTTCATAATAAAAACATCATGTCAAATATTTGAAGAAAATGAAGTCACATGACAAAACACTCCGAGTCAGCCAAAAACGTGTTCGCCAAATACGGTTTTAAAGGTAACATGAATAAGCAAAATCTTGATAAAAAACGAAAAACATTGAAGAGTACTTGCCTTCTAGTTTTTGAAGATGAACTTCACAAACAAAATATAAGGTTTAAAATAGCGTCCTTATATAAATAAACTTTCTGTCCTTTGATTTTATGAAAACGTTGCAGATTAAAGCTTTCGTCAAAACCGTCTTTGGCATTCTAGACATGTTCCGGCATGTGACGTCTTTTTCTTCTAATATTTTACATATTTTACCTTATATTCAGTTACTCATTTGGAATAAAAGTTTTTATTTTTAATAATGTTTTCTTTATTTCTTCCCAGTTTTAGTACAAAGATGCTATTTATTATGAAACTCTATGATCACACAGTCTTAAGTCTTTTATTCTCTAAGGCAGACTGTGTGTAATGCTCATAGTTTCAAACAATGAACGCATCGTTTCTTTGAAAAATTGTTAGCATAAGGTACTCAAAATTGTATTCCTCCGTCTGCAGATAGAGTTGGGATCCCTAATCAATGAAGTACATGGAGTTTACCTATTAGTTTATTATTATTTGTTTCATTATTAAGTGTCCTAAGTTTAATGTATACCTTGCGTTTTTATTTTATTCAGGATTAGTGGGAAAATAGTTTGTGCACGTAACCTGGTTTAAGCCCCCAGTAATTTTAACTTCTACTGACCGTTCCAAGGCGGTAACTAACAATCCTTGATAAACATACATAGTTTTTAATATTGTATATATGCACTGGGTCGTTTGTGGAGTTTTTGCTGTTGTTCCATGTTGCTTGTTTGTGATTTTTTTTTTTTTTTTTTTTGCATTCTATGTGTTTGGGGTTTACCCAATGCCATTAAACGAATGAAGACATAATCAATGATTTCAAGAGAATGACTAGGTACCCTGTGGACAATATACTACACCATTAGCGCAAAATGGAATTGTTGCTATGGCTTGATTAATTTACAGGTCATGTCCGAATATGTACGTTGAGCATTTAAATGATATATTCTTTGTTTTACTGTATGCTATATTCTAATGATCCAATAAAGGCTTTTATTTTTCTACTTTTGTGTTTGAATAAGTGTGAGATTGAAGTGTGAGATTGAGGTTGATTACTCATAAACTAGTATAGACCCGCAGAAAACTCCTGTGTCACTGATCATTACATGGTGTTAGTCACTAAATCTGTAAACAAAGGTAGTTTGATACGTATTCGGTCTGTCTGTATTTCGTAAGTTGGATTTATTCATTTCAAGAACAATAAAGACAAGTAATAGATGTGAACAATATTTTCTGAATATGTTATTAGTACAATGGAAACTACAGGTACAAAGCAAATAGACAATTATGTTATGACGACTCTATTTGAAGCACACGATCGACACTGAACGAGAGGAACCCACATGTTTACCTCCTATCTGCCAATGGTGGAATGTTCAGTTTTAAACTAAGATCAGGAATTTCTCTATCAATAGAAGATTTATCAGTCATTACAGCGTCTCCATTTTTAATAAAACCATGATTTTTAAATGTGTTCAATGTATCCTAAAAACAAGTTCTGTCAATGCTTTATCTCAGATTGACCCTGTGAATAATTCTGAAAGAAACATTGAACCACCATTTGGATCACATCCTGTTAAAGCGTTTAATGATGTTTTTACATTAAGTCATTAGCATACATTTGTCTGTAAACCTAAAGCACAGGGACTTCGTTTTTTTTACTTCTGTTATATTAGTAATTATAAAGGTGTTGGGGAAGCTCTTTTGTACGGTAATAGCATGTTTTTTTATTGTCTCTATGTGGCCAAATTGTAAGTTGGCACAATTTAAAGTACTTACTATTAATCTATGACAAGTTTTGAATTCGAAAATAATGCCTTAGTTGACAAATAGAACAACAAAAGCCATTCTCAGATTTCAAAGATTTGAAATAATTTTTACATCCAGATTCATTAGGCACTTTATAATTTGGAGGAACTAAAAAGTAGAGGAGGGTTATAAATCGTATGTATGATATCCCAGTGTAATATTTGAACACGCTTTTCGCTTTCCATTTTACTCGTAATAAAAGTTCATATTATTAATGTACTTACATGAATTTTCTGTCTGTGTGAGACCAAAGATTTCTCTTCGCAGTCCACTTTTAATATATTCTGACTGAACTAAATGTAATAAGTACAGAATGTCTCAAACAATAATCACTTTTATGAAAATATAAAATCATACGATCAAGTAATTTCAATCTTTTTTCAACATGTACAAATTATTTAATCAATCTGTATGATTTTATAGTAGTTAGAATTAATCAGTTTTGAATCATGAATTATAACCTGTAAGATTGTTATCGAAATTTTAAGCCTCTTCGGCTGAACACCAGAGACCAGAGATTTGTTATCGCTTTACCAGCGGCATCCGAGCAGGTGAAGTTTGGAATCCACTGCAGCGTGTTGGGCTGAAACCACCGACCTCCGAGTAATGAGCTAAATTAATTTACACGGATACATGTCATAAGAATAGTATCGTAAAGTATATTTAGTAAAGATAATACTAGAGTGATATTTCTCTCTATCCAGCATGTTTTGAGAGAAAGCTTAGCGATTGAAGTTTTTCTGTCAGTTAACTCAACCAATATGTACTTAGAATTATCTCGTAAAGTTATATTGGGTAAACAAATTAATACAGTGACAATTGTTTTTACTACCCCGTATTGAAACCAAACAAAGCGATTTAAGCTTCTTGTCAGTTGGCCCAACCAATCTGAATACTGCACAATGCAGCAAATGTTAATCAAAGCTGAACACAAAATGTCTAACACGGTAACTGGCAAGATAAACAATTAACATTTTAAAAAGTGTATGGAGACTATGCATCATATCTGAAACTTACAAAAAACTCAACAGCTGAAGTGTGTTCAAATTTCTCGAAGATGATGCCTGTCCTGAGCAATAATTATCGGCGTTCAATCAATAATAGAAACATGAAAGCGATAGATGCGGTTCAAAAGTCAGACGAAGTGCCTATACCAAGTAACATTAAAATGCAGGTGCTGCATATACTATTACAACAGGCTAAACTGTGTGATATATGTGATCGGAACCTCATAGTTTACCACGGACAAAAAGGAACATTGGGTTGGAATACCAAGAGAACTCCTTGGAATTTTCGATAATTGTAACCGCTGTGGTCTCCTGCAAAGGTTACCAGTATCAAAATATGATATCAGATTTTAATTGAAAGAAAACAACAAGACGTAAATCGGAGAAGATGAAAAAAGGGCGTAAGATCGCTACCATGTCAAAGTCTGTATAGAGCGATATGTACGCATTACTTTTTGATGCACTGAGTATGATGTTGCATTTTCCTGGGCCAGCATAAACCATTAACTGATCGTTTTAAGGTCAGTATAACTTTCATGCGGTTGTTAGGCACTGAAACTAGGACCGTTCACGCGCCGAAGTGCATGCCGTCCGGCAATGCCTCTGCTCATAAGCTTGTAAGACCATCGGAGCCTTTCGATATAGTCCTGATCTAGCCTCCTGTGTGTTTTGTGCTGAAATGGGTGCAATTTCGTGACACTTAATTCAAGTATACACACAGTATACCTAAAGTGGCCAATTGAAAAAAATAAGACTTGATCAAACTTCTGAGAAAGTGTGTTGAGCTGAATTAAAAATATTTCGAGGGACTCTACTAAATAGTTTTTAATAGTTAACGTATCTTTCATACGCCCCTCGCAACAATACCAGTATAGAACTAGAGAATCGATTGTTTATTTTACAGTTAAATTGACCGTTAAAAGTATACTCCATGCGTCATACAGTTTTATCATCATTGGCATTTGTGGCAATTGATTCGAAAAATATCTTATCGAAAGACGCATTTATATATTGGAGATTCTTGCTTTATCTTCAAAATAAATGAAGATAACATAAACGCCATATTACATTTAAAGTCAATAAAACATATCGAAAAGGCTAAATCGATTTGATATTCTAAAATGCAGTGCTTTTCTTGTAAACATCTATAATATAAACGTTTTATTTTCTTGAAACAAGTGCAATTCCTGTACTTGAGGGTAGTAATATAATATAGTAAATGCCATGAAAAGAATAATAAATACATGCTTTATTGTAACCCCTAAGAATAAACCCAACTATTTACATAAAGCATAATAATCTGTGTTTGTAGTGTATACAACTTTCAGAGCAGTTTGACCTTTGAATATGTGTTTAAAATACACACTAAGGTGTTGTTTTTTTAATTTCCAGTATTGTATGTTGCCCCGAGCGCACGGTTTTGAGAATATGAGGGAAAAGTATCTTCAACCTAACTGTAGTGACAATAGTGAAGTTTGAACACATCTATTTTTCAACGACACCAGCTCATCATCGTAAGGGGTTTGGGAATTGCAACATGACAGGAAAATGCCCATTTTAAGATCACCAACTGTCGGAAATCCTTACCCTATTAGCTTTACCTCAACCATTTGTCGCCAATCGCCTTCTACCATCTCCTTCACGGCAACAACATATGTTACGGTCATGATCAATGTAGAAGATGACGCAGACTCATTGATATAAAGGTAGATGTTTGGGGTTATCGTGGTTATCATAAATCTAAACACGCCGATTTACGTTCATTTCATTTTTGAGAAGAAATTGTATTGGTTGAATATTTATTTAGAATGTATACGGTCATTGGGGTTAAGATGAAAAAGCTGTGTGGCCGTTCATCAAAATGAAGGAAAATTGCCAACTGGGAAGAATATACTTAACAGTTGACGTTGTTTGGCCGTCAATATACGTTTACGAAATACAAGATTGATGGCTAAAGGGTCTGCACAGGCAACATATTAGAGTGGATTAGATTTTTTTGGTATTTGTTTCAAATTAAGGCACTATATTAAGCGTGATTTGGGAGATTGTGATCAAGTCATGTCACGATTTTAAGAATTTTAATCAAGAGTTAGACCATTATATTGACGATTTATTCAGATATCACGCAACGAGTTCTTCCCGACGTAACACCCGACACTTATAAATGATGTAATCAGTGGTGAAAGAACATACCAACTCTTGCGCAAAACAGAGTGCAAAACAAATATTTAAGTCACGGTGGGGGAGACAATCTACATATGATAATCTTATAGCACCGCTTCGTGTGATTGCACATGTATATTGAATTTGTAATCATAAACGTCCCTAATTAACTCTATATGTTTTTTAGATTTAAACAGTTAAATCTGTCGGAAGTGAATCAATAGTGTATTTAAACTGTTTGGTGTTTTTCTTTTTATTTTAAAATATCATAGTGTTTGTTTTATGCCGTTAAAGCGAGCTTAGTGTGGCTGTCGAGAGCGCCAAATAGGAGGTTGCGGGAGTTGTCGGGTCGTTGAGGAGTTTTTCCCGAAAATGGGAGCTTCACTGACTGAATAATGAAGATGAAGCTTGTTTAATAATCAAGTCCTTTTTATTTTGAAAGCAAACGCATACATATTAATAAACACAAAGTACAAAAGATGTTACAAATACTTAAACTAATTTGGGGAAACTCGCTTTTAAAAATGCATGTGAAAGGTTAACTGGTTTACAACATTTACAATTAGTTAAATTTAATAATTGTTTGTTTAATAACCATATAATTAACTTTATAAATACTTGCAAACAGAAATAAGATATGTACATTTCTAAGTGAGTTCATATTTTAAGACAAATAATTGAAGAACATAATTTCCACATAATTCAAACTTCTTATTATATGAATATTACTTCTTATTTAACAATAAATTCACAAAATATTAAAACTATTATATTTAAAAGTTCTTTGATAAAATAAATTGAGTTAAACACAAAAAGTAATACATAAAAATAATGACAACATTGCTGAATAATGAAGATGAAGCTTGTTTAATAATCAAGTCCTTTTATTTTGAAAGCAAACACATACATGTATATGCTTTTCAGGACACAGGCTTCTTCTTAAATATTATGTTTTCAACAATATGATACCGATCTCAGATTTAATAAGCATCATTAAACCATTAGCTTGTCACTACAAAAATTCTAAAATTGAAGCTGGCTTAGCCTGAGGGATTGTGCTACTGTTTTGAAGAAAAATGTATGATAAGTTGACACCAATTAATGTAATTAAAGGGAAATCAGTTAGCCTATGGTGACCAAATTATTGAACTTAAAAACAAGTTAAGAATCTAAAAGATATTTATTAACTGCCAAAAATATTATTCAGGCTGCATGCATTAATATGTTTACATGATATATGGAAACGCAAAGTTTGAAAGGGAGTTTTCATTCATCATAGTTATTTTTAAAATATATCTAAATAATCATTTCTGAATTATTAAACAAAATATGTATATATATTACCCAAATAAAATAAACATTTGTAATTTACAATTATCATTTTTACATAAATTTATATTTAATATATGTCACAAAAATGTGGGGCATAATATTTGAATTAGGCTTTGATTTTTCAGAGCAGTGTTATGTGCGTTGGTAGGAACCAATGCGGGGGCATTTTAGTGTGTGTTGATGCCGCCCTGTTAAGTCAGGGGATAGAGTACCGTGCTCATTGAACGGCGGCTGTGGGTCCACGCCCTTAACCGGGCACTATTTTCTTAAAAGCTTGAAATATAATAAAAATGCCCGTTTAGCTCAGTCAATAGAGCAACGCGCTAAATTTCCGCCTGTGGGAAAGCCTCCACTATCACGCAACTTTTTTCTCTTATTTTAGCTTCAAGTGTAATATTATTTTTAACAAAGAAATGCCTGCTGAACTCAGTCGATAGAGAAACGTGATATATTCCCGGCAGTTGTTGGTAATAGCCTGCACCAGACACTCACTCTTTTCAGGATTACTCAAAATTGCATTAAACGAAGAAACGACGAATTGATATCTTTATTGAATTAAGAAAACAAGATATTTCTCATTATAAACAACTTGGATTTCATGAAATTGAGATCAATTGAGATCACTCTTGTGATATCTTTAAAACAAATCGAGTTAGAAGAAGTATTCTAAATTTACCAACTTACTTGGCAAATCTTATATTCAATTCTGATTGTTAATTGTAAATTAACACCTGATATTCTATGAATCAGACCTTCGTGATGAACATAGTTCTAAAAACGGTCGAGGGACATTCAGTGGCATGTTCCATGGAATCTGCGATATTGTATACCATTTAAATAGAACCGCCTAAGCTCATACATGCGTGGTTGGTAGCCTAACGTTTGACCATGAAGAGGAGGACTAGACGTCAAAATGGGAATTAAAATACCTTGCAGTGAGCAGGATTGTAATGGTAATTACAATGGTGATATGCCTTGATATTTTCGTATGAACTAGAAGGAAAGAAATCATTAATTTTTTAAACGACGAAGGCGGAGAATTTACTAAACCGCACGCAGATCAAAGGCTACAAACGCGTGCTTTAATTACACACGTTTTGTGACGCGCATGATGAAGGTGGCACATATTCCTGTACAAGAATAACGAACCATTACCGGATCGAATGTTGCTTAACATGACCTACTGCGGCTGTAATAAGCCATTAAAAAGCCGGGCTTAGCTCCGATGTTGTTGAGCATGAAAAAGCCTCGGTAAATCCGCTTTAATACCTTTGGTAGATCTCTACCACTAATTGTTTGCTGCAAAATTACTTAAGTAGAACCAGCGACGCGCCATGACCGTGGCTCAGCAATGTTTCAATATAGAACAAGAATATCGATAACGGACTATCGAAATGCTTTCCAAACTGGATAAAAGCGTCGAAATGAATTAAAGTGTGGTGGACCTAACTCGTCGAATTTGAAATTGTAACCCTGTTACTTATAATGAACTCATGTAAGCATTTACCAGAATAGACGTAGACAATTGATACATTTATAGGTCTAGCAGATATAAACCTGACAAAAATACTACATGGCACATTGTGTTCCCATATCAGAAACGTTAGTGATACTTGTTTAGAAAGATACATTATCTTTGAATGTTTTTGATTGCAAAAATGAAAATATAATCTGATCAAACATGCCCTTATAAATCTAAGCAAATTTACATTCGATTGGAATGTTTTCATTAGCAAACACGAACGTTATACCTGTTTAAATACATACACGGAGATACCAATTCCAATGTCGAAATTAAGTTACTGCGTAGTACAAATGGGTAGGTATATACGCAGAATTCAAGAAAAGAACGTACTTTCATTTTACGATCTATACATATAAAACACAAAGTTAAACTTGAGGAGTGTAAAATACTAAAAGGGACTGTGTCACAGATTGGCACTAAAAAAAGTTTGTTTTTTTCTGTAACGAATCTCAGGACAATTATCTAATAGAATGTGTTACGCTTTGATATCATAATTGTAAAAAAAAACAAAAAAACAAAATGTAAAAATAAATTGTGTCGGAGACCGGGTTCGAACCCGCGTCGCCAAAATTAAAGTCTACCGTCTTACTCACTGAACTACAAAGGCTTATTCTAATCGGGTGACATAATCAAGCTATACACCTACCTCGGTAATACCACGGGATAACACCGACTAGCCAATCACGCATAAGGAATGAATTTTACCTGGTAGACATACCCAGTAATATTTGTTAATAGAAAAAATACGAAATAACGGCTAAACTTAAATACATTGTAAAATATGTTGTACTTCAGTTAGTAAGTTTCAATGCATTGTACACATCGATGCCAAGTTTATGTCAGTTTTCGATAATTTTCTTTTTTTCGCTATTTTTTCATACGTGAGACAGCCCCTTAAATATGCACATTAATAAGACAATGACAATAACACCAAAATGCTGGTAATGTGCATATTATGCAATGATAAAGTAAACATTATTATTTTATGGCTCATCATAAAGCAAAAAAATCGTAGCAGCCGTGCAGGCATGTCTTTATCCCTCTTCATTTTCGATGAGATGGACGAAATGCCAAGTGGAATCATGGATGTTGTGAAACCGTTCCTTGACTATAATCAACCCGTTGAAGGGACTGACTATAGGCGCTCAGTGTTTCTATTTTTAATGAAAGTTATGTTACATATTTTGCTTAATAAACTCTTGATGTACGTATACTAACGGAAAGAGAAATTGTACATACTATGAAACTATTCTTCAAAAAGGTCAATCTCCTTTAGGATGACATTTTTTTCAATTGTTGTAAACGAGTATGTGTGATAAAGAGATGTGTTAGTTTTATAGAACTACGTCATCTTACAACGCTGCTATTTCTGATTCTTTATAGCACCTGGTATGTTTTACAACAGCCTAATTTTTCGTAATTGCCTCTTCAACGTTGAATGAAAATTACGTTGTCCTTGGTAACCATAGCAAATTTATGTCAGTGAATTTAATGCAAGTTTAGATCAAAACAACAAAATCATAGCGCCGGCTTGAAATTATCACTGGTTTTGAAATTTAAAAAGTACAATACTTATTTGAATAATGTGACCTAGCCAACACGGCCGTGCAAATATCGCATACTTTGTCTGAATATATCAAGCGCACTGTATGCGCAAAGGTACCACACAATTTAAAAACACGTTGCTATTGTTATAACGGTAATTGCTTAAAAGTAATTCAATGTTATGTGTGTTGTTGTTTGTGTTTTTTGTTTCTTTTACAAAACGGTTCCGCTGGTGGTTTCGAATCGCACACATCCCCACAATAAAACTGAGTATATTACTGCGCGTTGGATCAGGCCTCTTTGTTGACCGCCAACAGAGTTAAATTATTTAAATTTTCTACATTTAAAAGACAGGGTTATGTAACAATATTGAAAGTGTTCACACGGCTCACGTCTCATTGTCTCTCTTAAGGTAACAAAATGGAAACCACTGGAGCACAGTCACCTAAAATTTTACCAAGGTATAACAAGTATAACAATCAGCCAACTGTTGTTGGGGTTTTCACATTCCACAAATACCATGTTCGCTTTACAGCTGATGGGTTTTAAATTTTCGTCCTCGGTTCTTTCCTATTCAATGTTATATATTGATTTGGAGATTGTTCTCTCGATTTATGTAGATACATAAGGTTGTATTATTGAGTTTAAGAGAAGAAATCGTTTGATAAAGAAAATGTAACCTATCAAATTTAATCGATGATAACATTCTTAAATTTTAACTCGTGCATTGCTACCTTAATTAGACTGCTTTTGCTTTGATTTGATTGTCTTTGAAAAAAGCAAATTTATGAATAAACAATCACAAAAGTAATGTCACGTACTAGTTTTACTATTTTGTGGTAGCTTTATAAAACAAAATTTATATGTTTGATTGCCTGTCTCGTGTTCGTATCAACAGCATTATTGGAGGCAATCAAATAGCAAATGCCTTGCTTAATCACATCCAAAATTGTAAGGAGCGATATACCTTGAAATTCAGGGATTCAGAGGAAATTGTACGTCTCTCGAGTAACAACCTTGATAGTAGGTATATACTCTTTTCAACCCCGTTCATACTAACGGTCAATTCGTTTTGAATTTGCAGGTATTTTTAAGTTTATTGAAAGTATAGACATAATTTGTATTTTATTTCATGAAAAAATGATAATTATATATAACGTTATCGTGGTCTTCAGTTTGTTTTCACATTTCACATTTCTGAATTGCAGACGCATTGATGAACAGCGATTTGGTAAGGAACAGTCTTATTTTTGCGTTTATCCCTTTTCTTTCTCTTGAGAGAAGACACATGGAAAAATGCATCATAGACGGGTTGTTTGCTAAGGGGTATTACCAGTATGGCTTTCAAATCGACCATAATGATGTAAAGCAAACTGCTGATGAGTTGACCTACTTTCCTAAGGATACGCATCTGTTTTCAACTACAGGATGCAAAAGGGTGTATGAAAAGATCGATCTCATCATGCAGCAGGACTAACTGTGTATGGCATGGAGTTGATACAAGATTAAACTGTCGAACAACTCACATAATTCATCTGGAAAGGGGAAAACATTGCTAGAGTAGAGCTATTAATTAAATATTTAATATCCTAATGTAAGAAATTAAAGTGCTTGTCGCAATGTTTTTAACAAATAACAAAAAAACTATTCAGTATTCATCTGTCCGTATAATGGGCGTTGAGTACATTAATTATATATACTTTTTACCGTATACTATACTATGTTTAAGTTGTTGCTAGCTCCAATGAGGCTCCGATTACGATTTTATTGTTTCTTCTGTTGATAAGATTTGGTACAAGTGTGCGGATGAATACTCATAAACAAAAGTTCTAGTGATGCTTAAGAGGTGTGTCTGTTTCGTATTCAAGATTATGTGTCTCTCGTTCGTTCAGTGTATACTAGGCGTTAGCCTTGTGCCTCTAAATAAAGTCTTCGTTAATTGTTAGCCTACTCTGCTTGTCCCCGTAGTTCTCGTTGCATTAAACATTAGAATATATAGTCTTTGCAGGTGTAAATGTTCAACATTCGGTTATCCAAATAATTGCTCAAATACTGAATGTTCCAATGTATTAAGAATAATATATTTGTATTGGACTTGAATTTTAAAGTATTAGTACTCTTTATCGTTAACCGGCGGAAAATAACAAAGAAGTGATCATTTGTCATTTCACTATCAGGTATACATATACTATTGATCCCACCGTATATGTCTTTGATATATATCAATGCTCTCCATTTAAATAATAGTGTAAGACTTTACAATGTTTACGAAACCGGTACAAGATGTTAAACAAGTTGATATATTAACGGCATAAATTGTCCGCATGCAATATACTCAGTATGATATAAAATATACTGAGACGGAAACATCCTACATTTATTTCTGTATACTACTTCACAAGTGTGTTTGTTATAATTAGCCGAACTTGGCTATGCTGGAAATCATTGTCTTGCAAATAGGCAACGATAAAACAAGAACTCGCTTGGAACTCATTTTTTATTTTCATTGAGCGATTCAACCCTTGTTGATGACCGTCGCCTGTAGCATAATCGAAACCTTGTCTTCTGGCAATATCTCAAACCCAAATTAATTATGTTTCGCTTCAAATGGCGCCAAAAACGTTTTCACGCTGCATTCAAGAAATAATGCCGCACTCTCATCTAACTATTTAAAGAACGATTTGACTATTTACATAATCTGAATCTCTGCACGCATTTCCAAGACAACCACGAAATATAAAATATATATAAGCAAATTATTTTCACTACGCACAAAAGGGTTCTAGCTAAGAAATACATTTTAACTTTATTACGGGCTCTAAGTCGGGTGAAGCTCGGCAGAGCCCTAGTACGGCTACATGTACGTACATATACACACATATGCACTACTTTCTTTCAAAAGTGCAACCACGATGAGCCTGAAAAAAAGACATAAAGGTGATTGAACTAGTATTTTTCTGTGCATAAAATATATTGAGCGCGTGCAATCCGGACAGCAAAATTTCATCAGAGCGTGACGACACTGCGTTCGGTAGTTTTCGTCATCGCTGAATTCGGCCATTTCCGTGAGTATGTTAATAGAATCTACGAGATGCCAATTAGCGCCCAACTGGTTATCTCAATAGTTCAAAGTATGCTTATAAACAATTACTATGAATACTTTTGGTAAACACACATAGACATATCAATCAGATTGTCGGAGATATATATTTTGTTTTCACTTGTACATTAAAGATATTCATACGCATTGTTTACCATTCTAAACGAACGTCACTATTCTGAGAGCTCATTCTTCAGTATTTGTCATTATGGATTTTACAATACTATTTAAATGCTTGACAATTGTTGATCGGATAGAAATTCCCAAGAATTTATTCCTGTTGGATTACCGATTTAATTTCGGCTTTGGATTACACCGGTACACGTAGCAGAGCTTGTCACGTACATGCAACGAATTACGGACATTACAGAACATGTACATTACGGACCAGACATTACGGACCAGATTTAGGGACATTACGGACCAGATTTAGGGACATAACGGACCATCTTCAGAAACTTACGGACCATGATTTATAATATTATTAACTTTTTTTTAAATTTATTCACTCCTTGGTCTTTAAATTGTTAATAAATACTTGAATATGAGAGGAATGACTAAAATACGAAAATAGGCTATTTTCGCGAAAATAGCATTTTTGACTAAAATACGAAAATAAGGTTATTTTTAATAAAAATAAAGTTATTTTCGCGAAAATAATATTTTGATAAAAATCTGAAAATAGGGTTAGTTTTGGCGAAAATAACATTTTTAAGCAAAAAATGTAGTTTGTTTTTGGCTTAAATAAGGTTATTTTCGCGAAAATAAGATTCTTATAAAAATTGGTTTAGTTTGGGCGAAAATATTTCAACAAAAATAACCGCGAAAATAGCCTATTTTCGTATTTTAGTCATACCGAATATGTGTGCTTCGTATGGTGACACATGACAATTATCTTCCATATAACTGTGAAAAATCACGTGAAATTCGAATTGATCAATGGTTTAATATAAATTCTTGTGAAATTCCAATAGGTGTTAAAGACCAATGAATTTATAATAAATTAACAAGTAATATAATTATGTGAAAAGTGGGTAGTTATTCCGATCGAGATTCCGGGTTAAAGCAGATTGCTTCTATAAAATATCATAAAAAGAAGAAATATTACCAGATAATGTTATACAAGCCCATAAAATCTGTTGGCGATGGCAACTGCCTGTATATAGCTGCATCTATAGCATTGACTGGGAGCGAGAACAATCACGTGTTACTTCGTCTGATGGCTGCTATTAGAATTATTCAAAATAAACAATAGTATGATGTAAAGAATTCAAAGAGCAAATTTCTCAATGATGTTCGAATTGTGACAAGCGCATACACGGAGTTAGTCCGACAGTCCAATACATTGGGAGCTTATGCTTATGGCCCACATATATGCTTTGAGTGCCCCATCAAGCCCTATTACCCGCCAATACTTGACAGCAAATACCCGGAAGCATACACACGCTTGGTCCTCGGGCGTGCTGTTAAGAATTCACAACCCAAATTTTCCGTCATGTGGACGATGATGTCTTTTGATATAAGCAACTTTGTATCAAACCATTTTGTACCGTTATTAAATGATAGCCAAATTACTGAGTTTGAATTTGTAGATGTAGATATGTCATGTTCTGTACATGACGCAGACAACACCGGCTTTTTTGTTACGCCTAATGATTCTGTGGCAAATAAGCAGGAATCTGATCCAACATTATTGCATGATCACAGCAATCTTGATGTATCAGATTCCCTGCCTGTACACGAATCAACTAGTGTTACAGAATCCGAGGTTGTTGCGTCATTTGACCACATTTCCAGTGATTTGTATGGGCAGCTAGACTCGAGACTGTTAAAACTTGAACCAATAGTAGAGATCTTATTAAGTGGGGATGGTGGACCGACTGTTATACCACAATGGCTGAAGGAAAATGTTTATTTTGTTTAGGACAATTTAAAGAACTCATCTAAAAGGGATAAAAACAAAGGAATTATTTTGGCGATGATTGTGGGATTTGGGATTCAAAAACTGGGGCTTCACCAAAATCGTATTATATACGAACAGAGACTGGTCACATGAGTTATGTTTTCTTTCGGCAAGGCCAGTTCTGTAGAAAAAAGGAGGTGAAAGGGAAGAAGGAGTATGGGTCGATGATTCCACAACCTGGTCCTGATCAGGTTGTTCTGATTCACAGGTACTATACTTCTTCTAAACTGGACCCAACATACAAAAAGAGGGTGACATGGTTAAGTGAGGGGGCGATAAGCAGCTCGCTTGCAGAAGTTGAATACTTAGGTAAGTTCCCAGGTCTAGCTCCTCACACAAATGCTAAAGACCCCAAGTCTGAGTATCTGCGTACCCCAGACTTTGTTCTCGAGGAGGTCAAAGCAATTAAAGGTCACGAGAAACCCCACAAACTGTATAACAAACTCAAGAACAAGTATGATGAGGTCACCCGTCCTTCCGGTCTGCAACAAATCTATGACATTAACAGACGCCAAAAAACAATGAGAATACTCTATCCGGTCACCCCACCAACGTTGCAGACCAATTTCAAGTGCTGGACAACTTATTTTCCCAAGGTCACCCATTTGTTAGGTCCATAGTTAGAATTAGTTCCCGCCCGCCCGTCATCATCTTGTACACCGACGAACAGATGACTGACATAAACAATCTATGTATATCTGGACAAACATACCTTAACATTGACAAAACCTTCATGCTTTGTAAAATGCACGTGACAGTTACTTGTTACAAACAACTGTCCGTCAATCGCCGCCGCACTGGTGATCCCCCAATTTTCTTAGGCATCATGTTCTTACACGACCACAGTGATTATGAAACATACAGTCACTTTTTCCATCACCTGAAGCTCAAGGTAGGCGTCAGTTCCGACAAATTGGTCATTGGAACTGACGATGAAAAGACCTTGTTCAAGGCCAATGAATCTAGTTTCCCAGATGCTACCCATGTCCTTTGCACTAGGCATTTAAAGGAAAATTCCCGCCAAAAGCTCACTGTTGATGCGGTTACCTTAAGTGACAAAACAGAGATATTAGATCGTATCTTTGGCCCAAATGGTCTGAAGGGGCAGATGACACTATCTTCTTTGACCAGAAATGTGATGACTTCGAAGACTACTGCACATATCTAAAACGTTCGTGCAGTATTTTCGGAAACGCCTCAAATCATGTATTAGGGATATGGTTAACGACCCTGTAAGGAATGAAGCAATTCCCCAAAACTGGACAAACAACAATTGCGAGTCCATGAACCATGTCCTAAAACAAACTGTGGATTAGAGGTCATAACCATTCACAAAGTTTGTTCACCTATCTAATGAGCTAGTTGAAGGTCAATTCAAAGAGTTAAGGTCTGCCATTGTAGGGACAGGTGAATTCCGCCTTGCCGAAACCCACTCCCAATTCCATAAATCAAAAACTGCTTGGATGTCGATGTCATTGGTCCAGCGCGACATTCAATACCAAAAATTCCGTAGGCATGTCCCCAGAGATCGGTCCGTAGTAACATCCACTGACAGTCTGTCCTCTGTGGTTTAACCAAGGACCAACGGCCGAAAAACGGGACAACGCAAACGCCCGGTTAATGTCCGCACAACCAGCATTAAGCGCCCACGTACGTCAGAAGACTCAGACTAATCCTAACCCATTGCAGACACTGGAAATACAGGCTATTATTTCTAATGCACCATGCCCAAACATAAAAAATAAAGTTTTTTTTTTTAATTTTAACTGTTTGATTTCAACGATGAAGATATCTACATAGTTAGCAATAATTATTGCACATAATAATGAAACATAACTCGATTCGGGGCAACATTTTTGCCATGCACATATGAACTTAGGTAGTAACAATTTTCTTTTCTTCATGGTCATATAAACGCATGGTTCATTCAAAGGTAATTATTAATATATTCTTATAACTCAATCTCAATTTTATTGTTTGTATGTGTGACACATTTGTTTGTAACACAAGGTGAATTTTCAATTCATTACCACTGCTGATTGCAATAAACATTTTCCATAGGTTATGTCATTCATTTGTATATGTCTTTGTCAATGAATTAAATACATATTGTAAGTTAATCATTTTATTTTGTATTTGCAGCGTTCAATATTTCATGTAATTTTATTATGTTTATGACTTATGTTTTATGCAGCCTTCCATATTCAATGTTATTCAAATGATGAAAAATAAAAATTTAGTATTAAGTTAACTGTATATATTTGTCATGTTTTTACTTCACCTTAAACATATCCATAAATCGTATTTCGGTTGAGAACGGGAGAATACTCTTATTGGCTAAATAAAGGAAATTCTTTTGTCAATAAACTCATTATTTCTAGATATTATTTTATAATTTTTGGCTACAATGTGTGATAACATCAAATATATATGACTATTAAAAAATGAATACAAAAGCATGCATCTTTCGGAAACTTTCTATCATTTTTACTCCAGTTTAACCATATCTATAAATCGTATTTCGGGTGACGACGGGAGGTAACTCTATTTTACTAAAAAAGGGAAATTCTTTTGTCAATAAAGTCATTATTTCAAATATTTTTTTTTTACAATTTTTGGCTACAATGCGTATAATCATTATACATACAGGATTATTAAAAAATAAATGCATTAGAAGGCGTCTTTCGGTAACTTTCATGCGTATTTCGGTATTTTTTATCCGTCTTTCGGTAAATGATCGTATTTCGGTCAGTCCAGTATCCCTTATTTTATATTAGTTCCGTACACAAAAAATAAATATCAAACGAATAATTATAAGTTTGCCGGGTTGTTTTTCATTTCATTCTGTCAAAACATAACGATATATACATGAAGGGCACCTGCAAGGCTTCAGTGCACAATTTTAAAATAATCGGAACATTTCGGCCATGGCCGAGATGTTACGATTGTATATACGAGGTCTATCTCGAAGCTTGTCGGAGGTGGCCGAGTTATTACGATCTGGTCGAGTTGTTCCGCTTGGCATAATTGTTGTCTGTGTCAAGCAACTTTCGTTTTATTGTAAAGGTAAATAATGTGTTTTAATGCATTAAATGCTTGTTTTGTGCAAAATAACTTTTTACTTACATGGTAAAATATGAATATAAACCTTTATGATCAATTTCAACCATAAAATACTTCACTTTATTAATAATACAATTTCAATATTTTTCAAACACCTCCGGTTTTTGCACAAACCCGTTTAGACGTTAGGGGTTGGAAGAATCCCGTATACAGCGGCCCGCTATATTTAATACGTGGTGAGTAAAAGGTTTATTGAGACTTAAGAACTTTTGTTGAAAATATGCGTCTCTTTTTTCTTAAAAAAAATCAAGTGCTTTTGAGCTGAAAATGTAGACAAAGTAATTTTTTCCTTGAATACCTAAGTTGTCGTTCTTACCATAGTGATTATCTCGTCATTAAATAACCGGTGTCTTTTTTACATTTATAATGTAGACACAGTCTATTTTTTACAGCGTTGTCTTTCGTACGTTTGTTTTTGGAACGTTTCTGGGCACGTACTAAAGTGCTGACGATTAAGCTGACGATATAGAAATAGAGTAGAGTTGCTGACCAATTGCTGACCATATAGACAAAGAAGGAAACAAAAATAAGTTTTGAAATTAAAGATTTTTAAGACTTATTTTGTTTAATTTATTTTATATACTCCTTAAAGTGTACGTAAAGACGGATATTTGTGTATTTTTATTGAAAATAACAGTTCATTGAAATGAATTGAGTATTTATTTTTTGCTGGCTTGGTGAAAAGATGAGAAGATATCGCGGATTAAATTACATTTTTAGGTGTTTCATTTACAATTGTTTGAACCAGTTATTTTAATTGTAAATGTAGCTTTAAATGTTAGCCTCACAACTTGTGGAAAACTATCTACACTACATCAAAGAACGATCAAAAGAATGTTGTTTGCCAATCCCGTTTCTGGGCACGTACTAAAGTGCTGACGAGTTAGCTGACGATATAGAAATAGAGTAGAGTTGCTGACCAATTGCTGACCATATAGACAAAGAAGGGAAAAAAATAAGTTTTGAAATTAAAGATTTTTTAATACTTATTGGATTGATCTCTTCAGTACTGTATTCACCAGTAACGTTTTATCCAGGATACCAGAGTGGCATCAGGGATTGATCTCTTCAGTAAAGTATTCACCAGTAACGTTTTAAGGTGAGATGCCTAAGAGCAAAAACAACCAAAAATTCCACAGCTCCTTTGATAAACATCAAGTCATCATATCCTCTGGAGCACAGATTTTCTCAAAGTTGATGAATGTAGAGGCGGGATCATTTTACCAAATTGGCTGTAGCTATCCCGACAAAAAAACTGCAAAAACAACAGCTGAAGTATTATTGAATCATTTTATCTACTAGTATGGAATTCCTTCTAAAATTTTATCTGATCAAGAACCAAATTTTGAGTCTGAAATTATCAAGGAACTTTGTTGTTTGATGGGAATAGACAAGATAAGGACAACTGTATATCACCCACAATGTAATGGAATTTCAGAAAGATTCAACAAAAGTTTACTTGATATGTTGAGAACATTGGATTTAGACAAAAAGGACAATTGGAAAAAATACATTGCTTTATTAGTATTTTCATACAACTCTACAAAGCATGAGTCAACTGGATTCTCACCATTTGAACTTATGTTTGGGCGAAAGCCAAGATTGACAATAGATGTTGTTTTTCAGACCGACATAGATGATGACTGGATCACGACGGACTATGTGAAAGAACGTCAAAAAAAGATTACAGACATCACAAGAAATTGCCAACAAGTCACTTGAAAAGGCCAGAAATAAACAGAAACACAACTATGACAAGAAGGCCAAGGCATCAGATATCAAAATAGGAGACAAGGTATAAGTCAAAATTCTAGCTTTTACTAGACCTCATAAGATTGCAGTCAAGTTTGAGGAGAGTGTGTATGAAGTTGTGGAAAAGCCAAACAAAGATATCCCAGTGTTTGTAGTAAAGGATGAAGATGGAAGAACAAAAATACTGCATAGAAACCATCTGTTGCTAGTGAAAGATTATGAGAAAAGTGAAACGCCTATTCAAAAGCCCCGTAGGCGAATGAAGGACACGGTTGTTTCACAAGATAAGAAGAGAGAAGATGCAGCTGCAAGTATAGAAGACAGTGGGACCACAGAAGTAACAAAAAAGAGATGAAGAACGCAACATTATTCATGATGAGTCTAGTGAGTCTGACTCAGAATTTGAATGTTAAGTTGTAAGTTCTAAGGAGAAAAAATTGACTGGTCAGAAAAGTGAAGACGATAGTCAGGATGAGAAACATTCTGAAGATAAAGAAATAGTTGTTATAGAAGAACAAAAAGTTCATTCACCCAAGTCGCCCCCAAAGGCTAGACCAAGACAAAGAGCTAGGGATACCACAACAGTAGAAGAACCAAGGCGTTCTAAGAGAGCTAAGAAGAAACCAGAATGGTATGACGCTTATTATGTTGGTCAGCAACAAAATATCACTAGATTGTTAGACCTTCAGCTCGAGAACAACAATTTGATTGCTGAATTACTCAGAAGTGCGGTTACTTAGATACGTTATGAGAATATTAGAGAGCTAGGCTAGTATTGATTTTAGCATTGTATTTTATTGAATTTTGTACTGTATACTATTAACATTAGCTTATGATAGTCAATTTGGATGGTATTTGTCAATGTGTGTTAATTATTTTTGCAGTGATTCATTACTAGTGTTGTGTGAATAATGCTAGTTTCTGTTTCTTTCAAATGACAGGAGTATTATGTGTAGGAATAATTTAATTCAATAATTCATTAAATTATTTTTTGCAAAATGGGGAGGAACACACATTTTTTGTTTTAATTCTTTTTCTTTGTTCTTCAGGTATCATATACATGTTTGATATTGTGTTTCAGGTTGGTATTTGTACTTGATTATAATTTTGTTTGACTTTAATCTCTTTTGTGTGATATAAGTTTTCAGACAAGTCGAGACGACTTCCGAAGAGGAGGTAAAAGTGACAGGGTGATATTTTATGGTATAATGTAACCTTAGTTAGTTTTACTTTGGGTTCATTAGAAGAACAGCTGTTTTCCGGTTTCATTTTAGAAAGTACAGATTTACAGTAGTAGAAAGTATCGAGCTATATCAGCTCTTTAGAAGTTTTTGCATCATAGATTAATATTGCAATAGATTGCTAAGACATTTATCTGGATGTAGAGATATGTAAGTAGGATGAAGCGTTTGTGTGTTGTTGTTTTTCTGTCTTTATTCGTGATGAATAATTTGGGTTTTGTCTTTGACATTTTTGCGGGCTATTTGAATATCGTTTTAACATTAACATTTCATTCTTGGCAGTTTCACATCATCTCTATTGTCACTTTAACAAATGCATGGTTCTTTACAGCTACAGTTTAACATTTCACAGAGGTCACGGAGAGAGGTGTAGCGAGTGTGTTGGAAGATGAACTCTAAGATTACCAAATACTTTGTAAGTATTGTATTAGTATTGTTTATTGTTTTGTTTATTGTAATATTTAGAATATAGGCAATGCAGTCACTCACCCTGGGCATATTCATTATTTAAATGTTTATTTCACTCCATGATAGATTTAACGTTGTCGTCATTGTTTACAATACATCATGTAAGATAATATGTGATTCGATAATGTATATCATATTCTGAGGCATTGTTATTTGTTAATTGCAGGACGTTTCATCTTTCATCGCCCTTCACCATTGTACAGCTATATTCGAGTTGATAATTGTGTGTGCAATTATGCAGGAATAAACATATCGAACTTACCAACTTTTGTCTACACCCAATCATTATTTAAAATGAAGTAGGCGCAAAGTTACAGGTGCAAAACTGATATGGGAAGATGTTCGACAAAATGTCGATGCACTTAGAGTGCCATGTATCATTGAATCGGCGAAAACCCCCATTCAAGCTGTGAAGAATGTATGTGTGATGGGTACCTTAACAGTTGAAACAATCATCGGAATTCCTTATAGTGTACGGGATTGTTACAGACAAACGTTTTCTGAAAAAGTGACGAAACCTTTATATCACTGTTTGAACTAAAGCGAACGAAATCTAGGTTTGGATCGAAGAAGGCGGAGAAAGACCTAACAAGCTTAGAGAAGGCTCTATCCACGTGGGATAACCACTTTTTATGACGCGCACGGGGACAGTGGTACATATTTCTGCACAAGAAAAACGAACCTTAACCGGATAGTTTGTTGCTAAGTATATGACCAACTCGCGCCCATATGCGTCGTCTAGCTTCTTGGTGACAATGTACCTGCGAATAAGACAGTCGTGCTGATTGATTTATTCAGGAGAGCAGCAAGGTCAAAACGCGTCATGAGCTTAGCTCAGCCGTATTCCAAAGTACAAACAGGATACTATAAAGTGCCTATCAAAATGCTTTTAAGACTAGATAAAGTGTGTTGAGGTGAATTTGACTCCATTCAACAATTTATAATGTTCTAATGTTTAGGTAAATCATCACCAAAATAAAACTTAGAATAGATACATTTTCATTTCAGTATTATTTACCCTAACAAAGATATTACACGCCGCTCACTATTTTCATATTATGAACATTAATGACGTTTGGTTGCAAAATATAATATCGCAAGTTACTTGTGAAAACTTATATTGTAAAGAGGACAATACCCCATGCGAGTGAATACGACCTAATACATTGAGGTAAAATTATATCGATATGAATGCGATTTATCATTTTCTTAAATCCAGTGCTATACAAGTATGCATGTTATTTTTGAAATAGAATACCCTATATGGGCATTCTTTCCGACAAACACATAATAAACATTGGGAAAGTATAGTAATTATGATAAGTGTTTATAATGCATACCGGGGCAGCAAAATACATTATGGCGATAACGTATGGCGGGTTTTCAACTCTTATTTATTTTAATTTTTTGTTAAAGTATTCTTTACCAACGATGCTTTTGATCATACTTCTAATTCTAAATCTTACTGACCATTGGACCTGTATCCCGAAAGAACATTTTTTAGTTTGTCCTTGTTTTCAATTTCTGATCTTGCTATGTGATTTTGTGGTCGTGTTTTCTTCGAAATGGATTTATTGCACTTCGAATGAATATTGTACCTCAGCATGGATAACTACCAGACTTTTTTGATTTCACTTTAAGAAGTAAGTGATTCAATAATGGTTCTTAAACAGGCAAAGCAACTGGACCAGACCTAATTAATAGCTATGTGCTAAGGGAAGTAGCAATTGAAATTTCTTACCCACTTCGTGACTTTTGAATACCTAACTTCGTCTTGGTAAAGTACCATGTAAGTGGAAGCTAGCTCATGACTGTGCTATTTATAAGAAGTCTGACCCTCAAGATGTTGGATATTATCGTCCCTTTTCCTTATTAAGTGTTGTCAGTAAGGTTCTTGAAAAGAATTTTGCATATGTATATGTTCAATTTCTTGCGTCAAAACGACTATCTAACGACATTTCAATCTGATTTTGTTCTCCAAGGACTCCACTGTCAACCAGCTGGTATCGATTTATTATTCTAATGTCTCGCTCTAGATGACGGTAAAGAAGTAAGAGCAATATTTCGTGATAATTCGAAAGCCTTTGATCGAGTATGGCATGAAGGTCTAATCCATAAACTTCATAAAAGTTGCATAACCGGTTCCTAATGTCATGGTTATGTGATTATCTCAGCGAACGTTACAAAACAGCGTGTTTCTTCCTGGTTCTATGTCTGATACGGTTACAATATCAGCAACAGTCCTTCAAGGCTAAATTCTTGGGCCTCTGCTCTTTCTTATCTACATTAATGACATTGTTTGCGATATACAATCACATATACGACTATTCGCATATGATACAACCTTTTAGTTAATTGTCGAAGACCCCGTGTTTGCCGCGCAGCAACTTACTGATGACCTAGAAAAAATTCATATTTGGGCTGACAGATGGCTTGTTACATTTAATCCTGGGAAAACCAAATCATTACTATTCTCTAGAGGGCAAGTGCACCCCTCAATATTCATGAATAATACCCAACTATCCGAAGTTAAAACTCATAAACTCTTGGGGGTCACTCTTTATAGCACCTGCTCCTGGCACGATCATATTTAATCCGTCAAACAAAAAGCTTGGCAGCCAATTCACTTCATGCGATCATTCAAATACGTTCTTGATTATAAATCGCTTGAGATTCTGTATTTCACAATCATTAGGCCTTTGTTGGAATATGCCGATGTCAGTGTGTGTATACCACGTGATAAATTACGTCATATATGCTACTTCGGAAGGTAATATTTTGGTTCAAACAAAGATAACTTCACTATTTCTTCACCATTTTAAATGAAACAAGGCGCAGTCTTCGCCGCGTGGTATACACACATTGGATGTTGTCTGGAATAATCTGACGCAATCTGATGAGGATGACTTAGAAAAAGTACATAATGAGGCGGCCAGAATTATAACTCGACAAGTATCTTTAACCAATCTTTATGTTGAAACTGGAATCGAACAACTCAAAGAAAGGCGACGTTAACATAAACTTCACTGATTCCAACAAGAGTTGGCGATACTACTTCGTATAACCTTCGAAATGCAGATAACCTTAACATATTGATATGCAGATAAGTGGAGGGGTTTTATGCTTGTTTAGATGGATTAGGTTGTATCATTTACTTTACGATAAGAACACATTAACTATGAAATGGGATTTTTCATATCAAATTTGCTCAATGATAAACATATCCTAATGCGTACACATATTGGACTGCTATTGCTTTCTATTTATTAGTCTTTGAAAGGCAGTTTCAAATATAAACAATCAGTATTGAAAATTTCACTGTCAATTTAAGGTTTACTGTATTTTGAAAGATTTGAAATATTTTATTTTCTTGTTTGACCGCATACATCTTGTTTGTATATAAAGCAACATGGGAGGTAATCAAATAAAAATGCCTTGCTTAATCACATGCAAAATGGTCAAGAGCGATAAATTACCTTGAAATTCCGCGTCTGTTTGTGGTGTTTGTTTTCGTTTATTTGATTTATATAAGTTTGTGTCACTAGGTCGTTCTCGTTTTGACGATCACCGTTGGCCTTTAAACTGGGTATGTTATTAAAGTGACACTCTTATTCAAAATCAATACATACACATGTTTAACGAACATAGATTTTGAGTGATAAACCTTTAACTACACACTAATTTAATGCGTTGATGGAAAATATTTATTACTGATAACAAGATTGCAATTTTGCAAGATTAAAATATTTACTGGGATCTACTGTCGTCTCATCAGGAGGAAATTATGTTTTTATTGCACATTTCTTTCAAATTAAACTCGGTTTCCATCATAAGTGCCGTTGTTTTTGACATTTATTCATCATTTTTGGTATATTAAAACATATGTATGAATTGTGGTAAATCTTATTCGGGAGTACGAGTGAATCTTTGTCATTATAAATTGAATGTGATATTGCTGTATTCTTGTGAAAAAAGATCTTTGATATCTGCATCCGTTCTATTTATTTTAAGTGTACCTTATTTGGCATCGATGTGTTTTCGTGTGTTTTACTTATACGTATAAAAGTTCCGGGAGTGTTTATTTGTGTTTTGAATTTTGTATATATGCTTATGTTAATCATGTGAACGTTATCACAAAACACGCGTCCTTTAAACGTCCTTTGCGTTAACAAACAGTCAAACTCATATTAGTGATAAGTTCCCAGCTAAAAGTATTTTCGACAGCGTATTTATTTACTTGTTTTTGTTTTCCTTTTATTTTTTGTCGTTTGTCTTTCGTGTTTCATCAATGATACAATCAGTTCAAGAATTAGGAGTATGTGGTCTTAGTATTTACTTAGTCGTGCTGTTTATCTGTATCATATTTTGAGAACAATACATTCTTCATGATAGCATACACAACACACACAATAAATATCAACACTGGGCACAAACATCATGGCGAGATTTATACAGTCACCACATATACCTTATCGGCTGTTTGTATCATGCTACAGGATTAACAGTACCCGAAATGTGACTCTCCTGTGCAAGATAGGTATGCGTCAACACTACATATCGCATCAGCATAGAAAAACAATATTTCAGATGTATTTGTAACCGAAACTTGTCACAACATGTCTGGTTAAACTATTCACCAACATGCAAAACATCATTTTTTGATTTATTGTGTCTTTGAACACACCGTACTGAATAGGTGATTGTTTCTTTCTTGATCCAGTAAATATCAACGGTTGGAATCAATCATAAAAAGTAATTAATTATTGCGCTAAGACAGTATACATAAATTTTAATAAATAAAAAAAAACATTCCAAATCCTTAAATAATGTTTGCTGATCGCCATCTTTCGTCCGATATACACATTGGCCCATGTGCCATAGTGGTCAGATGTTGTTGAATTAGTGACTTCTGTAACTGGGTAAAGGGACAATTGAATCGGCAGCGTTTTATCATTTTTTAAAGACATGCTTAATGGGATATGGGTTCCTCAAACTTTGCCCCAGCAGGCGATAGATGTGACATACAACGCTTTTCTGAAATAGTGATCGAACATAAGGGAACGGAATCATTAAGATTTGATTTGAATAGATAAACAGTACAAAATTAGCATGAACAAACTTTTATAAGTCAAACCGTGAGATAAATTAGATAGAAAAAGCATAATGTTGGTCAAAATGTATTGATGAAATTGAGAAGAAATCTTAAAGCTTATACAATGTCTCGTTTTTGTCTTTCTAAAAAGTGGCTTTAAAATACCAAATGTTTGGTGTAAACTGGTGTATTGTAGTTACTATATTGGATAGTTTAAATGATTATGAATCGTATTGCAAATTGTAATGGGGGATGCATTTGTGTAAAGGACAAAGAATGAAAGTGTAACGGTATGAAATGAAGTAAGTAAAATAGTGCAAGTGATTGGGAAAAAAGAGAAGAAAAAAACATGTCAAAAATCAGGAAGAAGAAGTCATGTCTGTTCAAATTATTTGGTTGATAAGTTACAATATGTTGGTCTGTTTGATAAATGTTTGGACGCATTTGAAGATTTAAAGTCGACAATGCTTGCATGATGCACATTCGACTTCTGATCTCCATCGTAATAAAACTGAGGAAAAGGATTTGTTTGTTGGTTTTATTCAGATTGTTTTTTAAAACTGGAAGGGTCGGGCTGACCGAGGTTCGTCATGAAGGGCATTCAACGATGAGATAGTAAAAAGATGAAAAGAGTTAAAAAAAAACAGCTTAGATTTACTTTTGGGATGGTTCCGATATTTCCCGAATTACGAAGATGATAGATGGTTATATCTCCAACCTGAGGGTATTATGAACGACAAATAGGAAGAAGTCTTTTAAAATAGGACAAGCTGGTGTTTGCGTATTCTATCCCGTAGTTGTTCTAGGGCAGTTTCGATGTATCGATTGTTTAATGTCACAAGATGTGTTGTACCGGACAAAATTCTAGCAGCGTCGTGTTCAATATTCTCAAGTTCTTTTTCTTCCGCTTGCAAGATATTGTTCATAGTGACATCCGTGTACTCGACTAAGGGTCTGATAAAGCTTGTATGAACTATTTCTAATGAGCTTCGATCGAGAAAATTTGTAAGAACGTATTATATCTTTTCGATGTAAGGAGCAGGACCTTGAATGTGTAACACCCAAGTTTTTATTTAAAGTAGCTACCTTAATCTGTGTATTATTTATAACCAATCGTGGATGTGATGGTTTGTTTATTTTTCACTGTTGGATCATCGAAAGAAACTAGCCAACGTCCTCCCTTGAACTTCTATGAATCTTTGCCAAGTCGTCACTGAGTAGACCTCCTGCAGCAATAAGCTCATCGACATTAATGTATAAGGCTGTATCATCTGCGAAAAGACGAATTGGAAACCTAATTTCCTGCACAATGTCGTTTATATATAATACTAGAAAAAAGAGTACCAATTATAGAGCCATGAGGAACTTCGGCTGTTATAGATACAGTGTCAGATCTAGTACCGAAAGAACAGCACATTGTTTTTATTCGATAAGATAATCAGTAGGCCATGAAAGTAGAGCTCCTGAAAAGCCACTATGCCGTAGTTTGAAAATAAGACATTTGTGTCAAGCCCGGTCGAACACTTAAGAAATGTCACAAAAACCTGCCCTAACTTCTTTGCCTTTGACACCAATCACGCAATTTATTTCTTATTTTCACACCAATAGTTCATGATTTCTTTCAAAAATTATTAAATAATTCATTCATTCCATATAAGAAAATACTTAGAGTATTATTTTCTCAACTATTCTGTAAATAAACCAACCCAATCGTAACCGGAAACAGTTTATCATATTACGTTACAATAACGCGGGAAAAACAATTCAAAATCATTTTTAAAGGTAAAATCGAAACGCTTATGACAACAATACATTATAACAAATCATAAATTAACTCTTTTTGATATGTTGATTTAAGTTTATCGTGGCCTGGGTGACACAGTTCAAACAATAACAAGATAAACACGTTTTAATATACGTGTTTATTGATATCCGATGATTCGCGATCCGAACATATCTGAAGAGGTTGCGTTTATAGAAAATATTCGCAATTGCCAAAGGACAGTTTATTTAAGGAATGGCAGTTGAGGTGTAAAGGTGTAAATATATATAAATGATACAGTGAACATTATGCATTGCGGGGGTAGACAAAATACCAAGTTGAATTATGAATGTTGTAAAACCGTACCTTAAGTATTATCAACCTGTTGATGAGATCGACTACAGACACTCAGTGTTTCAAAATTAGCTAAATGTTGTTTGTGAAACGACATTTGCTTTTAACCACTTTCCTCATTGTCATTGTTTACAATACATCATGTAAGATAATATGTGATTCGATAATGTATATCATATTCTGAGGCATTGTTATTTGTTAATTGCAGGACGTTTCATCTTTCATCGCCCTTCACCATTGTACAGCTATATTCGAGTTGATAATTGTGTGTGCAATTATGCAGGAATAAACATATCGAACTTACCAACTTTTGTCTACACCCAATCATTATTTAAAATGAAGTAGGCGCAAAGTTACAGGTGCAAAACTGATATGGGAAGATGTTCGACAAAATGTCGATGCACTTAGAGTGGCATGTATCATTGAATCGATGAAAACCCCCCATTCAAGCTGTGAAGAATTTATGTGTGATGGGTACCTTAACAGTTGAAACAATCATCGGAATTCCTTATAGTGTACGGGATTGTTACAGACAAACGTTTTCTGAAAAAGTGACGAAACCTTTATATCACTGTTTGAACTAAAGACACAGTGGTACATATTTCTGCACAAGAAAAACGAACCTTAACCGGATAGTTTGTTGCTAGGACCAACTCGCGCCTATACGCGTCGTCTAGCTTCTTGGTGACAATGTCCCTGCGAATAAGACAGTCGTGCTAATTGATTTATTCAGGAGAGCAGCAAGGTCAAAACGCGTCATGAGCTTAGCTCAGCCGTATTCCAAAGTACAGACAGGATACTATAAAATGCCTATCAAAATGCTTTTAGGACTAGATAAAGTGTGTTGAGGTGAATTTGACTCCATTCAACAATTTATAATGTTCTAATGTTTAGGTAAATCATTACCAAAATAAAACTTAGAATAGATACATTTTCATTTCAGTATTATTTACCCTAACAAAGATATTACACGCCGCTCACTATTTTCATATTATGAACATTAATGACGTTTGGTTGCAAAATATAATATCGCAAGTTACTTGTGAAAACTTTATATTGTAAAGAGGACAATACCCCATGCGAGTGAATACGACCTAATACATTGAGGTAAAATTATATCGATATGAATGCGATTTATCATTTTCTTAAATCCAGTGCTATACAAGTATGCATGTTATTTTTGAAATAGAATTCCCTATATGGGCATTCTTTCCGACAAACATATAATAAACATTGGGAAAGTATAGTAATTATGATAAGTGTTTATAATGCATACCGGGGCAGCAAAATACATTATGGCGATAACGTATGGCGGGTTTTCAACTCTTATTTATTTTAATTTTTTGTTAAAGTATTCTTTACCAACGATGCTTTTGATCATACTTCTAATTCTAAATCTTACTGACCATTGGACCTGTATCCCGAAAGAACATTTTTTAGTTTGTCCTTGTTTTCAATTTCTGATCTTGCTATGTGATTTTGTGGTCGTGTTTTCTTCGAAATGGATTTATTGCACTTCGAATGAATATTGTACCTCAGCATGGATAACTACCAGACTTTTTTGATTTCACTTTAAGAAGTAAGTGATTCAATAATGGTTCTTAAACAGGCAAAGCAACTGGACCAGACCTAATTAATAGCTATATGCTAAGGGAAATAGCAATTGAAATTTCTTACCCACTTCGTGACTTTTGAATACCTAACTTCGTCTTGGTAAAGTACCATGTAAGTGGAAGCTAGCTCATGACTGTGCTTTTTATAAGAAGTCTGACCCTCAATATGTTGGATATTATCGTCCCTTTTCCTTATTAAGTGTTGTCAGTAAGGTTCTTGAAAAGAATTTTGCATATGTATATGTTCAATTTCTTGCGTCAAAACGACTATCTAACGACATTTCAATCTGATTTTGTTCTCCAAGGACTGCACTGTCAACCAGCTGGTATCGATTTATTATTCTAATGTCTCGCTTTAGATGACGGTAAAGAAGTAAGAGCAATATTTCGTGATAATTCGAAAGCCTTTGATCGAGTATGGCATGAAGGTCTAATCCATAAACTTCATAAAAGTTGCATAACCGGTTCCTAATGTCATGGTTATGTGATTATCTCAGCGAACGTTACAAAACAGCGTGTTTCTTCCTGGCTCTATGTCTGATACGGTTACAATATCAGCAACAGTCCTTCAAGGCTAAATTCTTGGGCCTCTGCTCTTTCTTATCTACATTAATGACATTGTTTGCGATATACAATCACATATACGACTATTCGCATATGATACAACCTTTTAGTTAATTGTCGAAGACCCCGTGTTTGCCGCGCAGCAACTTACTGATGACCTAGAAAAAATTCATATTTGGGCTGACAGATGGCTTGTTACATTTAATCCTGGGAAAACCAAATCATTACTATTCTCTAGAGGGCAAGTGCACCCCTCAATATTCATGAATAATACCCAACTATCCGAAGTTAAAACTCATAAACTCTTGGGGGTCACTCTTTATAGCACCTGCTCCTGGCACGATCATATTTAATCCGTCAAACAAAAAGCTTGGCAGCCAATTCACTTCATGCGATCATTCAAATAAGTTCTTGATTATAAATCGCTTGAGATTCTGTATTTCACAATCATTAGGCCTTTGTTGGAATATGCCGATGTCAGTGTGTGTATACCACGTGATAAATTACGTCATATATGCTACTTCGGAAGGTAATATTTTGGTTCAAACAAAGATAACTTCACTATTTCTTCACCATTTTAACTGAAACAAGGCGCAGTCTTCGCCGCGTGGTATACACACATTGGATGTTGTCTGGAATAATCTGACGCAATCTGATGAGGATGACTTAGAAAAAGTACATAATGAGGCGGCCAGAATTATAACTCGACAAGTATCTTTAACCAATCTTTATGTTGAAACTGGAATCGAACAACTCAAAGAAAGGCGACGTTAACATAAACTTCACTGATTCCAACAAGAGTTGGCGATACTACTTCGTATAACCTTCGAAATGCAGATAACCTTAACATATTGATCTGCAGATAAGTGGAGGGGTTTTATGCTTGTTTAGATGGATTAGGTTGTATCATTTACTTTACGATAAGAACACATTAACTATGAAATGGGATTTTTCATATCAAATTTGCTCAATGATAAACATATCCTAATGCGTACATATATTGGACTGCTATTGCTTTCTATTTATTAGTCTTTGAAAGGCAGTTTCAAATATAAACAATCAGTATTGAAAATTTCACTGTCAATTTAAGGTTTACTGTATTTTGAAAGATTTGAAATATTTTATTTTCTTGTTTGACCGCATACATCTTGTTTGTATTTACAGCAACATGGGAGGTAATCAAATAAAAATGCCTTGCTTGATCACATGCAAAATGGTCAAGAGCGATAAATTACCTTGAAATTCCGCGTCTGTTTGTGGTGTTTGTTTTCGTTTATTTGATTTATATAAGTTTGTGTCACTAGGTCGTTCTCGTTTTGACGATCACCGTTGGCATTTAAACTGGGTATGCTATTAAAGTGACACTATTATTCAAAATCAATACATACACATGTTTAACGAACATAGATTTTGAGTGATGAACCTTTAACTACACACTAATTTAATGCGTTGATGGAAAATATTTATTGCTGATAACAAGATTGCAATTTTGCAAGATTAAAATATTTACTGGGATCTACTGTCGTCTCATCAGGAGGAAATTATGTTTTTATTGCACATTTCTTTCAAATTAAACTCGGTTTCCATCATAAGTGCCGTTGTTTTTGACATTTATTCATCATTTTTGGTATATTAAAACATATGTATGAATTGTGGTAAATCTTATTCGGGAGTACGAGTGAATCTTTGTCATTGTAAATTGAATGTGATATTGCTGTATTCTTGTGAAAAAAGATCTTTGATATCTGCATCCGTTCTATTTATTTTAAGTGTACCTTATTTGGCATCGATGTGTTTTCGTGTGTTTTACTTATACGTATAAAAGTTCCGGGAGTGTTTATTTGTGTTTTGAATTTTGTATATATGCTTATGTTAATCATGTGAACGTTATCACAAAACACGCGTCCTTTAAACGTCCTTTGCGTAAACAAACAGTGAAACTCATATTAGGGATAAGTTCCCAGCTAAAAGTATTTTCGACAGCGTATTTATTTACTTGTTTTTTTTTTTCCTTTTATTTTTTGTCGTTTGTCTTTCGCGTTTCATCAATGATACAATCAGTTCAAGAATTAGGAGTATGTGGTCTTAGTATTTACTTAGTCGTGCTGTTTATCTGTATCATATTTTGAGAACAATACATTCTTCATGATAGCATACACAACACACACAATAAATATCAACACTGGGCACAAACATCATGGCGAGATTTATACAGTCACCACATATACCTTATCGGCTGTTTGTATCATGCTACAGGATTAACAGTACCAGAAATGTGACTCTCCTGTGCAAGATAGGTATGCGTCAACACTACATATCGCATCAGCATAGAAAAACAATATTTCAGATGTATTTGTAACCGAACCTTGTCACAACATGTCTGGTTAAACTATTCACCAACATGCAAAACATCATTTTTTGATTTATTGTGTCTTGGAACACACCGTACTGAATAGGTGATTGTTTCTTTCTTGATCCAGTAAATATCAACGGTTGGAATCAATCATAAAAAGTAATTAATTATTGCGCTAAGACAGTATACATAAATTTTAATAAATAAAAAAAACATTCCAAATCCTTAAATAATGTTTGCTGATCGCCATCTTTCGTCCGATATACACATTGGCCCATGTGCCATAGCGGTCGGATGTTGTTGAACTAGTGACTTCTGTAACTGGGTAAAGCGACAGTTGAATCGGCAGCGTTTTATCATTTTTTAAAGCCATGCTTAATGGGATATGGGTTCCTCAAACTTTGCCGCAGCAGGCGATAGATGTGACATACAACGCTTTTCTGAAATAGTGATCGAACATAAGGGAACGGAATCATTAAGATTTGATTTGAATAGATAAACAGTACAAAATTAGCATGAACAAACTTTTATAAGTAAAACCGTGAAATAAATTAGATAGAAAAAGCATAATGTTGGTCAAAATGTATTGATGAAATTGAGAAGAAATCTTAAAGCTTATACAATGTCTCGTTTTTGTCTTTCTAAAAAGCGGCTTTAAAATACCAAATGTTTGGTGTAAACTGGTGTTTTGTAGTTACTATATTGGATAGTTTAAATGATTGTGAATCGTATTGCAAATTGTAATGGGGTATGCATTTGTGTAAAGGACAAAGAATGAAAGTGTAACGGTATGAAATGAAGTAAGTAAAATAGTGCGAGTGATTGGGAAAAAAGAGAAGAAAAAAAACATGTCAAAAATCAGGAAGAAGAAGTCATGTCTGTTCAAATTATTTGGTTGATAAGTTACAATATGTTGGTCTGTTTGATAAATGTTTGGACGCATTTGAAGATTTAAAGTCGACAATGCTTGCATGATGCACATTCGACTTCTGATCTCCATCGTAATAAAACTGAGGAAAAGGATTTGTTTGTTGGTTTTATTCAGATTGTTTTTTAAAACTGGAAGGGTCGGGCTGACCGAGGTTCGTCATGAAGGGCATTCAACGATGAGATAGTAAAAAGATGAAAAGAGTTGAAAAACAGCTTAGATTTACTTTTGGGATGGTTCCGATATTTCCCGAATTACGAAGATGATAGATGGTTATATCTCCAACCTGAGGGTTTTATGAACGACAAATAGGAAGAAGTCTTTTAAAATAGGACAAGCTGGTGTTTGCGTATTCTATCCCGTAGTTGTTCTAGGGCAGTTTCGATGTATCGATTGTTTAATGACACAAGATGTGTTGTACCGGACAAAATTCTAGCAGCGTCGTGTTCAATATTCTCAAGTTCTTTTTCTTCCGCTTGCAAGATATTGTTCATAGTGACATCCGTGTACTCGACTAAGGGTCTGATAAAGCTTGTATGAACTATTTCTAATGAGCTTCGATCGAGAAAATTTGTAAGAACGTATTATATCTTTTCGATGTAAGGAGCAGGACCTTGAATGTGTAACACCCAAGTTTTTATTTAAAGTAGCTACCTTAATCTGTGTATTATTTATAACCAATCGTGGATGTGATGGTTTGTTTATTTTTCTCTGTTGGATCATCGAAAGAAACTAGCCAACGTCCTCCCTTGAACTTCTGTGAATCTTTGCCAAGTCGTCACTGAGTAGACCTCCTGCAGCAATAAGCTCATCGACATTAATGTATAAGGCTGTATCATCTGCGAAAAGACGAATTGGAAACCTAATTTCCTGCACAATGTCGTTTATATATAATACTAGAAAAAAGAGTACCAATTATAGAGCCATGAGGAACTTCGGCTGTTATAGATACAGTGTCAGATCTAGTACCGAAAGAACAGCACATTGTTTTTATTCGATAAGATAATCAGTAGGCCATGAAAGTAGAGCTCCTGAAAAGCCACTATGCCGTAGTTTGAAAATAAGACATTTGTGTCAAGCCCGGTCGAACACTTAAGAAATGTCACAAAAACCTGCCCTAACTTCTTTGCCTTTGACACCAATCACGCAATTTATTTCTTATTTTCACACCAATAGTTCATGATTTTTTTCAAAAATTATTAAATAATTCATTCATTCCATTTAAGAAAATACTTAGAGTATTATTTTCTCAACTATTCTGTAAATAAACCAACCCAATCGTAACCGGAAACAGTTTATCATATTACGTTACAATAACGCGGGAAAAACAATTCAAAATCATTTTTAAAGGTAAAATCGAAACGCTTATGACAACAATACATTATAACAAATCATAAATTAACTCTTTTTGATATGTTGATTTAAGTTTATCGTGGCCTGGGTGACACAGTTCAAACAATAACAAGATAAACACGTTTTAATATACGTGTTTATTGATATCCGATGATTCGCGATCCGAACATATCTGAAGAGGTTGCGTTTATAGGAAAATATTCGCAATTGCCAAAGGACAGTTTATTTAAGGAATGGCAGTTGAGGTGTAAAGGTGTAAATATATATAAATGATACAGTGAACATTATGCATTGCGGGGATAGACAAAATACCAAGTTGAATTATGAATGTTGTAAAACCGTACCTTAAGTATTATCAACCTGTTGATGAGATCGACTACAGACACTCAGTGTTTCAAAATTAGCTAAATGTTGTTTGTGAAATGACATTTGCTTTTAACCACTTTTCTCTTACAATAAACATGAATACAGTGCTCTCTTAAAAGCTGATTGACTTTGAAACTTCTTGCTCGGTTTCAATTGTATTCCACGTGATGTATATTAATCGATGAATAATCATGTGTACGATAAGACATAAGACAATTAACCATTTGAAATATATATACTTTGTTTACTGTATTATATTTAGTCTTCAAGTTTATGCCTGCTCCAATAAGTGTACGATTAGCCTTATATATCTATATATTGAAAAGTGTTTAGACGTCCGTGTGGTTGGGTAATCTAGTTTAATCTAGCGTTAACCTCCAGGTTACTCTCACGGCGTCAACACCAATTTACAAATATACTTGATGCGTGTGTGATCTATGTTATTTGTAAGTGGTGTGCCTCTCGTTTATCGTAATTTAGTGTATTAAAGGTGTCGAAATATGGTCATCGTAAAATGTTTTTCTGGTTGGCTCATCATCATTTTGTTTTAATTTTCGACTTTTAGGCTTGTTTCTGTAACTTGTATTGTATTATTGTACATGTAATAATTATTATTTATTTAACGCATAGCCGTTGCAGCTGTAAACGTTGAACAGGTCTTCAATTCAACTCATTAGTTTATTAGCACAAACATTCAAGTTAATCGCCTTTACTTCTGGCGGTTACATTTTATTTACATACATGAGAAGAGCATGATAATATGATAACACAGATTATTAACGCTATTAAGATATTTATAATTCAAGTATAAAAAGTAATTATTAATGTGATATTGCTTGTACAGTGGCGTACCCTAGTCCTTTACTGAACAATATGTATAGATTGACCACCCTCGCTAATAAGGTATGCGGTCAGGCATGTTTTGACAACAGCGGGTATATTAGTGATGAAAGGTAATCGTTGTAAGGCCACTTTTCAGAGCATAATTATTTGTTTTAGTTCAATGGTCAGACTTAAGAATAAAAAAGAATACAATTGTTTCTAAAGCAAGCAATAATTGCGATACAAGAAGAAAAAAAACATTTATTGGTTTATGATACTTTCTCGTCTTGAAGTTGAAAGAAATACATATATAGCAAGTTTAATTTGTGTACTATTCTGCTCAGCAGACAATAACCATTTAAACTTTTGCATTGTGGGTCAATGACAAAATATCTAGCCAAACATTCAACCCGTATGTCTCTGTAAAAAGAACACAGTGAAACTCATTTTCAACAACATTCATTTGACAAAATTTACATTTACGTTCAGATTGTTCTATATTTCTAAAACGGCCTTCTTCGATTGCAAGTTTGTGAGCTGAGCATCTTAATCTGGTAAGCGAAATACGATGCTTGTTGTTTTTAATACAATTTAGATAAATGTCGTAACCAAACCTACGCTTTATACTACAATAAGTTTTTTTTTTTTAATTTGGATGACGTGTCTTATAGAGAAAACCAGTATTGGCAATACTGATTATGTAATTTTTGTATGACACTGTTTAATTGAAGCAATGAAATGTCATTATTGTTCCATATATAACTAAAACCCAAACTTTTAAGCAATTGCTTTACCTCTAATACCCATGAACCACGAATATTATTATTCACTAGATCCAAATATACTTCATGCATCAAAGAACCGTGGTGTTTAGTTATACTTCTGTACCAATATTTCTGGATTCGCTCTTTACGTGCAATAGCTAAAGGAAACCTCCGAAGCTCACCATATACAGAAGCGTTTGTAGTTTGAATTCTCACCTTTAATACCTGTTTAAGGAATTTTAAATACTTTATATCCATATCAGGGGCTTTATGAGAACCTCATATTTCTGCTCCATAATTAAATATAGGCATGATCATGTTGTCAAATAGTATAAGTTTTTCATTTATCCCCAGTGACACAAAGTCAAAAAAGTGAGTTCAGTGAATATATAGCCTTCAATGCCTGGTCGGCTAAAGCCTTTTGCGACTGATACAATTTGCCATTTGAAGATAGCGTGACTCCTAGATATGTAAATTTTGATACACAAGTAACCCTTATATTATCGTAAAATATATCAATGTTTTAAACTCGAGTTCCCAATTTACAAACCATTGCACAATTTTCTAGGTATTAACAGTGATATTCCATTTTTTGAAATAATCATGAAGCTTCTTTAAGAGTATTTGTAGGCCAGTAGCAGAGTATGAAAACAAAACATCTGCAAACAACAAAAGGAATATCTGTAATTCGTTAAGTGACACAGTATCAGCATCATCATCATATATATGGGTAAACATATCATTTATAAACATAATGAACAGTAGGGGAGACAAGGTGTTCAACAAAACATTTGTTCAAGCTTTAAACTGATCAGTGCCCCGTCAAAATCTGATTTTAAATCATATAGGTTTTTAAGCCAATGCTAGAAAGTATGTCAATTGAGCATGCCGAAATAAGTAACTTTTCGCTAAACACAAACATAACATTATTTGTAATAACATGGTTTGGTGTTGATATGATACTTATAAACGGTTTAATAGTTCATTATGTTTTGCCCCCATGACTAATCTAGGTGATAACAACGAATGGAATCAATACAAAATAAAACTATTAACACGACAGAATACAAAAGTATTAAAACCCAGTACTATTTCAAAAGAAATATGGAATAAACACACAATCTGATAACCCTTCTGTAACGCTCCCTGCTCACACCGTGTAGTTCGATGTAATAATTGGCTCATATTTTATGGTCGGATGTTTAAATACTGGCACATCCATTTCCTTAAAATAAATGGCACATTGTAGAAAAAAAGCATTTTTAATCTATCTGAAATAGATAAATCTTTTTTTTTTAAATTTAAATTAATATTAATTGATTAAGCATTATGTTTGTTTACGGTTTCCCAACACACACTAAAATTTATCTTCCGACAGTAGGCAGTTTTGCTCAGATCTATATCTTTTCTGAAAAGCACTGACGTTGTTTTTGTTGCTTTCGTCAATATCCTTATACTTCATATTAGCATATTCATAGTAAAGGATGTACAACCCAGAAAATGTTCCCCTTGTTTACCATGCTAGTAAACAACTTGCCAAGTCCCTTAACACATTGGCTGCCTGTACGTTGTTAGTACATACGACTGGCTCGGAGTCTAGTTTATTTAACACATTTAAGCACAATTAATGAATGATCTGACGAGAGTAACTTAATTTTGAATATGAATAATTGTGTGAAAATCTACAAAAACAAGCTCAGTAGCCAAACTTTTAAACATAAACCCCGTTTAATGGCACAAGGTAAACGCCAAAGACATAAAACACACACAAAAAAATCACAAACAAGAAACATAGAACAACTGCACAAAGATCCACAAAAAAACACAATGCATATTATATAACATAAAAAACTAGGTATGTTTATCAAGGATTGTTAGGTACCGCCTTAAAACATTCAGTAAAATGTAGATTTACTGGGGGTTTAAACCAGTGTATGTGCACAAACCTTACTCTTATCCCAACAATCCTGAATAGAGAAAAAAACGTAACATGTAAATCTTATCAAAGTATCAACACTTGAATAAACACGTTGTATTGCAACTGTAAAAATAGTTTTATACGTCATCTATCATTCAGTGTCGTTCGGGCCTTTATCTTGTGCCTCTCATATAGGGTTTATATGATTTTTGACTACTAGGCTTGTCCCTGTTGTTTTCATTATATCAATGTAATGATCAGCTTTTCCAATTGTTTTACCAACAGGTCACGTACTTTGAACAAAACGCCATAGGCTGTCCTACAAAACAAGTAACAATTTTAGGCCTCCATCTTGTTGCCCTTGGAAAAAAACATTAAACATTTAATAAAGTTATGATATCACGACAAAATTCATAAAAATAGTCTGTCCATGTGTTTAATACATTGTTTGTGATGCCAACAAACAAATGATAGTATAGCGAGTTTCGTAAAACGTAAGGAGAGAACGTATCATGTTTGATCGCTCATTTTGGTTAAAACAGGTTTTCATAAATATTACATATGTCAACAAATTTTACAACAAGGATATTTTGAACTGTTGTAGGCGATTAAACCAATATCATTCGATCAAATGAAACGCATGGAAAATTTATTTAGCAAGATATTTCCTTATACACTAAATGATACAATGAAAACTGGAACACGCCTAGTAGGAAAAAGTAAATGTATGGGGACACAGGCTAAACGACAATGAACTAGATACACACACGTATATACACCAGACACACAAATACAAACACAACAAACTTACACATTTAACTAACTTTACCTATAAATGGTGGGAATATCGCATTGGAACGGTCAGTGAAATAAGACTTCACTGGAACACGAGACTTCTTCGGTAAAAGACTTGTTTATATGGCCATAACATCACGCTCGTCCTAACACTTATCAACAAACAACAAAATATAAACCTCAACTCATTATTTTCCTAACATGATTAACTCGTTTGCATTAAAGTGGTGTTGCTGGCTTGGACAAAATCTTCCAGGAATACTGATGGATTCACGCATTTCGATAGTTAGAATAGTTCTTTTTCCTGAATTGCCACGAATAATTCATTACTATGAGCATATATTCAGACTAAAATCTATGAATGACATGTTTTTTTTATTTGACGTAACATTTTTTTTATTTAATGTTTATTTCGTTATTATTATCAAAGAGTTGAATGATTCTTTCGATGTCTGGAGTTGATTTATTTAGTATATACGCATACAACAGTCAAAAGATACAAACTGATCGAAAGTTAATCGCGAAATATGTTCAGGATATTGTATCGTCGCCACAGTAAGTAGTTTAATAATCACTTGTAAATCGAAATCACTAGTCCAATTGCTTTTGAAAACAATCATCGTAATAGTAAACACGACAAAAACTAATTAATTTACTCTAACAAATACATCGGTCTATTTATGTTTGACAAATTTGAAAATTCAACTTTAACAAACGATTAAAACCCCATTCATCATTAACAGTGCAAATAGTAAATTTCACTTTACAATTAACTACGGATTCAAAATGTACGATATTTTTTTGGAAACACTTCACATGTTTGTTTTACACATTCATTATAGGTGCGGCTGCAGGATTTGACGTAAGGGGAGGCGTAACTTAGTGCCGTATTGTTTTTGACTTGAGCTCTCCCTCAGAACAAAACCCCGTTTGTTAAGCATGTTGGTGTGTGGGGGGGGGGGGTAGGACACCCCCTGCCTATTTATTTTTGCAATTTCTAGCTAGAATCCAACAGGTCATGGAATATTATTGCCGTAAAATGGCATGTTCGATTGTTCAGGTAGGGATGATTTGTTGATGAGGTTTAGAACAACAGACCTAATGCTACTAAAATCGAGTAACTCGCACGATCATGTGAAAAGCATCAACAGTTCTTTGTTGAGAGGGATTGGGCACGTAATTGCATTTTTATGGTACACAAATATGATGAACACAAGTGGACCACCACCTCCACCACCCAAAACCCCCTTTTGTCTAGGAGAACTTTCCATAGCAATATGGTTGACAAAAATACATCAATGACCAAAAATGCACATGAGTGAAAAGAATAGTTACCACATTTAGACCCTTAGAACCTATTGTTTAGCGGGTATTTGAAGCATTCTAATGACTAAAGAAAAAATATCCAGCTTCATCCACACAAGTGTTACTTTATACTTCATTTTTTCTACATGTTATTGCGTACTTTATAAATAAGGCTTATTTTAATTTTTCAATAACTAGAAAATGAGGTTGTAAGCAAACAAGCTAGTTCAGCCCCCAGTAGACTCTTGTTCCTGTAAACTCGTGTTTCTCTGGGCGTTCTAAGGCGGTACTCCCATCATTTTATAGGTAGATTTTAGATGCATGTGTGGTACGTTGGTGGTATTTGTACATGTTGTGCTGTATACGTTTGTATCTCTAGTGTGTTGTCATTTTGGCCCTTACCTTGGGCATCTTAACATGTTATATTATTGAATTTTTAACTACTGGGCTTATCACTGTAATGTTCATTGTATTATTGGATAGAGGTAAATTGAGATATACAAAATGAATACCTAAACTAGTTACCAAAATCTCTTTTAACTGGTTACACAAATATGATGAACACAAGTGGACCACCACCTCCACCACCCAAAACCCCCTTTTGTCTAGGAGAACTTTCCATAGCAATATGGTTGACAAAAATACATCAATGACCAAAAATGCACATGAGTGAAAAGAATAGTTACCACATTTAGACCCTTAGAACCTATTGTTTAGCGGGTATTCGAAGCATTCTAATGACTAAAGAAAAAATATCCAGCTTCATCCACACAAGTGTTACTTTATACTTCATTTTTTCTACATGTTATTGCGTACTTTATAAATAAGGCTTATTTTAATTTTTCAATAACTAGAAAATGAGGTTGTAAGCAAACAAGCTAGTTCAGCCCCCAGTAGACTCTTGTTCCTGTAAACTCGTGTTTCTCTGGGCGTTCTAAGGCGGTACTCCCATCATTTTATAGGTAGATTTTAGATGCATGTGTGGTATGTTGGTGGTATTTGTACATGTTGTGCTTTATGCGTTTGTATCTCTAGTGTGTTGTCATTTTGGCCCTTACCTTGGGCATCTTAACATGTTATATTATTGAATTTTTAACTACTGGGCTTATCACTGTAATGTTCATTGTATTATTGGATAGAGGTAAATTGAGATATACAAAATGAATACCTAAACTAGTTACCAAAATCTCTTTTAACTGGTTAAAGGGTGTGGAATGTGTGTCGAAGTGACCTTGTAATTATTACTTTGTAATAAAGAACTATTGTGAAGCATAACCATAAGAGAACGTGGTAGTTGATACATTTATAGGTTTTAAAGTATAAAAAGACACTTAAGAATGGTTTATACTGTAAGGAAGATAATACCTTATCTGAGTTTAAATATCCTTATACGTCTTAGCAAGTGTTAAATCTATAGACAGGGGCCTTTCTTTATATACGTTTTTTTCGTTTAACTAAAACATATTAAATACGTTATTAGCATTCAGGAAGTGTCGCAGTTATTATATTTGCTATAATGGCTACCGGAGCTCAAAAATGCTTGTTAACGTTAATATATGGAGGATTTTCAACTCTTGTATATTTCAATTTGTCGTTGAAATATTCCATACCAACGTTGCTGTTTGTGCTAATTGTTTCTTTGTGAAAATAGTGATATTTCATTTGAAGAGTTTTTAGTTCCTATGTGTTTGCAATTACTGATTTTTATATGTGTTTCTCCAATCATGTTTTCTTCTACATGGATTTATTGCACTTGGAATGAATGCTGTTCATCTACATGGATAACGAGAAATTTGACAGGTAAATCTCTTTAGTAGAAATTATCTTCTATTCCAGCCATATAATTTTCTTATCTTTTTATGTCAAGTTATAAGAATATATAAGGTGATCTATGTAATATATCAAAGGCTTGGCGTTTGCCCTCAACCAAAACTTGTATGGGCAACATCTTGTCATTGGACCAACAGTCAAACACTTGAGAGGGCATGTAGAAACACACCCAAAAAGGCCTCTTGTGCTCTCGTTTCACGGGCTGCCGGGCACTGGAAAAAGTTTCGTTAGTTCCATGATCGCCGAGCATATGTACGCAAAAGGAATGTCAAGTCAGTATGTACATTACTTCTCAGCAACGAAGGACTTTATTCATGAGGGCAAAATGGAAGAATATCAGGTAATGGTGATTTAAAAGAACGCAATTGTTTACGGCGTTTAGGTAATTCTAGATGTGATGGCGACAGAAAAAATATTGTCAAACTGTTTCAAATTCCATCTTAACATACTGCCAAAGTTTTTTTTACAATAAAATACTTGATAAGCATATCTATATGACAATGAGAACTACAGGGAAAGGCACAGAAATGTGCATATCATGTAATGATACAGTGAACATTATCATGTTATAGCTCACCATTAAACATAAAATCGTAGCAGCCGTACAGGCATGTCCTCAATCTCTCTTCATTTTCGATGAGATGGACAAGATGCCAAGCGGAATCATGGATGTTGTGAAACCGTACCTTGAGTATAACCAACCTGTCGATGGAACCGATTACAGGCATTCAGTGTTTCTATTTTTAAGGTAAGTTAACTTACAATTTTTGCTTGTATATTCATTCATTGTTGAACTCTTGATGTACGTATACTAACGGAAAGAGAAACTGTACATAATATGAAACTATTCTACAATAAGGCAAATCTGCTTTGGAATGACATGTAATTCAATCGTTGTAAACGAGTATGTGTGATATAGAGATGTGTTATTTTTGAAACGCTGCTTTTTCTGATTTTTTATGGCAGCTAGTATGTTCTACATAAACCTAATTTTTGTAATTGCCACTTCAACGTTGAATGAAAATTACCTTGTCGTTGGTAACCATAGCAATTTTATGTCAGTGAATGTAATGCAGGTTTAGATCAAAACAACAAAACCAAACCGCCGGCTAGAAATTAACACTGATTTTAAATTTAAAAAAAAAACAATCATATTTATGTGACAAGCCAACACGGCCGTGAAAATATCGCATACTTTGTCGGAATATATCAAGCGGACTGTATGCGTTAAGGTACCTCACAATTTTAAAATACGATGCTGTTGTTATAATTGTAATTGCTTAAAAGCAATTCCAGGTTATTTGTGCTGTTGTTTGTGTTTTATGTTTCTTTTACAATACATTTCCGGTGGTGGTTTCAAATCGCAAACATCCCCACAATAAAACTGGGTTTAATACTGAGCATTGTATCAGGCCTATCCGTTGACTGCCAACAGAGTTAAATCATTTAAATTTCTACATTTAAAAGGCGGGATCAATGATATAATCATGTAAAAATATTGAAAGTGCTGTCACGGCTCACGTTTCATTGTCTTTCTTAAGGTAAAACAATGGAAATAACAGGGACACCGTAGCCTAAAATTAAACTAAGGATAATGATCAAGTATAACAATCAGCCAACTGTTGTGAGGTTTTTCACATTCCACAAATACAATGTTCGCTTTCAAGATGATCGATATTGAATTTTCTTCCTCGGTTTTTTCCTGTTCAATTGAATATATTCGTTTGCTGATTAAAAGGTTGTTTTCTCTCATTATGTTCTAGATACATAATGCTGTATTATTGAATTGAAGGGAAGAAATTGTTTGATAAAGGAAATGTCACTTATCAAATTTAATCAATGATAATATTCTTAAATCTTAACTCGTGCCTTGCTACCTTAATTAGACTGGTTTTGCTTTGCTTTGATTGTCTTTGAAAATGCAAATTTAGGAATAAACAATCACAATTGCACATGTCACTAGTTTTACTTTTTCGTGATAGCTTTATAATACAATGTGTATTTGTTTGACTGCATGCCTCGTGTTTGTATTTACAGCAACATGGGAGGTAATCAAATAACAAATGCCTTGCTTGATCACATCCAAAATGGTAAAGAGCGATATACCTTAAATTTCCGGAATTTAGAGGAAATTGTGCGTCTCCCGCGTTAAAACCTTGAAAGTAGGTATATAATAAAAAAATTATATATAACCTTATCGTGGTCGTTAGTCCGTTTTCACATTTCTAAATTGCAGACGCATTGATGAACAGCGATTTAGTTAGGAGCAGTCTTATTACTGCGTTTATCCCTTTTCTTCCTCTTGAGAGAAGACACGTGGAAAAATGCATCAGAGACGGATTGTTTGCTAAGGGGCATTACCAGTATGGCTTTCAAATCGACCAGGATGTTGTAAAGCAAACTGCGGACGAGTTGACCTACTTTCCCGAAGACACTCGCCTTTTTTCAACTACAGGATGCAAAAGGGTATATGAAAAGATCGATCTCATCATGCAGCAGGACTAACTGTGTATGGCATGGAGTTGTTACAGGACGAGACTGTCGAACAACTTCAATATTTCATCTGAAAAGGGGAAAACATTACTATAATATACCTATTAATAAGGAATTTAATAACATTAAGTAAGAAATTAAAGTGCTTATAACAGAAATATGTCGCAATGTTTTAATCAAATTGTTCACAAAAGGTTGGCTGAGAAAGCTATTCAGTGTTCGTATGTTCTCGTGGGAAGGAGTCCTCAATATGTGCACACGTTCTTTTTTTTTAAATTCTTTACCATTATCTTATTTGGCATGGATTTGTTTTCCTGTATGTTACTTTTACATATAAACGTTCATAAAATGTAGTTAATGATTTATATTTTGCAAAAAAACAACAGTAAAACTGTAATAAGGTTTTTTCTCAACGCTTGGAATACTTGAGTTCAAAATTATGCATGCACATCTCGAAGAATTTTTGACAGCGCGTTTTTACGTTTGTGTTTTGATTTCTCTATTTGTATGTCGTTGGACCTGGTCTCAGCATTAATACATTTACTATGACACTAGGACAACAAACTTATTAAACCATGCAATTTACGCTAGTGATCTGTGTCGGAAAGCTGTCTTTATATATTTGCATCATATTGTATTAGAGCACACATTGCATCCAATGTTTATAAAAAGCAGATTCGGTTTTACCGTTCATTTACCAAAATGACAGAGGACCAGATAATAAATTACTACACTGTGGTCAAAGTACGAGGGGACCTTGACAGACACCATGCCTTTTACCCAGTTGATATTGTTGCTTTTGCTTGATATAATGTCCCTACAATGGACGTTGAGTACATGAATTATATATGCTTTTTTACTGTATTCTATACTATATCTTTAAGTTGCTGGTAGCTCCAATGAGGCTCCGAAAAGGCTTTTATTGTTTTGAATTTTACATAAGATTTGCTACAAGTGTGCGGATGAATAATGATAAACTATTTTTAAAGTTGATGCTTCAGTGGTGTGTCTGTTTTGTTTTCAAAGTTATGTGTCTTTCGCTCGTTCAGTGTATTCCGGGCGTTTGCCTTGTGCCTCTTAATAAAGTATTCGTTAAATGTCTACTCTGCTTGTCCTGTAGTTCTCGTTGCATTAAGCATTATATTTGAACGCATAACATTTGTAGGTGTAAATGTTCAACATTTGGTTATCAAAACAATTGTTCAAATACTGAAATGTTCCAGTGTATTGAGAATAGTATATTAGTATTAGACTTGTCTCAGTACACTTTATCGTTAACCCGCGAAAAGAAACAAGGAAGTGATCACTTGTCATTTTACTATCAAGTATACCTGTACTATTGATCCCTCCGTATGTGTCTTTGGTATACATCAAAGCTTGCTATTTAAATAATCGGGTAAGACTTTTACAATGTTTACGAAACAGGTACGAGATGTTAAACAAGTTGCTATATTAACGGCATACATTATCCGCATGCAATATACTCAGTATGTTATAAAAATATACCGAGACGGATACATTCTACATTTCTTTCTGTATACTACTTCAGATGTATGTTTGTTATAATTAGCCCAAAGCTATTGATGGGTTGAAATGTCGCCTGCGCTTACTTTTGTTAAGAATATACTTTCACCGTTGCAAACAATTTTCTCCCACATAGGTAAATCCAAAGAAATGGCCATGCTGGAAACAATTATCTTGCCAACGGGCAAAGATAAGACAAGAACCCGTTTGGAACTCCTTTTTTATTTTCATAACACGATTACCTCCCTTGTTGATGACCGTCGCCTGAAGCATCATGGAAACCTTGTCAACTGGCAATATCTAAAATTCAAGTTACATATGCGTTCAATAAATGCATTGGAGAGTTAACTCTTTGCTGCAATAGTTTCCATTTTCAGTCAACTCTCTATAGGGTGCATGTTGAAGCTTTGATAAAGCACCTATATTAACAAGTGTTATATCTTTTAAATGGGAAATTCTTTAATATATAGCATTTCTACATTGATGTTTCTTGTGCTTACAACATGGATGAAACCTTTTAAATTATAAATGGTGTACAGGAAACCAACATGTGTCAAGCACACCTTGATAGATAGGTGAAAACAGCAACATGATGCTTATGTCAATTCTTTTTAAATTGGTTATAAGGATCTTACTGATGTTAGAAGGTGTGTGTTATTTTATATTATGATTATTATTTCTGCTTCGCAGAATGTTTATCCACTAATGTATTATAAACAATAAGAACTCCATGAAAGTGGTAATGCTCCTTAAAGTTATACCTGGTATTTTATAAATACGTCCTTCGTTGCCGAGAAGTGATGTACATACACACTGCGTTCATTTGCATAACAATCTAGATGCTTACGCAATGCGTTCCAAAATCGTCAGTTACGATAGGCAATCTGTTTTTAAAACGATATTTTAATGTTAACTAATGTGACTTTGTCTCTCGGTGAGCGGCGGGCGTTGAATATTTAAATGTATAATCATGTCCTTTCGGCAGAGTAATCTTGGCTGTTTACTTAGAAAGAGTACATCATGACGATCAGTTATTCAATACACATTCCTTTTCCAAGGAAACAGAATATTGCATGTGAATCGTGTTTGTTTAATTTAATGAACAACACCTTTTAACTGCATACCTTTTGCTACAAAATGACTAAAAAAATGATGCTATAATGTTATGTCGGTGCAAAACTGATATTGGAAGATTTTCGACAAAATGTCGATGCACTTAGAGTTGCATGTATCATTAAATCGGTGGCGTTGCATACCATATATGAAAACCCCCATTCAAGCTGTAAAAGATGTATGTGTGATGGCTACCTTAACAGTTGACGAGGGAAACAATAATCAAAATCCCTTACAGTGTACGGGATTGTGGCAGACAGCTGTTTTCTGAAATAGTGATGAAACCTTGATATCACTGTTTGAACTAGCGCGAATAAAATCTAGGTTTGGATCGAAGAAAGCGGTGAAAGACCTAACAATCTCAAAGAAGGCTTTAACCGCGTGGTATTACCACTTTCTATGACGCGCACGGGGACAGTAGTACATACTTCTGTACAAGAAAAACAAAACTTTACCGAATAGTTTGTTGCTAAGTATATGACCAACTCGCACCTATACGCGTCGTCTATCAAAATGCTTTTAAGACAAGATAAACGATTCAGAAAGTGTGTTGAGTTTAATTTGACTTTATTCGACAATCTATAATTTGTTATTATAATGTTCTAATATATAGGTTAATCATTGCCAAAATAAAACTTAGAATAAATACTTTTTCATTTCAGTATTATTTACCCTAACAAAGATATTACACGCCGCACACTGTTTTCATATCTTGAACATTTATGACGTATGGTTGCAAAATATAATTTCGCAAGTAACTTGTGAAAACTTTAAATTTAAATTGTATTTATATTTATAAGAGGACTACACCATGCGAGTGAATACGACCTAATACATCGTGGCGAAATTAAATCGATAGGAATGCGCTTTGTCATTTTCTTAAATCCAGTGCTATACATGTATGCATTTTATTTTTAAAATAGAATTCCATATATGGACGTTCTTTCGTTTTACGACAAACACATAATAAACCTGGAGTTAGCATTTAGGAAGTATCATTATTATAATAAGTGTTTATAATGCTTACCGGGGCAGCAAAATACATTATGACGATAATGTATAGCGGGTTTTCAACTCTTGTTTATTTTAAATTATCGTTAAAGTATTCTTTACCAACGTTGCTTTTGATTATACTTCTAATTCTAAATCTTACTGACGATTGGACCAGTATACCGAAAGAACATTTTAAAAATTTGTCCTTGTTTTCCATTTCTGATCTTGCTATGTGATTTTGTTGTCGTGTTTTCTTCGAACTGGATTTATTTCACTTCGATTGAATATTGTACCTCAACATGGATAACGAGCAATGTAACAGGTAGACCTCGAAATATAAGTAACAAGAGCTGTCACAAAGACAATGCGCTCGACTATTCCGCCGCTTTTCAGTGTAAGGATTGAAAAGTTTTGGCGAAACATGCATGGATCACTGTTAGATTAGATTTCAATGCAATACATTATGTGCTGAGATATTAACATAAATGTAGTTATATGCAAAATTTTAACCAGATTTTTTAAGTCTAATAATAAAGGGCCATTATTTGCAAAATACACTTATCTAACTTGCGTTATTCAAGTAGGTTGGGTGGTTGAATACCATTGTATAAAGTCTCAATGCAATTAATCATGTAGTTTCTGAGATATTATCCTATGTGTGCAATGTATGCAAGACCATAACAAGATTTCTAAGTCGCATAATAACGGGGCAAAAATTATATATTATGAAAGATAGAGATATCTTAGTTGATTAAATGAAAAGGTTAAATGGTTGGAAGCATGTGAGTAAAGTTCCAATGCAATACATGATATATTTGCTGGGATATTGACTTAAATGTAGTTTCATGCAAACCCTTAACCAGAATGTCTATGTCTAATAAAAAGGAGTCATTAGTTGAATGTAATTCAAACTAGAGTTATCTAACTTGGTTAATTAAGTAGGTCATATGGTTAAGTACCATTGTATAAAAACTCAATGCAATACCTCAAGTAGTTGCTGAGATATTAACCTATGTTAGCTTACACGCAAAACCTTAACCAGAATTTCTAAGTCGCATAGAAAAGGGCAATTATATTCATTAAATGCATACAAGAGTTATCTAACTTAATTAACTAGGTTGGATGGTTGAGTACCATTGTATAAAGTCTCAATGCAATAACTCAAGTAGTTGCTGAGATATTAACCTATGTGTGCTGGCACGCAAAACCTTAACCAAAATTTCTAAGTCGAATAATAAAGGGCCATTTTGTTTGCATTAAATGCAAAAAAAGTTATCTTACTTGGTTAATTAAGTAGGTTGGATGGTTGCATACCATTGTATAAAGTCTCAATGCAATACCTCAAGTAGTTGCTGAGATATTAACCTATGTGTGCACGCAAACCCTTAACCAAGGTGTGACGCCGACGCCGACGCCGACGCTAGGGTGAGTAGTATAGCTCTCCTTATTCTTCGAATAGTCGAGTTAAATTCGACTTGTTGAAACCATGACGTTCACAAAATTAATTATTTGAACTCTTAACGTTCCATTTATAAATAAATAGTAAACTTATTCTATGTAAATTATCAAAGGGCTGGCATTTGCCCTGAACCAGAAGCTGTATGGGCAACATCTTGCCATCGGACCAACAGTTAAACACTTCAGAGAGCATGTAGAGATGTACCCAGAAAGGCCTCTTGTGCTTTCATTGCACGGGCTATCGGGCACAGGAAAGAATTTAGTTTGCTCCTTGATCGCTGAGATATGTAAGCAAAAGGAATGTCAAGTCAGTATGTACATTCTTCTCGGCAACGAAGGGCTTTATTCATGAGGGTAAAATGGACGTATTTCAGGTAATGGTGATACAACGGAATGCAATTGTCATTAGTTCTGAGTTTTGAATCTTGTAAAACAAGAGGATTTGGTAATCCAGGATGTAAATGTGACTGGAAGATATTTTCAAATTTGTTCTAATCCAATGTAAACATACTGCGAAAGGGTTTATTACAATACAGTTATTAATATGCATATCAAGTACTCATAGATTGAAAATTGTGCATTATAAAGCACGCCATAAAGCAACACATCGTAGCAACCGTGCGAGCATGTCCTGAATCTCTCGTCATTTTTGATAAGATGGACAAAATGCCAAGTGGAATCATGGATGTTGTGAAACCGTTCCTTGAGTATAACCAACCTGTTGAAGGGACTAACTACAGGCACTCAGTGTTTCTATGTTTAAGGTTAGTTAACGTACACAGTCATGCTGCTTGTGTTTATCTATTGTGGAACTCTGTTTGCCTTTATATGTGAATATAATCCACGATGATGAACGATCAAAAATCAGAATCGTCCACTTTAATAAGAAAATTGTGATTAGATATAGTAACAAGTGCGCAGATCGTAACAAATGTTTGTATTTTATCAGGCGAGATTTCCGTACAGTTTACACATGATTTATAATGATTATTAATGCGCTTATAATTATAAAACTTCTTATGATATAATAAAACTATCATTCAATTAATTTATTTTAAGGTCTGTATACTAAAGGAAAGATTTAACTTTACAAAATGCGAATCTTTTCCTCAATAAGGTAATTTCGTTCTAAGATTACATTTTGTTATACTTCAATTTACAGATCTAGGGCATATGAATTTTTTATAGAATTACGTCATCTTAAAACGCTGCTATTTCTGATGTTTCCGTAGGACCTGGTATATTTTACATTTACAGCTTTTTTCGTTATTGCCTTTCCAACGTTTAAGTACGTAAAATACGCTGACTATGATAACTTAAGATTTCATGTCAGTGCATTGAATGCATATTTGAATATGAACAACAAAGCAGTTTGAATTGATCTTTACATATCTTGTCATATTGATATATATTTAAACATTCCTGTTGAGACTTCCAACACTAACCATTTCTACGAAATCTCTACATATACCAGTGCGCTTTGTATCACGCCTATCCGTCTACTATCAATTGATTTTAATAGTTTGAAATCGACATTGCAAAGAAAGGATTATTGACATCATCATGCAATATATTTAAAAGTACTATCCAGTCTACCGGCTCAAGTCTCATTATTGTCCTATTTGTAGAACAATGAGAACTGCAGGAACAGATCAATTCACGTACAAGAATAGGCCAACTGTTTGTTGAGACGAATGTTTGCACAAAACATAAATTCATTTTCTGCATTCAAGCTGATTGATTTGGTATTCTCTTCCTCGGTTCTTTCCTACTCAATGTAATAAATATTGATCTGCAGATAAGTAGTGGCGTTTTATGCTTGTTTAGATGGATTAGGTTGTATCATTTACTTACGATAAGAACACATGAACTATAAAATATGATTTCGAAAATAAACTAGATACACACACGTATGTACACCAGACACACACATACAAACACAACAAACAGACAACTCACACATTAATCTTACTTTACTTAAAAATGGTGGGAATACCGCATTGAAACGGCCAGTGAAACAAGAGTTTACTGGAACACGAGTCATTTTGGGGTTAAAACTTGTTTGTATGGCCATAACCTCACGCTCGTCCTAACATATATAAAAAAATAACAAGATATAAACCTCAACTTGATTATTTTCCTTACATGATGTACACGTTTGCATTTAAGTGGTGTTGCTGGCTTGGACATATTCTAAAGGGATACGGATGGATACACGAATCTCGATAGTTAGATTGGTTCTTTTTCCTGAATTGCCACGAATAATTCATAACTATGAGCATTTATTCAAATTAAAATCTAATTAATGACATCTGTTTTATTTAACGTAGCATTTCTTTTTATTTATTTTTTTTATTTATAATCATCAAAGCGTTGACTGATGTCTTCGATGTCTGGAGTTGATTTATTTAGTAAATATACATGTATCATATAAGCATACAAGAGTCAAAAGATACACATTGATGAAAAATTTATCACGGAATATGTTCAAGATACTGTATCGTCGCCATAAGAAGTTCAATAATTGCTTGTAAATCGAAACCTTTTCAATATTATATGGGGTCACCAGGCATATAAGATTTTCCTGAGTAAAGGTACAATCAGACGACAAGCAAATATTGATTCTCTTCGGTGGTGCAAAGAAAAATGAGGTTTTGACATCTCCTTGATGCATCCATGTCTTTTGTTAATTTGTACAAACTAGAATATGATTTATATTTCATATGATATTTTTTATTAAAAAGACATACTTCGAACTTCGGAGAATGTGGTACCGTTTAAAAAAACACTTCTACTGCAGGTTGGCTACGTTTTTGTTTCATTATTGTGTGAACTGTGATGCAAATATCTTTTCCACCCGATTTGGTGTTGAGCATATTTTGATTTGCCAGCATTCCAACTAAACTAGTTCGGTGCATATACACAGCGTAGGCACATAGTATCGCATGTAAATGGAACTGTTATGTATAATACCTACGCCGGTACACATCAAAACAAACAAAAACTAAGGAAGAAAATATGATTATATGTATAAAATTAGTAGCGCTGTTGCTGTACTGAAGCGCTGTGGATTAGTGTTGGTGCTGTCGAGTATGATTTGCGCTTCAAGTTGATATCATTTAAAGCCTTTGGAAGGAATACAATTGAGTGCCATTTGAACCATGTATTGTTATGCCTGTTTTGCTTATCGATTGCGGAAACAAAAGGTTGTACCAAATACCTTAACAAAAGAGGAAACAACCCGAAAACAGTAGTCTGTGTGCCGGTGTATTTTACACATCAAACGGACCCTTTTAAACCCAAAAGTCCTCTAATTGAAGTCTGGTATGTAGAAATCGTCGGGGTATGGGCGCAATAAGAAGGTATGATTTGCATCTAAAGTAAAATTAAAAATTTGACTTGTTAAATGTTTAATTAGACTATGATTGTATCACAATACGGGAGGTCAAGGCTTAGAATCAAACAACTGCAAGCTTTGTTTATAAACCAGAATTAATTTGTTTACAGGCATTTGGGACAAGATACGATAAAAAGGAAAAAGGTGGAGATAAGGACAAGGCAGCAATTGAAGAATCAAAGCCAGACTCAGCTCAACCAAAACTTAAAGAAAGTCAATACTAGTATGCTAAAAAGCAGGTTAGACAAATTTTAAGACAAAATACAAGCCACGCAGCTAGCATCTTTAATCCGGCTTGATCAATTCGTTTTTAAGTGTTAGTTTATACTTGTTTTTCAATTATTGAAAAATGAGGTTGTGAACAAACAAGCTAGTTAAGCCCCCAGTAGACTCTTGTTCCTGTGAACTCGTGTTTCGCTGAGCGTTCCAAGGCGGTACTCCCATCATTAATAGGTAGATTTTTAGATGCGTGTGTGTTATGTTTGTGGCATTTGTATTTGTATATGTGGTGCTTTATACGTTTGTATCTCTAGTTGATTGTCATTTCGGCTCTTACCTTGTGCATCTAAACAGGCTATATTATTGAATTTTTAACTACTGGACTTATCACTGTAATGATCATTGTATTATTGGATGGAGGAGAATTGAGATATACAAAATGAATACCTAAAACTAGCTATAGAAATATCTTTAAACTGGTTAAAAGCGTGCGAAATGTGTGTCGAAGTGACCTTGTAATTATAACTATGTTATAAAAAACTATTGTGAAGCATAACCATTAGAGAACGTGGTAATTAATACATTTATAGGTTTAAAAGTATAAAGAGACACTTAAGAATGGTTTATACTGTAAGGAAGATTATACCTTATCTGAGTTTAAATATCCTTAAACATCTTAACAAGTGTTAAATCGATAGATAGGCGCCTTTATATATGGACGTTTTTTCGTTTAACTTATACAAATTAAATACGTTATTAGCATTCAGGAAGTGTCGCTGTTATCATATTTGCTATAATGGCTATCGGAGCTAATAAATGCTTGTTAACATTGATATATGGAGGATTTTCAACTCTTGTATATTTCAATTTGTCGTTGAAGTATTCCATACCAACATTACTTTTTGTGCTATTTGTTCTTATTGTGATTCTTTATGCAAATGGTGATATTGCATTTAAAGAGTTGTTAGTTCCTCTGTGTTTGCCATTACTAATTTTAATATGTGTTTCTGCAGTCGTGTTTTCTTCTATATGGATTTATTGCACTTGGAATGAATGCTGTACATCTACATGGATAACGAGCAACTTGACAGGTAAATCTCTTTAGTAGAAATTATCTTCTATTCCTACCATATAATTTTCAAAAGTATTATTATCATTTTATGTCAAGTTATAAGAATAATAAAGGTGATCTATGTCATTTATCAAAGGCTTGGCGTTTGCCCTCAACCAAAATCTGTATGGGCAACATCTTGTCATTGGACCAACAGTCAAACACTTGAGAGGGCATGTAGAAACACACCCAAAAAGGCCTCTTGTGCTCTCGTTTCACGGAGTGCCGGGCACTGGAAAGAATTTCGTTAGCTCCATGATCGCCGAGCATATGTACGCAAAAGGAATGTCAAGTCAGTATGTACATTACTTCTCAGCAACGAAGGACTTTATTCATGAGGACAGGCTGGAAGAATATCAGGTAATGGTGATTTAAAAGAACGCAATTGTTTACGGCGTTAAGGTAATTCTAGATGTGATGGCGACAGAAAAATATTGTCAAACTGTTTCAAATTCAATTTTAACATACTGCCAAAGTTGTTTCTTTAACAATAAAAAACTTAATATGCATATCTATATATCAATAAAAACTACAGGGACAGGCACAGTAATATGCATATCATGTAATGATACAGTGAACATTATCATGTTATAGCTCACCATAAAGCAGCATATCGTAGCAGCCGTACAGGCATGTCCTCAATCTCTCTTCATTTTCGATGAAATGGACAAGATGCCAAGTGGAATCATGGATGTTGTGAAACCGTACCTTGAGTATAACCAACCTGTCGATGGAACCGATTACAGGCATTCAGTGTTTCTATTTTTAAGGTAAGTTAACTTACAATTTTTGCTTGTATATTCATTCATTGTTGAACTCTTGATGTACGTATACTAACGGAAAGAAAAACTGTACATACTATGAAACTATTCTTCAAAAAGGTCAATCTCCTTTAGGATGACATGTTCTTCAATTGTTGTAAACGAGTATGTGTGATATAGAGATGTGTTATTTTTGAAACGCTGCTTTTTCTGATTTTTTGGAGCAGCTGGTATGTTTAACATAAACCTAATTTTTGTAACTGTCACTTCAACGTTGAATGAAAATTGCGTTGTCTTTGGTAACCATAGCAACTTTATGTCAGTGAATGTAATGCAGGTATAGATTAAAACAACAAAACCAAACCGCCGGCTTGACATTATCACTGGTTTTGAAATTTTATAAGTACAATCATACTTATGTGAGAAAGCCAACACGGCCGTGCAATTATCGCATACTTTGTCGGAATATATCAAGCGGACTGTATGCGTTAAGGTACCTCACAATTTTAAAATACGATGCTGTTGTTATAATTGTAATTTCTTAAAAGCAATTCAAGGTTATTTGTGCTGTTGTTTGTCTTTTTTGTTTCTTTTACAATACATTTCCGGTGATAGTTTAAAATCTCAAACATCCCCACAATAAAACTTGGTATATTACCGCGCATTTTATTAGTCCTATCCGTTGACTGCCAACAGAGTTAAATCATTTAAATTTCTACATTTAAAAGGCGGGATCAATGATATAATCATGTAAAAATATTGAAAGTGCTGTCACGGCTCACGTTTCATTGTCTTTCTTAAGGTAACACAATGAAAATAACAGGGACACCGTAGCCTAAAATTAAACTAAGGATAATGATCAAGTATAACAATCTGCCAACTGTTGTGAGGTTTTTCACATTCCACAAATACATTGTTCGCTTTCAAGATGATCGATTTTGAATCTTCTTCCTCGGTTCTTTCCTATTCAATTTTATATATTCATTTGCTGATACGAAGGTTGTTCTCTCTATTTATGTAGATACATAAGGCTGTATTATTGAGTTTAAGTGAAGAAATTGTTTGATAAAGGAAATGTCACTTATCAAATTTAATCGATGATAACATTCTTAAATATTAACTCGTGCCTTGCTACCTTTATTAGACTGCTTTTGCTTTGATTTGATTGTCTTTGAAAATGCAAATTTAGGAATAAACAATCACAATTACACATGTCACTAGTTTTACTATTTTATGATAGCTTTATAATACAATATTTATATGTTTGACTGCGTGTCTCGTGTTCGTATTTACAGCAACATTTGAGGTAATCAAATAACAAATGCCTTGCTTGATCACATCCAAAATGGTAAAAAGCGATATACCTTGAAATTCCGAGATTTAGAGGAAATTGTGCGTGTCCAGAGTTACAACCTTGAAAGTAGGTGTATATATTTGCTCTTTTCAAACCCGTTCATTCTAACAGTCAATTCGTTTTCACTTCGCAGGGATATTTCAGTTTAATAAAAGTATAGACATAATTTGTATTTTATTTCATGAAAAAATGATAATTATATATAACGTTATCGTGGTCTTCAGTTTGTTTTCACATTTCACATTTCTGAATTGCAGACGCATTGATGAACAGCGATTTGGTAAGAAGCAGTATTATTTCTGCGTTTATCCCTTTCCTTCCTCTTGAGAGAAGACACGTGGAAAAATGCATCAGAGACGGATTGTTTGCTAAGGGGCATTACCAGTATGGCTTTCAAATCGACCAGGATGTTGTAAAGCAAACTGCGGACGAGTTGACCTACTTTCCCGAAGACACTCGCCTTTTTTCAACTACAGGATGCAAAAGGGTATATGAAAAGATCGATCTCATCATGCAGCAGGATTAACTGTGTATGGCATGGAGTTGGTATAGGACGAGACTGTCAAACAACCCACAAATTTCATCTGAAAAGGGGAAAACATTACTAGAGTAGACCTATTAATAAAGTATTTAATAACATTAAGTAAGAAATTAAATTGCTTGTAACAGAAATATTTCGTATTGTTTCAAACAAATTGTTCACAAAGGTTGGCTGAGTAAACTATTCAGTACTTGTATGTTCTCGTTGGAACGAGTCCAGAGTCCTGCACACGTTTTTTTTCTTGAAATTCTTTACCATTATCTTATTTGGCATGTATTTGTTTTCCTGTATGTTACTTTTACACATAAACGTTCATAAAATATAGTTGATATTTATTTTATTTTTTTGCATTATTATTAATATGTAAACGTTTAGACAAATCACACTCATTTTATGTTCTTTTGCAAAAAATCAGTAGAACAGAAATAAGGTTTTTTCTCAACGCTTGGAATACTTGAGTTTAAAATTATGCATGCACAGCTCGAAGAATTTTTGATAGCGCGTTTATACGTTTGTATTTTGTTTTCTCTATTTGTATGTCGTTGGACCTGGTCTCAGCAATAATACAATCACTATGACACTATTTTAGCACAAACTTATTAAACCATGCAATTTACGCTAGTGATCTTTGTCGGAAAAATGTCTTTATATATCTGCATCATATTGTATTGGAGCACACACTGCATCCAATGTTAACAAAAAGCAGTTTTGGTTTTACCGTTCATTGACCAGAATAACAGAGGACCAGATAATAAATTGCTACACTGTGGACAAAGTACGAGGGGACCTTGACAGACACCATGCCTTTTACCCAGTTGATATTGTTGCTCCTGCTTGATTCAATATCCGTATAATGGACGTTGAGTAAATGAATAGTATATACTTTTTACTGTATTCTATACTATCTTTATTGTTGCTAGCTCAAATAAGGCTCCGATAAGAGTTTTATTGTTTCTTCTGTTGATAAGATTTGGTACAAGTGTGCGATGAATACTCATAAACAAAAGTTCTGTTGGTGCTTAAGTGGCGTGTCAGTTTTGTTTTCAAAGTTATGTGTCTCTCGTTCGTTCAGTGTATACTAGGCGTTAGCCTTGTGCCTCTTAATAAAGTGTTCGTTAAATGTAAGTCTACTCTGCTTGTCCACGAAGTTCTCGTTGCATTAAACATTAGAATATGTTGGAAAGCATAGCCTTTGCATGTGTTAATGTAAAACATTTGGTTATCAAAACATTTGTTCAAATATTGAAATGTTCCAGTGTATTGAGAATAAAATATTTGTATTGGGCTTGAATTTTAAAGTCTCAGTACACTTTATCGTTAACCGGCGAAAAGTAACAAGGAAGTGATCATTTGTCATTTCACTCTCAAGTATACCTGTACTATTGGTCCCCCCGTATATGTCTTTGATATGAATTAATGCTTTCCATTTAAATAATCGGGTAAGACTTGTACAATGTTTACGAGACCGGTACGAGACATGTTAAACAAGTTGATATATTAACGGCATTCATTATCCGCATGCAATATACTCAGTATGTTATAAAAATATACTGAGACGGATACATTCTACATTTTTTTCTGTATACTACTTCAGATGTATGTTTGTTATAATTAGCCGAACGTTATTGATGGTTTGAAATGTCGCCTGCGTTTACTTTTGTTCAGAATATTCTTTCACCGTTTTACTGCAAACAATTTTCTCCCAGCTCACATAAGTAGATCCAAATAATTGGCCATGCTGGAAATCATTATCTTGCCAACAGGCAAAGATAAAACAAGAAACCCGTTTGGAACTCCTTTTTTATTTTCATTACACGATTACCTCCCTTGTTGAAAAGCGTCGCCTGTAGCATCATCTAAACCTTATCTACTGGCAATATTTAAAATCCAAATCAATTATTTCTTGCTTCAAATGGCACCAAATAAGTTTTTACGCTGCTTTCAAGAAATAATGCTGCACTCTCAGCATAACTATTTAAAGAACGATTTGACTATTTACATAATCACTGCACTCATTTCCATGACAAACACGAAATATAACAAATACCTATATGCAAATTCTTTTCACTACGTACAAAAGGGTTCCAGCTAAAAGCAATACATTTTAACATTTTGCACTGAATGCAAAGTTCATTGTTATTTATACTAAATATTGCAATACATTCATACCAAACTCTGTTTTGTACAAAGAAACCATTATACATATTTTGTTGTGACTATATTACTGTTAAACCGAATTGTTTACCTTTTGATAGATATCTAGATACGAAACGATACCTCTTAACAAATTGTACTTTGTATATTTGTCTTATTTCAGGAATTGCAATGCACATATCAATATTTTTATATCAAAATACTGACTGGTTTTGCTATGTCGATCCTATTGATGTTAAACCTAATTGTTTATCTTTTGACAGAAATCTAGATTCACATTTCTATACACATCTAATTTACTTCATTCGAAGTTCATTTTTCAACTGTGTACTAGGAATTGAATATGATGGTTCCTTTCGCAATTCTTAACTTTCGCCTTTCGTATTAAGGTTGCTACTCTAAAGGACTTAACCAACGTTATGATTTAGATATCCGTCAGAATCCTTACTAAACTTCAGAAATAAGTAACAACGTAATCAATTGTTAAATTACAATTAGCTTTAAAATGCAACATCATATAATTCACTTTATATCGCTTAACGTTCAAGGTTTAAGAGATAGAAATAAACGTGCACGTGTAATTCAATGGCTTAATAATTAAAAGGCAGATGTTGCCTTTTTACAAGAAACTCATTTTACTGACAATATAAACCATCATATAAGGGACGAGTTTAATAATTGGAGACTAGTACATAGTTACGGGGAATCAAACAGTAAAGGATGTTCTACTTTAATAAAAAAATGACCTCCAGTGCAATATATTAGACCAAATTTGTGATTGTAATGGTAGATACATCTTATTAAATCTTAAAATACTTGAAAATACATATACACAGTGTATTTTCTGTATTCGCCGAACAAGAAAAAAGAAAGAAACGAATTTTACTTAACCTTATCAAATGTTATTTCGGTGATATGCTTAGGGATTAAAATAATCGGCGGCGATTATAACGATACGTTAAACATAAATGACAGAATAACCAAATCACAACAATCAGAGGTTGTAACTGTTAAGAACTTAACACGCCTTATCAAAACTCATAAATTGTGTGATATTTGGAAAGTCCTCAATACAAATAAATATCAGTTTACTTGGCGACGTAAGAATGAGACAGAAAAAAGCAGAATTGACTATTGGCTTATTGACCACAACTTCACCCCACAAGTATTTTCAACAGACATCAGACCCGCAATAATACAAACAACAGATCACATGGCCATTTCACTAAAATTTAAACTACCTAATACACGTGGTCCTGGCTATTGGAAATTCAATAACTCTCTTCTCGAAAACAAAGAATACAAAGCTAAAATTAAAAATATTCTTAATCAGCAAATTCAATCGAATGTTAACCCTCAAGCAAAATGGGAATTTTGTAAAATAGAAATTAGAAATCAAACAATCCAATTTTGAAAATGTCTTTCAAGACAAAAGCATAATCATCTGACTAAATTAGAAAAAGAACTTAAACTATTGTACGAGGATAACGATAAAGAACCACATGAAGAAACTAGCATACAAATTAACATGATCGAATCAGAAAGAAATGATATATATAAAAGTAAGGCGACCGGTGCTCAAATACGCTCAAAAATAGACTTTATTGAAAAAGGCGAAACAAATTCTAGATATTTCCTTAATCTAGAGAAATCACGTCAAAGCAGAAAAGTTATTAATTCAATACTTGTTGATGGAGACAGAGTCTTTGAAACAAAACAAATATTAGATGCAGAAGTTAATTTCTATACGGATTTGTACACCACAAAATATAAAGACAACGTGGAATATACTCAATATATAACCGATGTTAACATACCTACCACTTTGGAACCAAATTTATCTGATAAATGCGAAGGCAAAATAACTCACGAAGAAGCGACAACAGCGCTCAATGAAATGAAACTGAATAAAAGTCCTGGACTTGATGGTCTGACAGTTGAATTTTATAAAGCCTTTTGGTCTATAATTGGAAACCTTGTCATTAATTCTTTTAACGAAAGCTATGAAAAAGGCGAATTATCTTTTACTCAAAAAAACAAGGAGTTTTTTCGCTATTGTATAAAAAGGGTGATCCCGAAAACCTTGAAAATTGGCGTCCAATATCCCTTTTAAATATCGACTATAAACTAGCGGCAAAGGTTTTAGCAAAACGCATGCAATTAGTCCTACCGAAATTTATAAGTTTTGATCAGCAAGGTTATATCAAGAACAGAAATATAGGTTTCAATATACGACTTATAGATGACGTCATAGATTATACTGATCTTTATAACAAAGAGGGTGCGATTCTATTTTTAGACTTCAAAAAAGCCTTTGACACAGTAGAATGGCCTTTTATGGTCGACATACTGAAAAAATTCGGCTTTAAGAACTCGTTTATAAGATGGGTTAAGACTCTTTATTGCAATATTACGTCCAAAATAGCAAACAATGGATGGATATCAGACTCATTTTATTTACAACGTGGTGTTCGACAAGGTTGCCCTCTTTCTGCTCTTCTTTTTATTATAGTTGTTGAAGTTTTATCAATTAAACTGAAACAATGCGAAACATATGAAGGTATAAAAGTAAAAGAAAACAACATTAAAGTTACCCAACTTGCAGATGATACTACTTTATTTCTTAAAAACCATATAGAAATACCTATTGTTTTAGAAATAATTGATACCTTTGGAAAACATTCGGGTCTTAAACTTAACAAGATGAAAACGTAAGGTCTCTGGATAGGTAAATCGAAAAATCAACCCGTCACTATGTTACATGGTGTACAAATGTATGTGTAAACCTAAGTTGGACCGACAAAATCGAAAAGTGTAAGCAGCTAATTAACACTTGGAGTAAACGAAAACTTACATACTTTGGAAAAATAACGGTCATAAAAACCTTACTTTTTCCCAAGCTTGTTTACTTAGCTCAAAATATTGTAACTCCCGATAATATTTTTAAGATAATTAATTCAATGATCTTCGAGTTTTTCTGGAACTGAAAAAAGATAAAATCAAACGTAAGACAGTTATTGGTAACAAGCTTGAAGGTGGTCTAGATATTCCAGATTTCATGTTATTTTCCATGAAAATAAAATGGATAACCAACCTTATCAGTACAACAAGCGCAAGCTGGAAAACAATACCATCTCTTATGTTTAACCAATTCGGCAAGAACTTCCTAATTTTATACATGAACATTGACTCTATCAAGTCCTTACAACCACTTACAAACAAATTGAGCCTTTTTTATAAAGACTTACTGTCAATACGGATCCACTTTTCACAAATGTCTGTTCATCAAGACAAAATGTCTAACACATTTTATAATATTAGGAAGGAAATCATCTGGGGTAATAAATTCATAAAATGTAATAATAAAAGTCTCTTCTTCAAAACCTGGATTGATTCAGATTTGATATTCATTAATGACATAATTTCAAATAGCGGTGACATAGAAACACATTTAGTTTTGAATAAACTTAAAAACAAAACAAATTGGATGGCAGAAATTTATGCATTAAAAAAAATTCTTTACCAGCTAGCTGGAAAAATATTGTTAAATCAAATGAATCATTAAATACTAGAGTTAACACAAAGCTAGAAATAAAGATTCAAAATAAACCTCTAACCGAAATGACAAATAAAGAAATTTACCAGCTTTTTATTAGGCAAGTTTTTGAAAAACCGTCCATTCATGGTAACTGGAATCGCAGTCTTCGAGAAAAAGTAGAATGGAATTCATGGTATTATATAAATCATAAATGTATTGTTGACAATAAAGTTAAACAGTTCAAAATTAAACTGTTACATAATCTTGTGGCAACTAACCTGAATTTATTCACGTGGAAATTGTGAGACTGACCTTTATGCATATATTGCCATGAAGTAGAAGATTATGAACATTTTTTTATACAGTGTTCTACTTTATCAACTTTTTGGAACACCATAAATTCCGTGTTTAAAAAATGTGGTATAAACAAACATCTCAACAACATAAAATACATCTTAGTAGGATATATGATATACCAAAAAGAATATAATTGCGTCAATATTGTATCGAGCCAAATCTGCTACTGTATTTATAAAACATACTTCATCAGTGATAGGAGAGCAAAGCACATTGTTATTTTGAATCATTTATTTTATGATTTGCTTACTTTACAGACGTTCTTAAAGAAAACAAATGTGAATGTTTGTTTTCTGAATGAGTTTATTAACAACATTAAACACATTATCTAACAATATATTGAAGATGTTGTCGCGGTTTCAAAGTCACTAAACCGCGGGATCTGCTTTTTTCACATAATAAACCGGAACTCGTTGTAATATACTCGTTTACATTTATTCCATACAATCAAACAGTCAATCAGTCAGCATAACAGTACGTAATGGAACTCATCTTAACGCTATTGTACGTATAGGAACGTAAATGAACGCTAAGGAACGTATGAACGTATGAACGGTTATCTGAAATAACCCAAACACAATAATCAAGACACATACATCATATACACAATAATAATCCAAATAATGCAATTAACATAGCAAATAGATGTTCACAGAGTATTTTCAGGACATTCAAAAATACTTAAAGTTACGAAAATGCTCTGAAGTTTTGTAGCTATCAAAAATTGCCTACAAACTAACCTTTCCGTTATATATTGTAGATTAACTTCGTTTATAAAAAACAAAATGTTACAAAATATAACTTACTAAACATTGGTACGTATTCCGATTTATTTAACCAAAGCCCAAACATTCGTTCATGTCTTTTCACTCGCACCTCACTTACTGACCAAATTTACTTTCGCCCAGAGACCTCGCAGCTGCCAGCCAATCAAAACACAAACCATTCTCATGGTAACCACGCTAAATATATTTTGTATACGTATCTTGCATATCCAAGCAAATAAGCTAAACAATGGGTCTGATTAATTTGTTCTATTATTACTACAATGAATCATACTCGTTAGCGACCTACAAAGCTGATGAATTTAATAAACATAATCCTAGCTGCGGCACATCGCCCCTCAATGAACCTTCATTTTGAAGTTCATTCAATAATTTACCTAAAGCAACTAGGAATTAAATGCTCCAAAAACAAAATAGGATCTTAAGGTTATACAATGCGTGATTATAAGACGTACACAAATACATGCTGTATACTTACCAACCAACATACACTACAAGACCAACGGCTTACTTGAAAACTACTTCTACCCATCTATCGTTTTAAACATGAACGTGTTTATGCACTGTTTTCTAGCAGACATAACTTCGTAATAGGTCTCACCTTCACTGATCCATTCACACGTACCCTACATGAGCGAACCAAACCGTCTCGTCCCTTACTTACCTCGTTTACCAGTCCAAGAGGCCAACATCCACGTGGTAGTGACTCATCACACACAAGAACAAGATCATTTACCTCGATATTTCGTTGTACATCTTGCCATTTTTGCCTCTCAAGATACTGAGCTTGACGCCACCAACACTTACAATAATTGTCATTCTTGCTAAAGACACCAAGTGGTATACACATATTTTGGCGCAAAAGCAACAGTTGGCTCGGCGATAGTGCTTCTGGATCTCTGTTATCATCACTTACCTTTGTAATCGGTCTGTCATTTACAATCTTTTCTGTCTCCGTCATGAGAGTATTTAGTGCTTCGTCATTCAAAAGCTGCTCTTTGACTACCGATTTTAAGGCTCTCTTTACTGACTGAACCAGTCTTTCCCACACTCCACCCATATGACTCGCATATGGAGGAATGAACTGCCATTCTATGTCTTTCTGCACCAATTCATTCATGATACGACTCTGGTTCCATTCGGCAATTTCTGCTCTTAATTCCCTTTCTCCGGAAGTAAGATTAGTACCATTATCGCTGAAAATCTTTTCTGGTTTTCCCCTTCTACTCATGAAACGTTGCAATGCACATACAAACGAGTTTGTTCCTAAACTATATGCGATTTCAATATGTACTGCTCGTGTCGATAAGCAGGTAAACAGGCACCCGTATCGTTTCTGTTGGCTACGACCGACCTTGACATACATAGGCCCGAAATAGTCCACACCAACATACGTAAATGGAGGTTTGTCCGGAGTAAGCCTCAACTGGAAAACGGTGCCATCTGCTGTCGTTGTGTTTTCCTGAAGCGCCGTTTACAATCCATGCATGCACTGACTACATGTTTCACTGTCCTTATTCCGTGAATTATCCAATACGACTGTCGAGTCAACGATAATACATGATGAGCTCCCATGTGATGATTAACCTCGTGATATTTCCGTACTATAAGTTCTGTCACGTGGTGTTTGCTTGGTAAAATGATCGGATGTTTGCTATCCTCGGAAAATTAAGTTTACTGAAATCGCCCGCCAACTCGTAACAGACCCTCATTAAGCACTGGACACAGTTTTACTAGCGAGCTTGATGTTGCTATCTTCTTATTTGAAGTCAGTTTACTAAATTCGTCACCATAGGCACTTTCCTGCACCTTCATTAGTATCAACTTCCTAGCAGTTTTAATTTCTTTCAGTGACAAACAACCACCTGTAAATATCTCCTTTGTTTCATGTTTCAAGTATCTGTGTATCATAAATATCTTCAACCTAAGCAGCCAAGCAACAGCTCGTTGCAGTTTATACCAATCTGAATATCTGTTTAGGATATCAGATACCACGTCCTGGCATTGAGACTGGACCATACTAGTCACTACAGCTGGTTTCATTTCAACATCTTCGTACTCCGTCGTGATTCCATCAGGTTCATGTGGCCAATCATCTTTCTCCATGTTCAGAAATTTTGGTCCGTTCAACCATATAAAAAGTTTCCCTCCTTCCTCCGGGTGTACACCCCTGGAAGCTAAGTCAGCTGGATTCATGTTTGTGGGCACGTACCTCCAATCATTTGGGGAAGTCAGTTCATGAATAAGAGCTAACCTGTTAGCTACATACGTCTTAAAACGCCGTGAAGTATTTCGAACATACCCTAAAACAATCATTGAGTCGGTCCAAAAATAGCAGTTGTCGCCCTTTGTGTCCAGTTCTTTAATCAGCATCTGAAACAATTTTACCGATACTACTGCAGCTGCTAATTCAAGTCTCGGTATGGTTACGGTCTTGATGGGCGCTAACCTAGATTTTCCCATCACAAATGAACATTTGCCGTTTCCTTGTCTGTCATATATCTTAATGTATGCTGCTGCTCCGTAGGCGTATTGTGAAGCATCACTGAACATATGCAGCTCTACATTGCATGACGAGATATCAAGGTCACTCGCCTTTAGACACCTTTCAATTATGACAGATGACAACTTTGGCAAATTTGTAAGCCAATCACACCACTTTTCTATGTCGGATTCATTAAGTTTTTGATCCCACGTTAAGCCTTGACGACATGCGTTTTGTAGTATCAACTTTGGAATCAATGTCACTGGAGCTACAAATCCTAACGGATCGTATAAGGAGCTCGCTACAGATAAAACTCCTCTTCGTGTAGGCGCCTTTTCTTTCAGATGTACGTCAAAAAAGAAAGCATCATCTCGGATGTTCCACTGAAGACCGAGTGTTCTTTCGAACTCGTTGTCATCTTCTAGATTGACAGTTAGGGACGGTTTTGCTCGCTCTTCCGGTGGGATTGAATCAACAACTTCTGGGCAGTTCGACATCCACTTTGTAAGTCTTAATCCACCTCGACCGAGCATTTCTCGGAGATCCTTACAAAGCAAAACTGCATTTTCCTTGTTGTTTGTTGACTTTAATAGATCATCAACATAGAAGTTCCTCTCCAGTGTTGTGGTTACTTCCGGTGCATACATTTCTGCATTGTCAGTCGCCGTTCTTCTTAATGCATACGCTGCGCAGCTCGGCGAGGAAGTTGCGCCAAACAAATGCACTTGCATCTGGTGGCATTCAGGCTCCCTTCGGGCCACCACAGAAATCTTAGCGCTTGGCAGTCTTCATCCATCACCCGCACTTGGTGAATCATAGCTTCAATATCTGCCACTAACGCAATCCTTTCCTCTCTGAAACGCGTAAGAGGACCTTGAAGCAGCCGATCATTCAGTGACACACCTTTGTATTTTGCAGCGCAGTCAAATACTACTCTTACCTTTCCTGGCTTCCGGGGGCTTACAACTGGGTGATGCGGTAGGTACCAAATCCTGCCACTTTTACTCTCTGTCTCACTTTCGCATACTCGTTTTGCATGACCTTTCAATATATATCCTTCCATTGTATCACTATACATTTTATGCAAATAATCATTTCCTTGCAATTTCCTTTTCAGGCCTGCTAGACGTGTAAGTGCCATGTGTTTGTTATGTGGAAGACATTGGTCATCGCGCCAAGGTAGTCCAATTTTGTAATGTCCATCCTCTTGAGTTATTGTCTGCATCATTATACCTAACGCTCGTCGGTCGTCTTGTGACATCTCTCGTTTAGCGTCAGCTACGAACTCCGGAAAGTCTGTAGACCAAAGTTTGTGCATTTGCTGTAATACATCGGCTTGTTGATTATTTAAATTTGTGGACACATTACCTGTAGGCCCAATGATCGTCCAACCTAAAATCGATCTTATAGCATATGGTTCGCTGCGCTTACCTCTTCTTTCTTCTTCCACCCAGAAGGCTTCCGGTGTGTCACTGCCAATCAATAGCCCAACTTCATTTGCCTCTATATTAGGCAACTCAATGCCAGCTAAGTGATCCCACTTAGCCAATTCCGATCTCCTCTGGAGTGAATCCAGAGACACAGGCAAACGTTCTACAGACCACACTCTCGGAAGGGTCAAATGTCCATGTCCGTCAATAGAACTTACCTCTGCATTAAACTCTATGCCCGTTTTCTTCTCCTTACTTCCATTAACAGTTGTTACAGAAAACTCTAAGGACTTACCTTTGGCGTCTAGACTTTTAACTAGGGAATCGCTACAAAGTGTGACGTCAGACCCCGCATCCAACAAAGCATAGGTTTGCACTGTCTTCGATCCACGATGCACGGCTACCGGAACGATTCGTAGACATACCTTTGTGCCATAACCACTCACATTCGTCGATGTACAACTGCCCGTCGCTATACTCTAAAAAAGCAGATCCCGCGGTTTAGTGACTTTGAAACCGCGACAGTTATTAAACATATTCCTAGCTGCGGCACAGATGTGTATATTCATGACATCTCTATGTATCATTTTATATGTATAGCTGTACGATTGTGTATTCGTCTAAAGAAATAAACGGACTGTGAGTAATTGCAGTTCCAAAGAGAAAAAAACATTTTAACTTTATTTTGTTAAATTGAGGTGGGAGGAAAAGCATATAACATAGCCTCTCGTGTAAGATAGGTTTAACCCAAACCTCGGTTAACCTCGTTTCCGCAAAACATCCTACGCTCAGGTTTGGATAAACCTATTGTACACGAGCGGCCATGGACGATACGTATAGTCTTAGACTCATACATACATAGTCGTCTTAATACAGACCATGGAACAAACTCCATTCCAGACAGATGTTAATGTCTAAAGGCGTTGCAACAAAATAAGAAAAAAAAAACAGGATGTAATTCCTAATTGTTGAATGGTGTCAAAGGATTCCGACTGAAAATTGTCCCGAATAGGCTACACTTATACATAGTTAACCTCAAATTAGTTCTGAAAGTCGCTATTTCAACTCCTTATTTTCAGTGTTGTTATTTCACTGATTAAACTCCATTTTTCATCGAAAAGCATGAAAGAAATAATATTTTTACATTGATGTTTCTTGTGTTTACAACATTAATGAAACCTTTTTAATTATAAATGGTGTACAGTAAACCAACATGTGTCAAGAACAAGTTGATAGATACATGATGCTTATGTCAATTCTTTTTAAATTGGTTATAAGGACTTTACTAATGTTAGAAGGTGTGTGTTGTTTTATACTATGATTATCATTTCTGCTTCGCAGAATGTTTATCCACTAATGACTTTTAAACAATTAGAAATCCTTGAAAGTGGTAATGCTCCTTAAAGTTATACCTGGTATTCTATAAATACGTCCTTCGTTGCCGAGAAGTAATGTTTATACACACTGCGTTCATTTGCACAGCAATCTAGGTGCTTACGCATTCCGTTCCAAAATCTTCAGTTACGATAGGCAATCTGTTTTATAGCGATATTTTAATGTTACTTTATGTGACTTTGTCTCTCGGTGAGCGTCGGGCGTTGAATATTTAAATGCATAATCAAGTTCTTTCGGCAGAGTAATCTTCGCTGTTCGCTTAGATAATAGTTCAGCATGACGATCAGTATTTGTAGATACGCGTTAGATAGTCATCTGAAATGGTACGATGTTTAAACATTCCTTTTCCAAGGAAACCAAATATTGCGCGTGAAACGTGTTTGTTTTTGTAATGAACAACACTGTTCAACTGCAAACCTTTTACTACAAAAAGGACTTCAAAAAATGATGTTATGATATTATGTCGGTGCAACACTGATATGGGAAGATGTTCGACAAAATGTCGATGCACTTAGAGTGGCATGTATCACTGAATCAGTGGTGTTGCATACCATATATGAAAACTCCCATTCAAGCTGTGAAAGATATATGTGTGATGGGTACCTTAACAGTTGACCAGGGGAACAATATTCAAAAATCCTTACAGTGTACGGGATTGTGACAGACCGAACACGCTCTTAGAAGACTTTAACCGCGTCGTATAACCACTTTTTATGACGCACACGTGGTCAGTTGTAAATATTCCTGAACCAGAAAAAAAACATTACCGGATAATGTGTGGCTAAGAATGATCTACTCGCGCCTATTCGCGTCGTCTAGCTTTGTCTTGACAATGTCCCTGCGAATAAGATAAACGGAAAATGTGATATCATATTCTGTACAAGAAAAACGAACCTTTACATGATAGTTTGTTGCTAAGTATGACCTACTCGCGCATATACGCGTCGTCTAGCTTCTTCGTGACAATGTCTCTGCGAATAAGTCGTGGTAAATGTTTTATATAGGAGAACTGCAAGGTCGAGACGCGCCATGACCTTAGCTCAGCCGTATTCCAATGTACAGACAGGATACTATAAAATGCCTATCAAAATGGTTTTAAGACTAGATAAACGCTTCATAAAGAGTGTTGATGTGTATTGGACTTCATTCAATAATCTTGGATTTCTAACTATAATTTTCTAATGTATAAGGTTAAGCATTACCAAAATATAACTTAGAATTGATACATTTACATTTCAATATTATTGACTCTTACAAAGATCTTTACACGCCGCACAATGTTTTAATATCATGAACATTTGTGACGTTTGGTTGCAAAATATAATGTCGCAATTCACTTGAGAATACTTTATATTGTAAAGAAGATAATACTCTATGCAAGTGAATACGAACTAATACATCGTGGCAAGATTAAATCGATAGGAATACGCTGTGTCATTTTCTTAAATCCAGTGCTATTCATGTTATTTTTTAATAGAATTCCACGTATGGGCGTACTTTCGTTTTACGACAAACACAATAAACACGGAGTTAGCAGTGAGCAAATCGCAATTATTATATGTGTTTATAATGAATACCGGGGCAGCAAAATGCATAATGACGATTATGTATGGCGGGTTTTCAACTGTTGTATATTTTAATCATTCGTTAAAATTTTCTTTACCAACGTTGCTTTTGATGATTCTCCTTCTAATTTTACATATTACTGACGATAGGACCAGTATACCAAAAGAACATTTTATAATTGATCTGTGTTTTCCATTTCTGATTTTGCTATGTGTTTTTGTCGTCGTGTTTTCTTCGAACTGGATTTATTGCATTTCGAATGAATGCTGTACCTCAACATGGATAACAAGCAATTTTACTGGTAGACCTCGAAATAAGTAAAATTTCGTCTTTTTGTAACCATGACGTTTATAAAAGTAATTATTTAGACCTTTAACTTTCCATACTTACGTAAATAGTTAACATGTTCTATGTAAATTATCAAAGGGCTGGCATTGGCCCTGAACCAGAAACTGTATGGGCAACATCTTGTCATTGGGCCAACAGTTGCACACTTGAGAGAGCATGTCGAGATGAACCCCAAGAGGCCTCTCGTGCTCTCGTTTCATGGTCGGCCGGGCACTGGAAAGAATTTAGTTAGCTCCTTGATCTCTGAGCATATGTACGCAAAAGGAATGTCAAGTCAGTATGTGCATTACTTCTCTGCAACGAAGGACTTTATGCACGAGGGTAAATTGGAAGGATATAAGGTAATGGCGATTTATCAGAACAAGGTTTTCAAAAAAATTGAGTATCGATCTTGTAAAACTCGATTATTTGTCAATTCATGATATAATGCAGAGTGATAAAACTTGCAAAACTTTTTCAAATTCAATTCTAACAACGTGCCAATGCGTTTATTAAATAAAAGATTTAATATGCATGTTATAACAATGATACAGTAAATATGCTACATTGTAGCACACCACAGAGCAACACATCGTAGCAGCCATGCAGGCATGTCCACAATCTCTCTTTATTTTCGATGAAATGGACAAAATGCCAAGTGGAATTATGAATGTTATGAAACCGTACCTTGAGTATAACCAACCTGTTGAAGGGACAGACTACAGGCGCTCAGTGTTTATATTTTTAAGGTTAGCTAAAGTATGCATTGTGAAATCACATTTGCTTTTATCCGGTTTTGTTATGCACAAAACATGAATACAGCGCTTTCAAGCTGATCGATTTTGAAATTTCTTGCTCGGTTTCTATTATATTCCTTATAATGCATATTGATCTTTATATAAGTGGGTTGTTTCTTCTATATTTTAGATAAACTAGTTATAATCATCGAGTTAACGATAGGACATTGTATGATAAAGATAATTTAGTATCATTTTCACATTTTGATAGATATGTATTGCAAACGATTATTCATGAATATTCATATAAATTTGAGGATCATTTCTGATATAAACAATCATTATTGCAATTTTAACCGTAATTAACAAATATTACCATTAACTGATATCTTTTAGTTAGGAATTTGTTTGACTGCATGCCACCTGTTCGTATTTACAGCAACATTGGAAGAAATCAAATAGCAAATGCCTTGCTTGATCACATGCAACAATATAAAGAGCGATATACGTTGAAAATTCGTGATTTGGAGGAAATTGTGCGTCTCCCGAGCTGTGACCTTGAAAGTGTGTTTTCTATTAAACACATTCATTCTCATAGTTTCATAAGCATGCGATTTGAGTTCGGAGGGATTTTTCTTTCCAAAGAAATTAAAGCTACTGTTTGTATTTTACTAAGTAAAAAAGAACAATTATAAGAATAAAACGCTTTCGTTGTCTTAAATTTGTTTTCACACTGTAATTTTAGGCACCTTCAAGAAAAGCGTTTGTGTTAGGAGCAGTCCTATTTCTGCCTTTATCCCATTTCTTCCACTTGAAAGAAGACACGTGGAACAATGCATCATAAACGGTTTGTTTGAGAAGGGCTATTACCAGTATGGTTTCCAAATTGATAACGATACTGTGAAACAAATTGCTGACGAGATGACCTACTTTCCCGAAAACACTCGGCTGTTTTCAACTACAGGATGCAAAAGGGTCTATGAAAAGATTGATCTCATCATGCAGCACGATTAATAGTGCATTACATTGAGTTGTCAGAAGATTGGATCGTCGCATACTACATTGGCATGGCCAAACACTGCAAACTTCACTAGAATCGGGAATAAACATTACTAGATCAAAGTATTTTATAGCTTGAAGTATAATATTAAACTACTAAATGTAACAGATATATGTTTCGTTATAACGAACAAATGCTTCATATTTACAAAAGGTCAGCGAGGTAAATTCTTGAGTCTTAGAACAATTCCTCGGATGGAAATCCGTATTCTTTAAGTGTATCTTACTAAGCATGAATGTGTTTTCTTGCAATTTTCTCATACGCAAATATGTTTCGGGAGGATTTTATATGATTTCTGTTTTGCATATAATTACGTGTTTGTTAATCATGTGAATTTTTATAAAAAAATACACTGATTTTAACTCACATTGTTTAAACAAACAGTAACACTCACAAAAGGGGTTGTGACTCAGTGCTTGGGATATTGACGTGTTAGGATTTAGCCAGGACAACTTGCAGGCTTTTTGACAGCGCATGTATATGCTTGTGTGTGTTTTTTTTTCCTTTGTTCATGTTGTTTGAACTCCTGGTTTCATCAATAATATAATCACTATTAGACTGAATGAGCACTAAGGATTGGATCTTTGCCGTTGATGTCCGTATATGAGTAAGAGTGGAATTTTATATGTATATTTGATTACATATCACTAATAATTTTTTCATAATTATGACTAATGAACTTCTTAACAGAAACTATTTTTTCTCAAATATTCATTTTTCTCTATTGCCGTATTAACGCGTCCAACTATACCTTTCGTGCATATTTTCCCCATGAGTAAATGTTTGGCATACAAATGCCATACTAGATACAGATTTTGATCAAACAATTTAAAGTTCAGGCCGGTTAAAGTGTATCATTTTTGCAGCATGATAATATGAAATTATTATGCAAAAGGCACCCAGAAAGTTATCAGTATGAAATCAATTTAAATATAAAGTTTAAACTCATAGTTTAAAATTTGCTACCAACTCGTTATAGAATGCACGTAGATGATATGATTTAGTTTTACCTGTTATATATAAAGTGTTTAGGCTTGAATGATTTTTACCTTTTGTTAAGCATTCATGGCCAGCTGATTTGGACCATGAAACTAAACACTATCTATCAATTTTTGAGGTATAATTATCATTTATAAAATACAAAAAGTAGATTATGCCATAACAATTACTTTGACTTCGTTTACTTCGAATGTATTACACATACATATACATTCATAAAAGAAAATTCAATCTATAGCCAACTAGAGACTGTATGGCCAAAATCATGTCATAAAAACCACCAGTCAAACTCATTAGAGGCCTTGTGCAAGCAAATCCGAAAAGGAACTCTTGTGCTCTTATATAGAGGTCTGCAATTCACTTTCGTTAGCTATTTGATCGCTGAGCATATGTACGTAAACGGAATGTCAAGTCAGAATATACATGTTTTTGGCGACGAATGACTTGACTCATGTGAGTTAACTTGAAAATATATCAGGTATAGTTTTAATAATATCAGGAATACATATCTATGAAATAATACATATGAATCTCGTAAAGCCATATATTGAAAAATCAAGTGGCTATTAAGAATGTGTCGCATTCAGAACATGAATCCAGAATTCCATTTTATGACTTCAGCGTTGACACCAGATGTTTGAATTACTTTTAAAAACTTCAAAGCACCGGATTAATATTAAATGGGTAATCTTAGGCAACTACTTCCATATTTGTGTATTAAAATCACCCAATAGTTTGTTTTTTTTAAAAAATGACTTATAAACAGATATCCAAACAGTCGTGAAGACTTGTGTTTACTATTTATTTATTTCTCACGTGATGAAAATAATGGCCATTGGACACATGGATGTATAAAACCGTAATTTAATATTTAACCAACCTGACGATGGAATAATTTATAGACATTCACTGAAACTTTTTTTCACGTATTATTTGGGTTTTGATCCTTGATATTCACAATTGTTTTCTTAACCGTGCAGATATGCGTCTATCTTTATATCTATAGTATTTACAATAGTGCATGCAATTCAAGTGCGTCTATTTGTACAGTCTTATTTATCACGTTTAACATTTCCGTGTACGACAATGAATGAACATCGAATGATACAAAATCATATTGAGAACATGCCTGCTGGGTAAACAGTAGGCTTGTTATTCCGATAAAAAAAAATGATATGATATAAACATGTACTTCAATTATACCCGCTTGATCATAATTCAATATTCTCCAAAAGAAATGACAATGTCTGACGTATGATGACCGATTTGTCTGTGTCAATATTTCAATGCCGTATTTACAGCAATATGGGGGGGGGGGGGCTCAGATAACAAAGGCTGTGCTTGATCACATGCAAAATGATCATGAGCGATATTCTATGAATTTTCGGGGTCTTGAAGAAAAGGTTCTACTACCAAGCTACAGCTTAGAAAGTACGCTTAGATTTCTGCTCTATTAAAACACGATGCTTCTATTAATTAAGAATTGTTAAATAAGATCATACTGATATTGTAAAATATAATAATGTTGGTTTCAATTTCCTTTCTGGAAAAAAAAAACATGAAAAACATTATATAACTTTAACTATATTAAAATGTATATATTTACATAAAAAATCAACCACCGTCACAGATTGAAACTGCAGCTATGAGCCCTGTAGTTGTGCTTTACTCCAAACATTGATTTTAGCGCTGATTTTCGTCTGTTCGTCCGTTGGTCCTTATATAAATATTCATTTTCCACTCCGTACCTCCTAATCCTCATGAAGGATTCATATGAAACCAGCGTCAAATGTAAACCACATAAAGACGACGTGCAGAACCCACATTTCAGATGCGCCGACTAAAGGTCAAGGTCACAGTTTACGGTCAAAGATTCGATTCATATATTTCTTGTAAGCTCATTATTTCCTTTACTTCGTCAAAGGATTTTAATAAAAGTCGGGCCAGATGTTCACTACATCGAGAAAAAATAAATGCCCCCCACCCCCACCCTCATAAGGTGCACCGGCTCAGGGTCGCTGAGTTGGGTGATTTAAAACATTTTTCTGAAAGTTTTTTTAAGCAAAAACATCGCCAAACGTCTTGCATTTTTTGTTATGTGTATATCAAATCAGGTATTTGGATTTTTTAAACTTTGACGTGTTCCAGTGCCCCGTCGAAGTCTTTGATTAAATCACCTGGATCTTCTAAGCCAATGCTAGAAAAGAAAAATATAAAGCCATGCTTAAAAAAGCTACGTTTCGCGAAAAACCAAACAACATGAATAGTTATAATATAGCTTAGTTGATTAGGGTACATCGAAACGTGTCTTTTAGTTCATAATATTTTCTACTCGATTCAGAGGATATCAACGATTTGAAAAAATACTGAAATGAAACCTAAATATCTCGAATGGACATTATTAAAAAACAGGCTAAATCAGAATATTGTTTACACAAATTGTGTTGAACAAAAGTAGAGTGAATAATAACCTGATTCTGACAAGTCCTTCCGTTATTCCGGCCTTTCGCCGTTCGTCGTCAGACATTATCATTGGTCCATGTGTCATTGTGGCCGGATGTTGAACAAGGGTCTCAACTCCTCCTAGTGACACCGCCAACTGTGCAAGGTGCAGGTTCTGGTACATGAAACAGTAACTTTGATTATAAACGCGTTTAGCTAATTGGAAACATATTCACATCTTAAGTCGTGACAATATTATATCATACTACTCGGATAACGTTAATATACCAATTAGCATGTTTCCTTAAAACTACTTCGGTCGGCTCGTACACCGGCAGATAGCATTATGATATTAGCTAATTATGCATTATACTAATATACAAACAAACTACCTCGACAAAGGCTTTTCCTCCTTCAACGCCACCTTTTATTTCGACTGCAATCATTCCACTAAACCCCCTAACCATCTGTCGCACAGCAATATCATGTTGTGGGTGGGATTTCAGGCCAGGATAAAGTACATATTGAACCTTTGGATGCCTTTCGAGAAACTCGGCAACTTTTAAAGCATTCGAAGAATGTCTTGGCATTCTGACGTGTAACGTTTTAATCCCTCTCAGCAGTAGACTTCCATCATGGGGTGACAACTGGACACCAAGAGAGCTCTGGTACCTCTTCATTTCTTTCCAATTCTGAACATCCTTGAAGGTGAGACAACCAGCCGTTAAGTCGCTATGGCCGCCAAGGTACTTCGTACAGCTATGCATGGATATGTCTATTCCATACCTGATCGCCGGCTGGCAAAACGGACTAGCGAATGTGCTGTCGACGAGCGTAAGAATGCCACGAGTCGCGCCAAGTTTTCCAAAGGCCTCCAAGTCGAGCACCGTCATATTTGGATTACAAGGCGATTCTCCATACAGCAATTTGGTATTGGGCTTAATAGTCTGTTCATACTCCCGTAAAGCGCAGCCAGCAGGTACCCATGTTGTTTCAACCCCATACTTTTTAAGGATCTTGTCCAGACAATCAAATGTTGCACTGTAGCAAGGGTTTTGACATATCACGTGATCTCCTGCTTGCAAAAAGCCAATCAAAACAGACGAAATTGCAGCCATTCCGGACGTAAAAACAAGTGTTCCAGCGCCACCTTCAATAGCGTTGATAGCGCATTCCACTGCATCTGAATTAGGATTTCCTAGTCGACCATAGATATATCCAGACTCCTTAAGGATTCGTAGATAATCATCAACATGCTTCATTATGTACGTACTACTGTGGTAAATTGGGTTTACGAGTGGCTCTGTGCCTGGATTTTCAAATCGTGTTGCCACGGTCAGGGTGTCGATCGACAGCTTAGATACATCCATTCCTGGAATGTCCTCCAGCTGTGACTTTGCAGGGTTCCAATATTTGCTGAAAATTATTATACTAGAGTATTGCATTAATTGTTTTCTATGAATATAGAAATCGCATATTATGATATATACTGATGAAATACAAACAAAATGCTGGTAACATTAGTCCTCTTCGACGATTCTTATTACATTTCTGTCCGCTAGCGAAAAGTGTCGATAAAAATAAAGCTTTTTTCAAAAGTATGTTCACAAGCCTGTATAACATAAACACGACATTAACATGATTTTTGACATCTTTAGCTCCTATTCATAACTATTAACTTGATTTATATGTTGTTTTTGAGCAATTTTGAAATGATATATACAAATACAACATATATTAGTATATGGCTCTGTTTAAACAACTCTATATATTTTTATATTTCAATTACATATTTCTGTATGTATTAAAACGCGTCCTAATTTGAATAAACGACACGAACGCTAATGCTTAGAATAAAAGGAGTTTACATGATGGGGTTAAAAAGACAAGCCTACCTCATTTTAATGTCCGGTTTCGGATAACAAACCTCTGTAAATGCCGGTGGTGAAATTGTGAGGAATAACAGCGTACATATGGGACGTACAAACACTGGGTTTAATTGCTATCAGTACTTGAGGTCGTAAGTATGTCATCTCTAGTTTACTTCAACTAAATTTAAATATACTGCATACTTAATCACGTTTTCTGACCTGAACATGGCAATGAATACAGTATAGATATGATGTATGTGAGTAGATAATTTAATATCTGAACTTTTCACATGATTTAAATAAAAATCATCTCGAAAAAGGTAGAATTAATTTCATGTTTAAGCCATATTAACAAAATTGATATTTAAAAATGTGTTCCGTTAATTCAATATCGTTTAAGTTATATTAACACAATCTTGACTGACATTATACAAATAATCATTATTTTCCATTTATTAACTTTTACAAACAACAACGAATGTGTATATATTAAAAAAATAGCTGCATAGTATTCCGAGTTTGATACCCGACAGCCTTATTCTATTTATCAAATATATGTATATAGTTGTCCGCTTGTGGCCTCGCTGCCCATTTGGCAAAATTTGCAATTCATGGCATTCTACAGAACTGATTGTCCCGAGGTGGAGGGGTGACATCTCAAATGTTGCTCGAGGCCGAAATAACCATGAATTAACTGTTTTATTACCTGACCGAAATTCTATTGGAACATTTTATTTTAATAAAAACCATTTATGCTATGCCGTCTAAAGATAAAATATGGAAATTCCGATGGCGTCATAGCGCGAGAGGGAAACAGTTCAAACTTTTGACCTTGGAATAGTTCAATCAAAGACAAATTGATAGCTTTCATATTTAACAGAAAAAGAGTACATATCTGTATTTATATAACGAATCAGGTTATACTACAAAATATGCATTGGCAATGAAGCACTTACGAGTAAATACATACTCTTGCATTCATCTTTCTAAATGCCACGTGACATCCTTAATATATATTTATTGAATTGTAACACTGAATCAACACTTATCATATGATTATAATTTATTTTAAAATTACATGTCTTGAAACTGAAACCCGTTTACAACTATTTAATATTAAGTATGAATCATGATGTTTAAATTTCACAATTATTCATATACATGGTATAAATAAAACATATTTCATATACACACACAAATAAATGCAAACAATGATACTAGAAAATATACATGTATAGTGATATTTGCTATTCACGTCAGGTTTTGCTCCTGATACTGCTTAATGAGGTAATAACCCCAATACGTTATATTAAATACAATAAATAGCAACGGAAATAACAATCGTGCGTATTTATCAATCACATTTACGTCCCTTACAACCGGAAGCTTTGGCTTCAATATTTTTGCAGTCTGTCTAACAGTGGAAAGAATTTTCCGTTTCGGAACGAGATTTCCGTTCCGTCTTTTGAGCACATTTGCGGGTGAGTATCCCCTGTTAACAACGCAAGAACGAGGCATGACCGGGGCCATTCGGATCACCGGTTGGTCACTAGAACATTCTGTCTCAAAGTTGAACACATTTTGATAACTGTTTCTTATTGCTGGAAGTGGGGACACGTTAATGTTGTTAGCTTCTTCCATGCTGGATGCATCCCTTTGCTAAAGTGAGAAAATAATCAGGGTATACAACTACGGTTATATCATACTAATATGTTAGCGCGATTGTGGCGGCACCTTAATGATGATGTAAAATCATGCTCGAGTGTTCCTGGGTGGAAACATGCACATGAGGGTTAACAAACATTGCATTTTCCCATTCGTGCCGTTAAGTTATAATATTGATTTATTCACTTGATTTTTTATACGATTTGTTTGAAAGATATTCATTTATATTTTGGATGTAATTACTTTTAGGCAGGTGCTAGAAGGCGTTGTCAGTGTTTTATTTGCCATTACAGAGTATTGACAGTGTATTTTATATGCATCAAACTAGGGGAGTACGTTGGCGGTAAATTAACGGGAAATTAATGCTAATTATTCGTTAATAATATGTCGCAAATTCATATCCTAAGACAAAGCTAACGCTTATTCTCAATTATTGTAAGAAAACATCATAACAGTATATAGGAAACCTTACCATTAATTTAGAGTTTCTGTCGTTGCTGATTCCTCCATCTTTTGCCTTCTTTGCCTTACGTTTTGCCCGTGCACCCCAGTAGGTATAGTTAACAGCAGCGTACTCGAGCAGTGCCGCAAACACGAACACAAAACACATGACCAGGTATATGTCGATAGCCTTTATATACGAGATCCGGGGGAGTGATGACCGAACGCCGTTACTTATGGTAGTCATCGTCAATACTGTTGTTATGCCTGCAACAAAGCGCAATGTATGTTTAAGTTTAAAATACGTGACTGAATTTTATTAAAACAAAAACCTGTTCCGTTTTCATAGGCGAAACAAGTTCACAATTAAATGGAACGTCTGTTCAAACCTTCATTTTTCATTTTCAGAAAATGATTGTATTTTACGCACAATTCTTTATACGGCATATTCATTGTGTTGTTCCAGAGAAGATGTAATGGGTAGTCATAAACCGTCGATGTATTATTATTACTGTCTTGATATCATTTTGTTTTCCGGTTAATATTTATTGGCACATTCGAATAAGTTATGGTGGCTCGACCAAACTAATCATACATCGGGCTCAGATTAAGCCAGTTGACATTCCGAAAGTTATTCCTACGTTTGCATCGTACCTAAATACATGGACAGGGGCGGATCCAGAATTCGACTTTAGAGGGGGCGTAACTAAGGAGGCGTTCCCATTTGACTTGCGCCCCTCCCTCAGAAATGAAATTTATTTGGTTTAGAGTGCTGTCAGGGGGGTTGGGTCCTCCCCCCAAGAAAATTTTATCAAATTCTAGTCAGAAATGGTGCATTTTGGGCGTATTTTATTACTTTTCTTGTCCTATATTGAAATAAAAAGTAAACTTGAACTTTTTTGAGGGGGGGGGGGGGCGTGCGCCGGGTGCGCCCCCCCCCCCCCTCCCTCATGAATCCGCTAGCGCGCTTGTGCATGGTAACACTTCACACTCGCCCATAACGATAATTATTTCTTTTCAAATGTAACGCCTAGATTTACACATATTTCAATATCGAACGCTATACATTTGCATTCGCGGTTAGCTTCAATTACATCGCAAAGTTCACATACCCTTAAAGCCTAAGTCACACATTCAGGATTTTTACTGCCGTCCTTGATAGGACCATTCCCGATTAAAATGTGTCAAAAGTCTGATCAAGATCCTGTGATTCGTGGCTGGAAATTCAAACTTTTATTAAAATTTGTAAAAACATTTATTTAATCACGACAACTTATTGTTCAGGAGGCGTCCCGATCCAGCCGTTTCCAGCAGAATTCGTCCCAATTATCCCGTTCTAAATCCGATTCTGATCCGATTTGTATCTTTGTCATGGTAAAAAACGACCGAATCTGTCACGACATAGTCACGATTGTAATCCGACTAGACAAAATCGGCTGAGTTTCCCGAATGATACGGGACGCACCTAACTGTCGGGAGTGCTAGGCCGACCTCTCCGGACCATTCCCGATCCGTAGGACTCTGTTACGAACATATACGACTGCGTTCAGACAATGATAGGACATTCCAGATCATTGAGGATAGTAATCCGACTTTTTCGCTATTCGTGTCGTAGCGCTGTCTGATCTCAAACGGGAGCCATAATCGGCACTGTGTGAACGCCGCATTACGTAGATATTACTACCTTTAAAATTTACTGCCGCCCAGAGGAAAAAAAAATATATTGTCCAGAAAATACTGCCATCTTGTACGGATATATACGGAGATTACCGATAAACACGCGCATGCGCATTTATTGATACTTTTCGATGTAAACAGAATACACTATGGCTAAAAAACGGTTTTGTAATATATTAATAAATCAGATTTAACAACTATAGTCGAAGAATAAAATCAAGGACTTTAAAACGTGTAGTACAACAGGGGATGAAACTGTTCGACGAGTATGTGTTGGTACTCTGTTTGATAGTCCCTAGATGGGATTTCAAAACATCTGTTGGAAAGTATACGAAATTGACATCCAGCAATGACACATACAAATCGAAGGTGAAACAACTAAAAATAAATAAAATAAAAGGTCTTGGTTTAGATACGCTTAGCACAAACCGGTCACCTCAGACGGAAATCTTGAGAACTTGAACATGGACTGTATTCCACTGAATGTAACAACTCCGAGCAGACTACAAAACAACGTCTGGTTTGACCTCATGTACTACCTCATCACACGAGGAACCTCCGTTCTATGACCAAGTCAAATTTTGCTATTGGGACCGCTTCAACCAGAAGTTCGTTTATCAGGTTATCGTCTAAGCAACTCAAAATCACAGGTAGCTGATATTTTGTTTGAAAATTTGTCTTTTATGTACTTGAAGTTTTCTAGTTCATTGTGATAAATTGATAATTTGCCTCAATCGACAGTTTTTCCTCAAAACTACAGAAACAAGCTCAGTAGCCAAAAGTTTAAACATAAACACCGTTTAATGGCACAGGGTAAACGTTGACAATTTTAACCCACCACCCATCTAATATTAATATAATCTCTGAGAAATGTCGTGCCAATGTGACAGGGGTATATTTATAATCAGTATAAAAAAACACAACATTAATTTTGAGTAATAAACCTTTAACTACTTACTAAAAAATGCATTTATGGAAAATCAATAACTGCTAAATGATTGTTACAGTGTATTTAATACCTGAAATCAAACAAATATTAAAGGACTGGTGCGTCTCTAAACCCAGAACGGTTTAGTTGTTTCCCTTTCGATTTGTATGTGTCAATATAAAGATTTACGGAAATCAAAGAGAGTCTCAGTAAAAGCGTTCGGGTGGAAATACCGCGTTTGCTTAACATTTCGTTCAAATTAAACACGGCACCCTTAAAAAACCCATTGTTTTCGATATTAATTCATCCTTTTCGGAAAATAAAAACAATTGTATAAATTGTGGTACTGCTCATTTGGAAAAAAGGGTGCACCCTTATCTTAAGCGACATACTTTCCCATATCGTAGGTTGTGTTTCCTTAATTAAAGCCTAAATACATACCATATGTCGGTAAAATACGCTGCTATGGTTACTAGACGAAAATGCTATTTTTTTAAATATTACCATAATTTTACCAAACTAGGACGCCAATTATGTGCATAAATGATGCATGGTTCTTTACATAGGGTAGATTTACACATCTTACCATTACATACGCTTTCTTACCTAGCGCTACCCTGGCGGAGGTGGCCTCGTGGTTGATCCAGAAGGATACCCAGGAAAGCATGACAATCAAAATTGAGGGCAGGTAGGTCTGGAACACGAAATACCCAATGTTTCTCTGAAGACGGAAACTCAGCGACAACCGCTGGTACTTGCCTGAATGTTGAAGGAAAACGTGTTAACAGTCTCAATCACAAACACAATAAAACTACAGGGACAATCCCAGTAGTTATAAACTATAAAAATAAATCCGGTTTAGAGGCCAGAAACAAGAGATACAATACATACCATATACACAAAAACCAACACCACTAAAAAACCACACACGCAACAAAATAACTCTACCGATAAATGACGGCAAACCGACATTGCCGAGTTCATACTCCGGACATGCCTTGTGCGTCCTAAAGATCTCTTCTATATTGTATTTATACAATCGGTTTAATCAACAATTGTATCAGTAGATTCGGTTTGTGCATAGAAATAATGAAAGGTTACACAAAGAAAGATTTCTTGCAATCAAGAATTACAAATGATGTGCAGTTAAAATACTTTGATTTAATGCATATTCGACATGTTTAAATTTTTGATCACCTCGAACAAAATATAACAATAAAACATTTCCTTATTTTCCGTATTACGTTTTTAATTCAGTTTGAACAACAAAGAGTTGTAAACCAAGGCCAAGGTTTGTATTAAGATTTATCTATGTTACATTAAGAGCAAATAGAGCAAAAAACAGATCTCATCGATGATAGGATAACAGGGGGTCCAACGTGTTTTGTGTTTGCCGAATTTTAAGTGAGGAAATTGTGTGAAGCAGAATAAAATGGCGGCTTTAGAAGGAATTTCGGTGTTTCAGGAAGTTATTTTCACCTGGTAAGTAAGTTATATTACCTTTCTGGCAATATAAATACGTCAACCCGGAGACCACACGTGTAAGCGTCTCTCGGTTTTTTAACCTATGTTTCTAGAGGCCTTAACAAAAAAGTTATTGAATGTATAAGCTGAACTATTGATTGTTTACAAAGTGAAAATAGAAAATTGCGTGACTTGAAACTGTGTTTTCAGTCCAAGTTTACCATTCTTGTACCTATTTTAGCTATTTGTTATTGAACTTTTGCATAATATTTTCGAGCGCTTGTGCACTTTTACGGGTACTATACGGCCGATTATTTATGTTTAAACACCTTTTATGTTGGGCGAGGAAGTTTTATGCAGTTTTTGTGTGAAGCAGAATAAGAATATGCATGCATCAATAAAAGTGTAATAAAGACACGAGCTGTAACACATGTTAATATTTATAACAAAAGCAAATTTGAACGTACCGTGTATTTGTTATGCAAAATTACTAGTATAGTATTGTAGCAATTCATCTATATGTACTCGGAAATTAAATTATTACTCGGTATATCAATGTAAGAACTCTTGATGTAACATGAACGTCCCGCAATACGGCAAATACAATGAATGCAATATTATCAGTCTGATATTATATTACTAACGAAAATACGTTTTAGAACAGTTGAAGTCTACCCATCTCCCACCCCACCAACCCCTGCAGTTGTCTGGCAATAGATTTTGGGCACAACGCTAAATAACAAAATATATGTATGAAATAAAAAATACGATATAATAATAAAGCACAATGACTTACTTTCACTGAAATGTACAGATATTTATGTTGTCTAACCTGGTCTAAAATAATTTGTTAATAGTTTATGGTATTTTTATTCATGCAGGATTATAGAGAGTTACTCATCGTATTACCCTGAAACTGGAATATGTATTTTTCTAGATCGTGCTCCCTGCGGACGGAATTACATTTCTTTATAGTTAAAGTCAACTAAAGGGATATGCAAAGTAAACTAGTTCATCACACAAGAATATATTGAATTATCCACACTTTCATTCTTTTAACGCCACCCACATAGTGCCTTGGCAAATATTAAAACGATGTCCGCCGGGAACCTTGCGTCGGCGTGGAATCATTTAAGGCAATTGGACTGTTCGTTAACAGTCAAACAACCATTTCGCAAACCAACAAAGATTCATATCACATTTTAGCAAGAACGTACCGCCTTAAACACATATAAAAACGTTTGAGTTGACTAAAGAAAAATAATTTCGCCCGCAGAAAACACGATCTAGAAAATTACTTATTCCATTTTTAGGCTTAAGCTTTTACGAAGAGTAACCTTCAGAAATCAAGCATCACCGTGAATACAATGAATAGATAACTGTTCGTTGCGCTATTGCCTGTTATGTAGCTTTGTCGAAAATAGTGTAAACTATGAAAAATACCTTGTTTGTTGACGTTTTCATTAACCGCATGGAATCATGTCACAAAGTGCGCGTGACATACGGTCCTGCCATTGAATTAATATCGTGTTAATTGTGATGTAAGAGATTCATGAATACTGCTACTCTGCAGATACATCATTCTGAGGATTCCGCTGTTAATTCACTAAAAACTTAGAAAAACAATAGTAATTGAACTATATTTACTCATTATAGTTTACCTCTTGTTCCATGTTTCGGTTTGTACAAGTCTGCTTCGTAAATGTATTTTCAAGATATAGGGTAAGATTATAACTAAGGGGAATTACTGTTCATTTTTTCACTAGGCTAGATGCAACTTATTATTCCATCTTGACAGGTAGAAGACATTTATATATCCGGGTACATTACCATATAATTGTACTCAGCAAGTTATTGTAGACCCTGTAAGACTACCTAAACATTGGTACACGTATTTCAGTGAACGTAAGTTATTGACCGCAGTGAAGTGCTTATACCATTAACATCGTCGATGAGTTCAAAGTGGCTGTGGGGTCCTCCCACACGAAAACTATATTTGGTCAGTGTAAAATGGTGCATTTAAGAGTATTCAATGTTGCTAAAATAGTACACAAGTGTATCTGATGGGTAATTTTGCATAACAAATACACGGTATGTTCTTATTGGGTAAAGATTTTCTTTTGTTATTAATATTAACATGTGTTACAGCTCGTGTGTTAATTACACTTATTAAAGCAGGCTTATTCTGATTCTGCTTCACACAAAAACTGCATAAAACTTCCTCGCCCAAAATAAAAGGTGTTTAAACATAAATAATCGGCCGTATAGTGCCCCTGTAAGTGCACTAGCCGTCGAAAAGATAAATAAATCAAAAATACAATAACAAATAGCTAAAATAGGTACAAGAATGGTAAACTTAGACTGAAAACACAGTTTTAAGTCACGCAATTTTCTATTTTTACTTTGTAAACAAACAATAGTTCAGCTTATACATTTAATAACTTTTTTGTTCAGGCGAAATTCCTTCCAACGCCGCCGTTTTATTCTGCTTCACACGATTCCCTCACTTAAAATTCGGCAAACACAAAACACGTTGGACCCCCTGGATAAACTCTCATGAGAACAAGTTGCTAATCTTGCATAATAACATAAATGCATGACTAGCTTCTATATCTCACCGTTAACAACTTCTTCTATCTTATAATTCGTGAAATATTCTCTCTTTTTTAAATAAAAAAATAACGGAAATTCCTTCATCGCATTCAACATAATTGTTATAGCAACACAATTGTTATTATGGAGGTAGAAAGCATCTTTGCCATGCAGGTTTGCTTTGTATACAATTCAAAACTTACTTATGTCTTAAAAACTACCCGAAAGAAGCATCATATCTAGTGTGTGACATTGCATTTAATTTGTTAACAAAGCACGATCAAGAAATGAAAAGAGCGAAATAATACTTATATATAACTTCTTATGAAAAATGATTATACCGGTAATGTAAAAGCATTGCTTTAAACGTCAACGAAATGGAATAAGCTTTAACTTGAATCCGTATGAATTTACTTCTTTTGATGTTGATCGATATAAGAACAAACGTGGTATGGTTTAATATTGTATTTTATGTTTTTCCAAGAAACCAAGCTGAACGTTTTACCTTACAATATAGCTTTCTCTTATTTCGATACAATTCATTGAAAATACTTACTAATTTAACCTCAATTTGCATTAAAGTTATGTTTAAACTAATACATTACTGATCTCGCAAGAAATTTGGTTCTCTTTAGATGGACAAAAAACTACAAAAAAAACTATTTAAGCACGTTAAGGATAAGAAGCCGTTCGTTGACCTAATCAAACTTTTTGTCGGAAAATTTATGCAATTTGTTCAGCTTGGTTCTTACATCGAGCGACATAGATCTTAACTAGATTACAAAACTGGGCTGAGAAAAAACCTTTTCAGGAAACATTCGATTTCATGTTCATTCATTTACCATCGGCATACAGTTGACAGAAACTATATTTTATGAGGCTAATAAAATTTGGAATCGTAGCCTTTTCAGGGCACGAGGATGATTTAAGATTGATTTATTATTACGTGTTCTGATCAATGTGCAAACTAACTCTGCTTAAGGGCTTGATATGTTTTTCTGTTCTTCGTTCGTTCTGAGGATTGACAATTTCCGGAAACAAACACACGAAAACATGGGTTTCTTATGCAATTCTTAAATAGGCATTAGCATTTGAAAGAAGTGGAACAGAACCTCGGAGAATTGATATGTTGTTGTGATATCTTGCAGTTTACCTGCCGAGGAATTCCAACCTTAAATTAAGGTTTATAACTTGCGACAGTTTCGAAACATTGTCTCAACTCTTTTAATAAGTTTCAAAAGCTTCTAATCCCCGATAAAGAAGAGGAAGTCGACAGGCTTTTTGTTAACAAATCATATCCAGACATGGCGACTTTGTGGTTGATACATAGAATTAAAGATGGCCCCAGTGGTAACCTACAAACTGAAGCTACATCGATCTGATTGCGCTTCTTACTTGACAGCAATGTTAAGTGAACCTCTGTCAACGCCTCCCAATACCTGCTTAAGTGGCATTAATGAAGGAATTTTGTTTTCTAAGAGGTATTGAATGTTCATAACGGACCAGGAAATAAATAACTACAATGTGCTTTATCGAATCAGTCTGGGCTGTTCGCTCCTTACCAAAGTGCATAACAAAATACTATATTTAAACAGCTAGCTAGTCGATAACATTTAAACAGTGTATACTTAATGTCCATATTATAGTTTAATGCAGCTAAAAAGAGTAGCGATAGCATGAAATTTGACCGCACTGAGCCATATATCAATATGCAAAATGACACTGCTGTACAAAATTAATTGTTCTAAAAGTAATGCCCTCAAATAAGAAAAAAGCTCTTTCCCATCTTTCAAAAAAGGTTCATAAAACTATTCTCATTCACCAACAAAGAGGAATTATAATTCAGAACAATTATGTGACAGCTTTGTTTTGCAGGTTGATGGATTTCGACCACTCAGACTGCATCTAATCAGGTTTATTTTGCAGGTTGATGGATGTCGACCACTCAGACTGCATCTAATGAGGTTTGTTTTGCAGGTTAATGGATGTCGACCACTCAGACTGCATCTAATGAGGTTTGTTTTTTCAGGTTTCTGGATGTCGACCACTCAGACTGCATTTATGGGGCTTAATTGTGTTTTACGGATGTAAATGATGTTACCTTCATATGGCCTCATGCAGTTGTAACACATATGGGATGTAACCCTGTGTGATATGGATGGTATGCAATCTAGGCCATAAACAATGGTTGACACGTCAGATGTAGTGTGAATGGAACATGTACTGGGGTGGGGCACCCATGATAGCGCAACAGAATAATGAGGAACCTTTTAAATACTTCGCTACTCTGTCTTGAGTTAAAGAAACAAAACAACACATTTTAAGCGTAGAAGGCAACGTTAAGGCGTTCATGTACAAAATTACTATGAATGCTGTCATGTAGATATGTTTTGTCATGTGGTTTTGCGCCAAATGGATCAAGAAATACGAAGGCTGCATATTCAACCAATACGTATCAATACATTATTTTATTTTCTTATTTGATCAGTTAGTTAAAATCAGAAATGGCCTGTCTTCTATTTTGAAAGCATAAATACACATTATAGTGTTTTTCTTAGACTTGAATCTACTGCTAGTGTTGAAAATAACTTCCTAATAATGATTTAATCGGTGCACGCTTCATCTAATGGGATTTTATGGTGCTCTTCTTCGTCTATCGCTTCATATTTTTTTGGTTTTTAAAATTATGATTTCGTCGTCTTACATGGGTGATTCAAACTGATTGTGTAGACTAATCAGGAACATCCTGAATAATTTGACGTTACTAAACGTTGACCGATGATGCCATACTAGGGCATGTATAGACACACAGGAGATCATAAGTGGCTCATTATAAGCGTTATGTTTTACCTAAGTCATGTAAAACTTAACAATGGATGCGATTTTTTATAAGATATTTGTACATCTGTTGACAACTTTTTAATCTGACAGGTTGCCAAGAAGCACCGGTACAAGTTCAGCGTGATCGTGCACGAGATACGGACAGCTGAGATCGTGCCGTACAAGACAGCCCTCATTGCCTTCATCAACTGTATTCTGGTCGCAACTGAGGACCTGGAGGAAAGGACTCGTCTTCGCAATCAGTTCATTGGTGAGTTATTCTCCTCTGGTATTCGTAGAAAAATGGTTGAGATTTCGTACACGACAGGATTGCCTTTATTAACAGAATACTGGTCGAAATGGTGGAATTTAAGAATGTATTGCTCCAAAGACTCTGCCTCTAAACCAGTGTAGTTTCGTAAGTTATGTGTTTAATTATTCCCCCGTTTTCTCAGACGAATCTGGTGCGCTAATTGTAAAAACGTGTAGGAGGAGTCTGATCGCCTTGAGCTTATGTAGTTTGTTTGTAATTAAATATTTAGTGGAGAGGACTGGCCTTTCGAAAAGTTCATTCGATAGGAAGCAGCAAATTTAAAGCGTTGTTAGGAGACGATCCTGTTTACTTCACCAACTGCATTCTAGTGCAATCTGTACACTATAGGGGAACGTATTCTTAACCGCTCAACAAGGAGACCGCGGCCCCAGTTTCTCCAAAACTCTAACTTAACGCTTCGCCAAATTACTAACTTAAACCATGTTTTACGTAATAAAAAAATAGTTTACCGTGGCATTAATAATGAACACATCCTTCAATAGTCACAGAACAGATTGACGAGCTTGTTTAATTGCGAACAGTAGTATGCAGTATGTAGTACAAGACACAGCAATAATACCTTGTATTATGTTACTTACTTTAAAACAAAAATACAAGGGAAACTAGACGGACGAGCCCAGCAGCCAAATTTTTCACGTTTGCTTCTTTAAAGAAACGGGGTGGGGCAGGCGCGCAGCTGCCTATTCGCGAGAACGCGGCTAAAACCATATGGTTCTGGCAAAAGAAATCAGCCAAAGTTGCAGTATGCGTACTTTACTACATGATCCTAAAACTGTCCAGTTTCCAGTACTGAATAAAGCACCTGAGAACGCCCAGAAGGCACCATGGTTTTCCAAATTTTAGGAGGGGACATGCCCCGGACCCCCCTCGAACAATTATGAATCCACATGAATAGAGGGCTAGCTAACCCCTGGTTGTGGGGGATGTGGTGGGGGTAAACTTCAAATATATGAGGAATGAAAGACACACACGTTGTCATAAATCAGTAGACACAGATAGCATATATATATCAAGTTATCGTTATTAATAAATGATGGGGTGACCGCGTCAGAAGGGTCGTCTATTAAAGTATAACTGCGTTACTTACACAGATTAATGTCACCAAATGACAATTCAAATGAAAAAGTCTTGTTCAAACTATATATATATATATAGTAACACTGTTAATAATTGTTATTTACTGTTAGATCGTAACGATTTCTTGTGATGTTCTTAAAATAAACTTATCTAATGTATAGGATGAAAAATTCCGCAACCTTTTAATCCTTATAAAACATCATTACTTGGTGTTATATTAGACTTGTAAATGCTAAACAAAGTATCGGGGGAATTGTAACATAAGATTACTTATTTTATGGTCTTCGAAAGATATTAATTCTCTAGTCACCAATAAAAGTCAGCAGCAATGGAAATTACTTACAATGTAGTTTCATTTCGATCTAAATGTAGAAAAAAGAATACTGGAGGTATGGATATAACCTAACATGGTGGGTGTCCAGTTGCTGGGATCAGCTGTTGACTTCTCATATATATATATATATAAAGGGATTCGCTCGTGTTTGAGACCCAAAATAGGTTTTTCCGGTAAAGCATATGAAAACAATATTTGTATCATTATTTTACTCTTTGATATCGCAATTGCAAAAAAAAATGCAATAAAGGTTTAAAAAATAATTTGGTTTAAGCGGGTTGCAAACTTATGTCAGCAAAGAAAAAATAAAAATTTCGATACCTTAACCACTAGGCCACAAGGATGTATTCAAAAGAGTTGAATAGTTTGACCATACAACAATACATTGATAATATAACGTGATAATGTCAATCAACCAATCACGCTGAAACTGCTGAAAGCCGTTAGTAACGCAGTTGAAAATTGTGGTCTTCAAAGACGATATATACTTTTTCCAGGTGTCAGTATCTTAGTTTTAATACTCCTAATGATTTGCAACACTTTATTTCGTAATAAAAGGTGCAATTTACAAACCATGATCGTGTCCCTTTAAATAGCATGCATTATAAGTGAGATAATCAATACTTTGACTTTGTTGGTATAAACTCATCCCCAAAGGACGTTGAGTCTCTTTATGTTGTTCAGATTTAGTAACACATTATAGTCTTTGTCCTTACTTAATAGTTGTAACTGCGTCTACATGTATCGCTTCTAGCCTTGATATTAATGGAACTCAAACAATGAATGAAAGAAATCGGTGACAACTTCATACAATATGAATGGCAGTTTGTATGCTGTTACATGATACGAATGATTGACCTACGTTTTATACGTATTCAATATAGTCATGTTTTTAAAACTCTTATATAGGTCTAAACCTCCTGGACATTATCGACGAGCTACGTAACGAAGATGACGAAGACCTTGTGATCCAGTGTAACGTATTTGATGACGAGAAACAGGAAGATGACGAAGCGTTGAATGCCCTTAACCCCGCAGGCGTTGACGTCAACGACCATAACGCCATCTTTAACGCACTTTATGAGAAGGTAGGTTGAGTGGTAAAACTGTATCGTTGCAACACATGCAAAGGTTACATGTTTAATAAGCAACACCTCAACCATTGTTCAACCGGTTAGACAGTTTCCAAGGATAAAAATATACTGTAGTATGTGCTATGAAAGAGTCAGTACTTTATATATATATGTTTTCAAAGTATCAACGAAAAACCCAAGATTAATAAAGCAAAACACATGCAAAGGATCAGTTAACATAAACTACTTTCAAACTGTCAATGCATTTCTGCAACGTTCAAACGGTAATGAAATGAAACATATCACTAGGCTGTATTAACGATAGTATGAATAATAAATTTAAATATCATTTGTATAAAACGGGACAGAAATGTTTTGCTTTTTATGTGCGTTTTATTACAATCAATAAGCGTTTCTTTACAAATAAACATTTATATTTCTTTCATCAATTTCATTAACCGTTCAATGGAAGTAATGGTATGCATAAATAAATTATTTGTGTTACATGGAATAATTTCGACTTAATTGCGAAAATGTTCTTATAAATTTAAGGCCGCTTGTTTTCGCTTAACTATACATCATTCAAACTAAATATGAGTTTTTACCAATGACACATGAAGATATTTCTAAGAAATGAGCAAGATAGATATCACAGCTGCCATGGTACCGAAATAGATTCTTATATTCCTGTTATGTTATCTGACATGTACGACATGACCATGTGATGTTTGTATACCGTGTGACCACATGATATTCTGGTATCATTTAAAAGGCTTTATTGAGTTGTGAATATGAAAAGTATTCAAATTTTATACCAAAAATATAAACTGATATGAATAGAGTTGAAATATTGTATATAAGCAAGCGTATTTCTTGTTCATTGTCAGTAGAATTTCAAACTGCAATTTTGACAGTACTGTATGTTCAGTCGCTTATGTTCAGCTTATGTCGCTAATGTTCAATCGCTTATGTTCAATCGCTTATGTCGCTTATGTTCAGTCGCATATGTCGCTTATGTTCCGTCGCTTATTTTCAGCTTTATGTCGCTTATGTTGAGTATAATCAAGCAGTACGCTTTCAAATGATAATATAATGATATAAGATCACCAGGCAACGATAAATGATAAAATGAAATGTACATATTCTATTTGGGTACTGTTCTGTGGATGACTGTCAATCAATAGATATTTTCATAAATCAATTCAGTTTAATTAGTTGACGATGATTCACTTTTACTAAGGCTTGGGTTTGATATATTTGAGGTATCTTTTAAACGTTAATAATATCACAGTCAGGTATATACTAGGAACTTTTTCAATTAGATAAAACGCTTAATTTTACATTAATACATATTTAATGGCTTTGTACACAGAGATAAATCAAATAAATACACTACATATTGATAAAAGAAATTTACATTATATTACTGAAATGTCATTAATTAAAAAGTAAGAAGCAATCTGAAATAATACTAATACATTACAAAGTCCTGAAATCAATTTAAAACTCATCTAAAACTTAATAAAATATTGCATTCATAACTTAAGAATATAATAAAACGCCAGTGCTTTTAAGACAAATGATGCGCGTATAGTATTTACAAGGTAAAAATAAAATCAGTCTTTTAATACACACTCGTTACTACAACAGTGACTTCAGTCTCTAAAATACTGCATACACGTCTCGAAAGTAATGTGTTTTCAATTCCTTTTTGAACGTTTCGACAGTTTCTGAGCTCCTGATGCTGAGAGGCAACTCATTCCACAGTTGTGGTCCCACAGTACAAAAACCTCTGTCACTAGATTAAATGGCACAACATAACACTCACTAACAGGATTGGACGATCGTAAGGTCCGTATTTGGGTCTGTTTTGTAAAAATCTCTGCAAGGTTGTCAGAAGAATTACCGACTAAGCAGTGGTACATAAAGGTTAACACTTTGAATGTAACTCTGGCTTTTATAGGAAGCCTATGCGTTCCACACAGAGCTTGCTGAGCTGTCAAATTTATTGCGATTAAGAACTAGTTTGACACACGCTGAATTTTGATAATCACATTCTGTGGGATTCCGTAGAGAATTACATTACAATTGTCAAGATAGAAAATTACTAGTGACAACATAAGAGTTTCTGCAGCTTCTTTAGTGAGACATTTTTCAAAAACTTTGATTCCGAAGTAATTTAACATGGCTGTTCGACTTTCTCGTTTCACATGCTCTTAGTGCAAAGCCATAGAGTGAAATACATGGTGGTATTACATGTAGTAACAGTGTCCCAGCATAAGTTTGGTAGGACCGTAGCCCAAAACAGCTGCCTTGTGGAATGAACACCACAAGTAGCTGAAGTGATGAAAAAACAGTTTTTATTTTACACTAGCACGACAAGGTCGTTAATAAGAGTCAAGCAAGTCCAGTGCTGTCCCATAAACACCACACTGCTCGTATTAACTCCTTTAGCAAAGTGTCAAGGTCCACAGTATCAATGGCGGCGCTAAGATCGATTACAATGAGTGCCTTTACTTCCTATTTCTCTATAGCATCCAACAAGTCATTCAGAAGCCGCAACAAACCCGTTTGACACGAATGGTGGTGTCTATATATGCACAAGCCGTAACAAAGCTGATTTCACACTAATGATTGTGTCTATATGCAGATTAATGTGTTTTTCACTTACATGATCACTTGTCTAATCATAACTGCATTTTGATTCTTGAATAATTCCAATTTTGATCATGAAATGGTCAGCAAAACTCTCTGCATTTACACTTTGTGCTCGTTATCTCAGATACAAGCTTATAGAGCAATCACATTTAGCATTTAGAACTATCTCACTGAGAGATGATCTTTTCTCACTTTGAGTTATTGTTCGTAATTTTTTTAGCTATTTGAATACTGCATAAAGATATGGCTGTTTATGTTTCTTCATCACACGTTCAGCAATGCGCGACGCTCTTTTCAGTTGCAGCACATTTTTGTAAAGCAGGTTTTGGAGGACGACAAATCGCTGTTTTTTCAGTAATGGATGCATGTGAATTTAAAATTTGTTCAACTGCTGTTTCAAACTGGTCAACGAAAAAGTCAACACTGTCACTCCCAACGCTGATTTACACTGTATTTAAGACAATGCACTCACTTCCATGTTTTGGGTTTTTTTTAACCCACAGGCTGACTGGTTAATTATGTTTTCTTTCTTATGTTTGGAACAGTTTGCACAGCACAGTTATCTGAAATATACGGACCTTGTTTACATGTAATCACTCCAACACCGTTCACTACTTTTGTTAGCATCAGATCCAGAATGTTACCACCTGTGTAAGTACTGAACTGTACATGCTGGTGTAAACCCAAAGCATACAAGGAATTGTTCAATTCAATTATTGCATTTGTTGTCTTCATGGAAGTGTAGGTTAAAGTATCCCATGATTTTAATATTGTGATATCGTTCCTCAAAAAATATTGACAGAAATCTGTGACAAATTGGGAACAAAAGGACAAAGAGGTCTGTTTATCAAAACTACATGTAAAGTGATGTTCTTGAAAATCAATGAAAACACTTATCAGGTTGTCCGGTTAGCGCATTTGCTTCTCACCTAGGCGACCCGGGTTCGGTTCCCGGCCTGGTCGCACGTGAGTTTGGTTGTGGTCACCAAGCCGGACAAGTGGGTTTTATCCGGGTATTCCATTTTTCACCGCAACACAAGACCACACTCTCGCGTAAAATCGTGCCAACTCGAGCGATTAATATAATGTTGTAATACTTGTATCACAATCGTTGTAAAAAAATAGTTTTTTGATAAGTCATCTTTTGTTCACAAAATAATTGACCAACATCTTAATTTACTGCAGAACGACAATTCAGTGTCAGACATGTGACCATTTCACTTTGTCGATTTCGGAAATAACATTTCCTGGGATGTGAAATTGTTAAAATTTAAACTAAAATCTCACTGGTTTACGTCTACTTACGTTTACTTCTACTGTTGTTGTAACAAACTTTGGTCCTAAGGCGACCAGCTCTTGTTCCTCTGTCCTGCTTTAGAATCCCAAATTATTCCTGAAAACACAATAGAAGTTGGTCTATAGTTAGTTGATTGCCCAATGTGTTGTAGAGTGGAGTAATGATGCGAGCTTCACAATAAGAATTGTTCAAGAAGTATGTTAATGATATTCTAACACGTTAACGTCTTGACAACACAAGACCACACTCTCGCGTAAAACCGTGCCAACGAGAGTGATACATATAATGTTGTAATAACTTGTTTCACAATCGTTGTAAAATAAATATGTTCAAACTAAAGAAGACTAAACTAACGTCTTAAAAAAATATTCAAACACACATGCCATCGCAAAATCAAAATTCCGTTTCACAACTCTTAAACTATTCCGAAAACATTAGGTCGTATTAATGAATGAGAAGACAGGGCGAATAAAGACTAACCGTACGTCTTTCTTACGAAATCTTTTGGAAATTATCGAGGGGCTGAATATATAGTTCATAAGTTCATTAAATGAAAAGAAAATGCTACAATGTAAACTACAGGGACAAGCCATGTCGTCAAAATTTAAGATGAACCCTCAAAAGTTAAGATTATTTTGTTCTTAATGCCAAAAACATGCTCCTCTAACTTTAAATGTGAAACGTGAAGGGCGGAACCAATCATCGGTACTGCCTTATACAGCCGTGAATGGTTTTGCAATGATCTATTTATAAAAACCTTGGTGAAAAATGATAGTCTGTGTGGGATTTTTTATTCTCCTCAGATATCCCAAGCTATCACCCACGTGTCAAAACGGATGTGGGTTTGATTTTGTAATTCAACTTGGTCATGTCAATATAACGTGATGTGAATTTTACTTTAAATGGTAAATAAAAGAAGGATACATCTTATAAGAATGAACAAGATGATAGCATGTACTTTTGATTTTGCTCCCTTTTTTCGAAATTACGTACAATAAAAATTCCTACGAAATAAATGACATAGTTTTGAGCTGTTCTGTACAAAAATACAGAAACAATCTTGATACAGATAGTTGTAATAAAGTTCGCGTCCGTAAATAAACCTAACTTTTATTGTTTATTAGCGCCAAGTTTCCACGCGAATGTGTTTTTCTGGAACTTCACACTTTGCACACTGTTCGGAACACTTTGAGTGTGTAGGCATAGAAATCCGCGATTTTATTTCACTTTTTTCCTTGCTGTGAAAAGATACGTGAATGATATTAATATATTTGTATCCAATACAGAAAACGTTTATCTATATATATAGTATGTGTTAGTACAGGAAAACAGGCAATGACATAAACTTAACAATTCTTTAAACAGTTTTGTTCATTGGACATGATTGCTTGCATTTTGTGATGTTTCTCAAGAAATTTTCAAATTAATGATAATACAAAAGTAGAAAAGTTGTGGTAGTCTTGGACGTTCTATTGTTAGATATCTTGCTGCTCTCTTGTTAATACGTGTTATGTATCGTTAATCCTACTTTCACATTCAAACGTGAGAAGTTCATTTTTTTTTCTGACGAACGAAAGCTTATTTAACTTGAACCTCCCCATATGGGGTATGCATCTCATCATTTTTGCGTTTGTAGATAACAAATGATGTAAAAGGGCAGAAACTTTTATCGGTGTCATTTGGTATAGTTGTTTCTCATCCATGTCTAAATCTTTGACATGAGATAAGAACTTTGACGTTAATGCTCAACTTTCCAAGAATTATCGGGAAACGTCTGTCATTATTCTGCCAACATTCTCCCTAAATTCGCTACCTTATTGATGCCTTACACGTCGCAAACGCTGTTCGAGGGCACTTAAGGACAGATGACGCTCAATATTAGCTAGAAACCTCTCATTTCACATTGCTACTTGACATGCCGATGCCTTAAACGTCCTTGCAAACGTCTCTAGGTGTGTTTTTTTTCCCCGAAATCTTTTTGTTTTGGTGTACCAGGTTGTAGCTAATATGCGTGCACGTTATTTTACGTCAACAATATAAACTTATTTTGTCATATTAAAAAATGAAGCAAGACGTTTCTATGAAGCAATTATACCTATGCTCAAGAAATGTCTCGTATGAGTGTGTTCATGAATGATTTAATCAAATAAATAATGTTTACCCACATCTATCAGACATCTGCACAGCCACACTTCGTTCATATTGCCTTTTACCTACATTTCCAGCACCCTCGGCACCCCAGCGTATTATAACAGATAGGTTATGATACGCTGGGGTGCCGAGGATGCATTTCCAGTAGCTTTTCATGTACCTTTCTGATACGTCGTTGTTTTGGGGTACTTTGTGGACGGTAAGATTTTGTAGTTTTGCTTGATATATATCAATTAAGATACATAAAACGTTCTTCTCATACATCTCTTCTTGACACGTTGCCATATAGCGAATCCGTAGTTCTGACGTCTTACTACCGATCGATTTCGCTGCTCTGTGTTTTAAGTATAGTCAATTTATAGACATACTTGATCGTACAAGAAACAGAAAAATGATTACTGAAAGTTTTTACATGATTTATTACAAAGTAAAGAGTTTATCAGGACAGCATCTGGCAGTAGCTTATAACGAAATAAATACCGAATTATCACGTCGGTAAACGGTTTACGAGACGTTTGGGACTTCAAATGTGTTTTTGTTCGAAACCCTCTCGTGCGAACAACGCTACTTGTAAATTGCCATATTTAGCACTCGTTACGACTAGCCTTTCGAAGAAAACATTCCTACAATAGTCATATCTTTCGAGTCCTTTTGCGTTGTCGCCGGCTGAATTATTCAAAACCTTCCCGTCTGCTATGGCTAAAAACTTTCATATATTCAGAAAACACTTTTTCACAATTACGTTAGTGGCACTCATATTCAAAATCAATACATACTCATGTATAACAAACATCAATTTTGACTGATAAACCTTTAACTACTTACTTAATAATGCATTTATGAAAAATATTAATTACTGATAACAAAATTGTTACCGTGTATTTATTAGCAGAAAGCGCAAAAATATTAAATGATTTGTGAATGCTAAAAGATTTACTGTGGTCTACTTTAGTCTCATATGGTAGAAACACCGTGTTTTATGCTCATTTCTTTCAAATTAAAGTCTGTATTCTTCATATAAATCATTGTTTTCGACATTTGTTTATCGTTTTTGAAATATTAAAACAATATAATGAATTATGGTAAATCTTATTTGGTAGTAGGAGTGCATCTTTAATAAGGCTAAAACATGTACACATACACGTAGTAAGCACCGCACTCTCGACTTGCTCGACAGAGATGAACAAACGCTTGTATCCGCTAGCGGTCTTTCTTGAGTATCACTTGTTTTAAAGCTAAACTTGATCGATATTTTTTTTACAAACGACCGGACAGTTTATCATACTTTTCTGAAATGGCTTATTGATTATCTTAAAGTTGTCGTTGTTCTGATTGTAAGTTAACGATAATGGCATATCGTTAAACCCCTCAAAAACGCACGCCAACTTCATTACTGTTGTTTTTCAGGTGTACAACACTCCACATTCAGACGAACTTCTCAACATCCTTCAGACTTTGCTCCGCATAGACACAGAAGCGGGGGATGGGTGAGACCCCTTTTTAACTCTGTATTGCAACACATTTTGATGAAATTTAATACTTTTAAGTGGAGGGAATTCCTTCTCATTGCCGTAGATTCATGTATCCGCCCATCTACATTTGGCGCCTTTCTTGCTTGTTCTTAAAGGGGCTGTACACCGTATGATGAAATAGCGAAAAAAATTTTTTTTGGCAAAAACTGACATTAACTTGCATGTGTGCAATGCATTGAAACTAACTAACTGAAGTACCACATAGTTTACAATTAATTTATTTTTCATAGTTTTTTTCTTGTTTTTTTACATTTTGGTATTTTTTTCCAATTATGATATCAAATAGTAAAACATTTTATTAAATAATTGTCATGAGATTCGTTACTGAAAAATATTTTTTTAGTGCCAATACGGTTAAGTTTTTATCCGGTTTGGACGTTTGTTTTATGGTTGCTTTTTATATAAGCTTAAAATCTTTGTTGATTTCATTTCCAATAGAACAGCCTATTATTTCGGCCAAATTAAATATATATTTTACATATGTCTTTGTTTTCCCTGAGCGCAATCATTATACAAACCTATTTGTAGACTTCCTTTTATTTATTAAGTATTGCAGTAGTTCTAGGAAGACGTTTTGTGTCTTAAATCGCAGTTAATTTGAACAGGAAGCGATTCAAATGTTTATTTAGTGGTTTCTTACAACATTTTAAATTCTGAAGTCAAGCCTTATGTTATTGTTGTTTTCTCTTACTAAATATTCATTATGGCGTATTTTTCATTGAAATTCGAAATAAGCATGCACTTTGGGTATCGGGCATTTTTGTTTTGGCTTTTGTTGTAGGCAAAATTCTAGAAAGTTTGAAAAAATATTTTATTGCAATAAAAACGGATTGTCTTGTTAATGAATCTAACTAATCTATTTCTAACAAATCCGAACTTGTTTAGGGACTGTTTTGGGTATTTAAGATTTTTCGTATTTCTGTTTAAAATGGAGATGATTAAAACCGTATAATTAAACCCAAAACAGTTTTGCAATATTAAGATAGATGGGGTTTGACAATTTCAGCATTTTTTGTAACTATTACAATTATCACTAAAAGCTTTGGTTCGAAGTATATGAAACACGCAATAAACTGAAAAACCTTTACGACTCACTATCGACAATTACGCCCTTTCAACTACGCGCAGTAAAACAAAAATCGAACATGTTTTAATTAATCAACGCAATAAGCAATTAAACTTTTGTTGTTTTTCAATCCCAGAGATGTACGGTGGGATTGTGCAGAGACGGCTGTCCGCCAGGCAATCTACATGCCACTCCCAAAGGCTCAAGCCTCTTCCACTCTTATGGTGGCCAAGTCATCAAAGCAGCTCTTCTGTGATCATTGCGGCTTCTTCAATAAACAATGTCAGGACTTCAGTGCTCAAACAAACCTTGCACCCATTCAAAGCTCTTCCTCTGCTGTGATTAATGTTGACACAAAATCTTCTTTCGCAAATGCCATATCGGAACTGAATTCGAAAAACTTTTCTCAGCAAATAGCTCAAACAGCTGCGAATGCCAGTAACTCGGCATCTGCTGAGCCTTCTTTAGTTGTTCCGGTTCCGCCACCCCCACCTCCTATGCCCGGAGCGGGCGTTCCTTCTCCTCCACCACCACCACCACCACCACCAGGAGCTGGGATCCCACCACCACCACCGCCGCCGCCTTTTCCGGGAGGCGCCCCTGCTCCACCTCCACCTCCGCCTCCCCCAGGACTCCCGGGGTTCCCACAACCTCCTCCACCACCACCGCTGCCACCGGGAAGTGGTATACCGCCACCGCCGCCACCACCACCAGGAACCGGAGGTGCTATTCCTTCTCCACCGCTCCCACCAGGTGGCCTTCAAAGGGCGTCAACGTTTCCATTAAGATCTCAACCTGAATATTTGCCACATATAAGCACGCCTACACCAAAACATAAGATGAAAACATTCAACTGGTCGAAAATTCCTCCGAATTCCGTTACAGGTTTGTTGCTTAATTACATTTATAGCTGCATATAATTAATGAAACTTGAAATACAAGTCTATTCGTGTTGTATTTCAAACGATGATGTCCTTTAACCTCCGTTTTATCTCCAGGAGTACAGCGCCCACAATATTCCATAGGAAAGCCATGCGATGCATGTAGGATATGACATTAAAATATCAAAGTTTAAAACATTCCAATCTAGCCGAGGTATCTTTCGCGAAACTTTTGTTTTTGTTTATATTGATTAAGCTATTACGTGAGCTACACAACAAGAGCACCCTCAACTTCTGTATTTGGTTATTGTAACTTGTATTTACCCCACACCACAATGATACCACATGTCCGACGATCCCGTCTTTCATGTGATACCAACGTATTGTATACATTTATCATATACTTATCCACTTTCACATACCTCATATCCATTGCAAATAGCGATCGGCTGAATTGAGGGTACATGCACTATGGATTCACTGACTGGTCAAATTCGGTATTCCCAATATTGATATATATTTTTGTAGTTCTTGTTCGTTTGTCTTAAGCTTCGTCTTTCAATCGTTGTGTTATCAAACAATTAAGAAAAGTGAATGGCTTCTAGGACCGTCAATGTTATGTAAATGTACTTTTTTACTGTATCGCCCCTCCAGTTGAAGGTAACGTGTGGAAGGAAGTGATCTCTATGGACGACCAGATTCCCGTCAACTACGACACAATCGAGCAGCTCTTCTGTCTCAAAACCATCGAGCACGAGGCTAAAGGACCCGTCAAACAGCATGTGCCCTCAAAGGTTAGTTTTCTATGACAATTTACTGTTTTCTCTACCCCCCTCCCTTTAATAGTTAGGGTTTGGCATGTATGTTTTTGTCAACTCCCGTTTGATAGTGGCCCACTTACTATTTTCCTTCTTTGTATTGCTTGTTCTTTCATCAAATACCAGTACATTAAACACATTTCCTTACGTTTGGTGAATTCGTTTTAGTTTGATGGCCTTTTCACCATGTCTCGTTCACGGTAATAATACTTGGGCATGCGATATTCTAGACTGCAAACCTTCTTTAGATCTAAGTGTCTGATGATGCATTCAATGTTCTCGTCTGCAGTTGTTTTTTATGCCCCCGAAGGTGGGCATATTAAAATTGCACCGTCCGTCGTCCGTCCGGCTCTGTAACTTTCCCTTGTATGGACAGATTTTAAAATAACTTGCCACATGTGTTCCACATACCAAGACGACGTGTGGCGTGCAAGACTCGTGTCCCTACCTCAAAGGTCAAGGTCACACTTAGTGTTTATTCACAATGGAGTGCTGCATATAAGGACATAGAGTATAGGTTGTCGTGTCCGGGCTGTAACTTTATCTTGTATGGACAGATTTTAAAATAACTTGCCACATGTACCACATGACAAGACGACGTGTCGCGTGCAAGACCCGTGTCCCTACCTCAAAGGTCAAGGTCACACTTAGTGTTAATTCACAATGGAGTGCTGCATATAAGGACATAGAGTATAGGTTGTCGTGTCCGGGCTGTAACTTTCCCTTGTATGGACAGATTTTAAAATTACTTGCCACATGTGTTCCACATACCAAGACGACGTGTCGCGTGCAAGACCCGTGTCCCTACCTCAAAGGTCAAGGTCACATTTAGGGTTTATTCACAATGGAGTGCTGCATATAAGGACATAAGAGTATAGGTTGTCGTGTCCGGGCTGTAACTTTCTCTTGTAGGGACAGATTTTAAAATAACTTGCCACATGTGTTCCACATACCAAGACGACGTGTCGCCTGCAAGACCCGTGTCCCTACCTCAAAGGTCAAGGTCACACTTAGTGTTTATTCACAATGGAGTGCTGCATATAAGGACATAGAGTATAGGTTGTCGTGTCCGGGCTGTAACTTTCCCTTGTATGGTCAGATTTTAAAATAACTTGTCAAATGTGTTACACATACCCAGACGACGTGTTGCGTGCAAAACCCGAGTCCCTACCTCAAAGGTCAAGGTCACACTTAGTGTTTATTCACAATGGAGTGCTGCATATAAGGACATAGAGTATAGGTTGTCGTGTCCGGGCTGTAACTTTCTCTTGTATGGAAAGATTTTAAAATAACTTGCCACATGTGTTCCACATACCAATACGACGTGTCGCGTGCAAGACCCGTGTCCCTACCTCAAAGGTCAAGGTCACACTTAGTGTTTATTCACAATGGAGTGCTGCATATAAGGACAGAGAGTATAGGTTGTCGTGTCCGGGCTGTAACTTTCTCTTGTATGGACAGATTTTAAAATAACTTGCCAAATGTGTTCCCCATACCAAGACGACGTGTCGCGTGCAAGTCCCGTGTCCCTGCCTCAAAGGTCAAGGTCACACATAGTGTTTATTCACAATGGAGTGCTGCATATAAGGACATAGAGTATAGGTTGTCATGTCCGAGCTGTAACTTTCCCTTGTATGGACTGATTTGAAAATAACTTGCCACATGTGTTCCACATACCAAGACGACGTGTCACGTGCAAGACCCGTGTCCCTGCCTCAAAGGTCAAGGTCACACTTAGTGTTTATTCACAATGGAGTGCTGCATATAAGGACATAGAGTATAGGTTGTCGTGTCCGGGCTGTAACTTTCTCTTGTATGGACAGATTTTAAAATAACTTGCCACATGTGTTCCACATACCAAGACGACGTGTGGCGTGCAAGTCCCGTGTCCCTGCCTAAAAGGTCAAGGTCACACATAGTGTTTATTCACAATGGAGTGCTGCATATAAGGACATAGAGTATAGGTTGTCGTGTCCGGGCTGTAACTTTCTGTTGTATGGACAGATTTTAAAATAACTTGCCACATGTGTTCCACATACAAAGACGTCGTGTGGCGTGCAAGTCCCGTGTCCCTGCCTCAAAGGTCAAGGTCATACATAGTGTTTATTCACAATGGAGTGCTGCATATAAGGACATAGAGTATAGGTTGTCATGTCCGAGCTGTAACTTTCCCTTGTATGGACAGATTTTAAAATAATTTGCCACATGTGTTCCACATACCAAGACGACATGTCGCGTGCAAGACCCGTGTCCCTACCTCAAAGTTCAAGGTCACACTTAGTGGTTATTCACAATGGAGTGCTACATATAAGGACATAGAGTATAGGTTGTCGTGTCCGGGCTGTAACTTTCTCTTGTATGGACAGATTTTAAAATAACTTGCCACATGTGCTCCACATACCAAGACGACGTGTCACGTGCAAGACCCGTGTCCCTGCCTCAAAGGTCAAGGTCACACGTAGTGTTTATTCACAATGGAATGCTGCATATAAGGACATAGAGTATAGGTTGTCGTGTCCAGACTGTTACTTTCCCTTGTATGGACTGATTTGAAAATAACTTGCCACATGTGTTCGGCATACCAAGACGACGTGTCGCGTGCAAGACCCATGTCCCTACCTCAAAGGTCAAGGTCACACTTAGTTTTTTTCCCAATGGATTGCTGCATATAAGGACATAGAGTATAGGTTGTCGTGTCAGGGCTGTTACTTTCCCTTGTATGGACAGATTTTAAAATCACTTGCCACATGTGTTCCACATACGAAGATGACGTGTCGTGCGCAAGACCCATGTCCCTACCTCTAAGGTGAAAGATACACTAAGTGTTTATTCACAAGGAATTCTGAATATAAGGACATAACAGTGTAGGTTGTCAAGTATGGGTGGTATTTTTTTATGTTCAGAGGCAATTTAAAATAACTTGCCGTATGTATTTGACACGTAAAGGCAAGATCAACTTTTCATGTACTGACCTTGTTCGTAGGTCAATGTCACATTCGGGGGCATTCGTCACATACTGTGACAGCTCTTGTTTGTCATATGGTGTATCGAATACCCTGATAAAATTCTTCAGAATTATTTGTTTTAGTTTAGTTTTCTACGTATTTCCTTTGGCCTGATTGTGGCGAAAGCTTATAGCTTATAGAATCACGCTCAATTTCGTTTGCTCGTAGAAACCATTACTAAATTTTGAGAACCCACAAGGGTTCTCCCATGGTGGGAATCAATACATACACCACTAGACCACTCTCATCCTTTGAATTCTTTTTAATAATATAAATTGCTTTGGGTTTATTTTTGGCTGGTCCAATGTCAATGTATATTTATATCCTTTATGTTCTCGTCGGTCGCTTTCTCTTTTATGCTCAGTGATTATAGCAAGTAATCTAAACTGTCGAGTTTTTTTTTCAGCGTTGACATTTCTTGGTTAATTTAAAGTTTGTTTTTTTCTTCACATGTTTTAAATGAATTGATAGTGCTAAATTTAATACGTATACCAGACGTATAGTTGTTTAAAACATTTACATCAACCATGACATAACGACTCGATTCTTGCCTTTTACTCTGCCGCCACTAAGTAAACGAAGTTTCAACTCGAATATTGATATCCATTGCCTTTATCCCCTGAGAGGGTGACCATAGATCGCTTTACTTTGAAGTCCTACTTGTTTGTCAAACAAACCATGATTGAAGTAGTTGTTTTATCAGAGAACTGCTTACTGCATGTGATGGTTCATTCGATATAGATTTAAATTTAAATTGAAACTACTCAGCATTTTAGCGGTTCTGCTTTAATTTTTATGCTCCATGTGCCCGGGAATGTGATACAACCCGATTACAATAAATCTTGGTTTGGAAATACCGTCGAAATGGCTTTCAGCCTCTTTGAAAACACCTGCTCCTTTAATATTGGAGTGATATTACGACACATAGAGTTTGTAAAAAAAAAACAAATTAATTCTATATTTGATTTTCTCTCTGAAAACATCTCTACTCAGTTTTCATTAGAGATATTTATGTTTAAGGTCACAGTTGAATTATTTTGACACTGATTACAAGCATTTCGATTTTATTGGGCATGCTAAGTCGAATATAAAAAAAAATGTGTTTATAAAAATGTCAGAAAAAGTGTTTCCTAATTGACGTTGTTTTACATATACATCCAATGTGTATATGCTGATATTTACAGGTTTTGTACCTATCCATCCTTGATAAATACCCCCACTTTTTATATATGTAGTGTGTTGTTTGTGGAGTTTTGTGCTGCTGTTCCATGTTTCTGTGTTTTTTTTTTGTGTTCTATGTCTTTGGCGTTGATCCTGTGCCATTAAACTGGATTCGTGTTAAACTTTTGACTACTTGCTTTTGTAGTTGTTTTTTAGCTCCACTGGCCGAAGGCCATGGAGCTTATGTCGTCACAGATTGTCCGTCGTGAGTGCGTGCGTGCGTGCGTGCGTGCGTAAACTTTTACTTTAAACGACATCTCCTCTGAAACTGATAAGCGGATTTTGACAAAACTTCACAGGAATGTTCCTTTGGTGGTCCTTTACCAAAATTGCTCAAATGGTTCCGGTCCATTGCACAATATGGCCGCCAGAGCTAAAAATAGCAAAATCTTTAAACGACATCTCCTCTGAAACGGTTCGGCAGATTTTGATGAAACTTGACAGTAATGTTCCTTGGGTGGTCCTTTATTAAAATTGTTCAAATGGTTCTGGTCCATTGCACAATATGGCCGCCACAGCTAAAAATAGCAAAATCTTTAAACGACATCTCCTCTGAAACGGATAGGCAGATTTTGATGAAACTTGACAGAATTGTTCCTTGGGTGGTCCTTAACCAAAATTGCTCAAATGGTTCCGGTCCGCTGCACAACATGGCTGCCAGGGCAAAAAAATAGAACAACCTTTAAAGAACATCTTCTCAGAAACCGATGATCAGATTTTGATGAAACTTAACAGAAATGTTCCTTGGATGGTCCTTTATCAAATTTGCTTCAATGGTTTCGGTCCACTGCACAAGATGGCCCCCAGAGGTAAAAATAGAAAAACCTTTAAACGACTTCTCCTCAGAAACCGATGATCGTATTGCAATGAAACTTGACAGAAATGTTACTTGGGTAGTCATTAACCAAAATTTGTTAAATGGTTCCAGTCCACTGCACACCATGGCTGCCAGAGCTAAAAAATAAAAAAAACTTTATACGACTTGTCGTCGAAACCGATGATCTTTTTTCGATAAAACTTGACAGAAATGTTTGTTTGGTGCTCCTTTACTCAAATTGCCCAAATCATTTCGGTCCACTGCACAACATGGCAGCCAGAGCTATTAAAGTATTTTTTTTTTTTAAATAACTTCTCCTCAAAAATTGATGATTGTATTTCTATGAAACTTGACGAAAATGTTCGTTAGGTGGTCTTTGCTTGAACCTTTTGGCCAGTGGAGCACAGGCACTGATGTGCCTCTTGTTTTTATATCTATAGATATTGTAGTGTACGTTCGTTCATTAATTCTCCTAATTCGCAGTGTTATACACGAAGTTATGATTGATATACTCCTATCATGCAGGTGATGTGTTTAAGATATATATACATAAATCCATCCTTCTGAGCAGGTTTTGTTACTGGACAACAAGAAGAGCATGAGCGTAAACATCTTCCTGAAACAGTTCAAGGAGGGCAACAAGGAGATCGTCGCCATGATCCGCCAGGGGGACGTCACCAAGATCGGCAACGAGCGAATACGAGGTCTTCAGAAGATTTTGCCCGATACTGAAGACGTAAGATTTTTTTATTTACGGTGTAAGTAGTTCGGGTAAGAGAACACGATGGGATGGGACACCAGTATACACAAGGTCCTCGTATATTTGCTTGTTCGACGAGGACAGAACGGATACGAGGTGTTCAGTATAATGTTGTCCGATTTGTACAAGGTTAGTAATTTGGCATGTAAATAATTCTCTTAAATGCGTTTTCTATTTGATGATGCCAGGATTTGGCAACACGCATATACGAGTTAAAGCAATAGATTTAACGTTACCAATATCGCCAACGATATCGCCAGAGACGAGGTCTTAAAAACAGTATGTCCAATACCGTCGCTGTACCTACACTGTCATAGTATGATGTCCATGCAATAGTTCGGCGTTGTCACTTCGCCAACGAATGGGTATTACATATTACACATAGAATAAAACTATTGTGCGGACGAAGTCCTTTCAGTATACGCTGAATGACGCCTAAAATAAAAGGAAACGAGCGTTTGTGGAGGTTCTTGTAACTCTGCTGAATATTAACGACATAAGCTCAATTGTCTAGTGTAATGAACGGCCTCAGACGAATTCGTAATCGCCTTCATTGTGACACTCATACCAAAAATGAACGTATACCGTTTCTCCGGTTGATGTAGATTATGTTTTACAGTTTATGCCAACAATTGTTCGATGGTGCATCTAAATCTTGTTCAGAGGTCGGTTCAATTATCATTATATCCATTTTAAGTCAAGTGCTTGCCAGACATAGCAACATTTTTTAAATGCGTCCGTATAACTGAAGTAGATTTCAGTAATATTTCAAAAATCATATTAAGTTAATATTGAAACAACGAAAACTATTGAAAAACGTTAAATGGGCGATAACTTAACCTCAAGGTTTTTTTGTTAAACATTAAACTTTTTTTAGGATTGTAAAGAATGAAACATTACAATATAAACAAACCATTAGAATATACTTACCTTTGTATAACTGTGTTACGAAACTCACTCGCTTCTTGAATTATTGGAAGAAATACAAGACAAAATATAACCTTTACATTTAATTATGATGAGGAAATACCAGACTGGAATGATGGTCAAATTTCACTCCTAGGAGAAATTATATAAAACCAATCTATACTGACACAAAATGATGAGATGTCGTCTGGATTTAAATCAAAGCGCCTACAGCGCTGAAAGGCTTTCGGTGAGCTAAGTTTTGTGAGTATAGTCATGTAATTGTAAAACAAATTTACCTAAACTAAAGATAGTTCATGCATGCTTATAAATTCCTTCGCAAATGCTGATACTCAATAAAATCAAAACCATGGAGTATCAGTCACTTGAAATACATATATTTAATATGTGGAATACCCAAATAATTAAGAAAGTATGGAACAATATTCAGCTGTATACGAAACCTTATCTGGAACGTTGGTTTAATAAACAAATGTACTGAAATGAATTCAGGCAATTTTAGTAAAACCTACTTTACACTTGATCAAAACATGCCTTAGTCGTATTTGAATAAATTACCAGTGTGTGTCCGCTATACCAAATGTATCCAACAAAATGCATTGGAAAATGTTAATTAAGTTGATGTTTAAGGTATCTTTCGACAATGTCAGGATCCTCGCACAAAATCCTTCTGGGTCGATAACATACTATTTATTCCCTGTATGTATTTATGTATCTTATTAATGCCATCAACCTATGCCTATAGTGTACAAATAAACCGATTTATTTCAGTGGTTTAAAAATATGCATATGCAAAATGGCCAAGACTCTGGACTGAAATTACTGAGACAAACTGAAAAGACTTAACACACTTCCGTTCCATTCGGCATTACATGACTATACGCACAAATCGTAGCAGACCAAAAGCCTGCCAACGCTTTAAGCGCTTTGATTTTATTTTAAAAGTGTATTGTATGCATTAAGTAATGGTTTAAGGTTGTTAATATGTACTTACACAAATAAATGGTTTGATGCGACACAGTCGTTGGTCACCACCGCTCTAACAGCGGTTGATTCGCTCGTGTGTGCATTATTTCATAACATATTAAAAATGTGTATCAACGGTAGTGCATGAAATAGCTGTTGACCAGTGAGATACAAAACATCTGTGTTGACTTCTCACCAACTGTAGTGCAGGAAGCAGTGGTTGACCAGTGAGATACAATACATTTGTGTTGACTTCTCACCAACTGTAGTGCAGGAAGCAGTGGTTGACCAGTGAGATACAATACATCTGTGTTGACTTCTCACAAACTGTAGTGCAGGAAGCAGTGGTTGACCAGTGAGATATAATACATCTGTGTTGACTTCTCACCAACTGTAGTGCAGGAAGCAGTGGTTGACCAGTGTGATACAATACATCTGTGTTGTCTTTGTACCAATGTTGGTGCAGTGAACAGTGAATTGCCAATGAGCTACATAATATAATATTTATACGCCATGCTTAATTTTGTGAGAGGCAAACACCTGTATGAATTCGACACCTTATATTTGAATTCACTTTCTGTTCATATACAAAGAATTGTTTTCAATATGTTTCAGATGAAGCCAATTTTAGACTACACCGGTGAAAAGGAAATGCTAGGCGGGGCGGAACAGTTTTATCTCGAACTTCATAACCTAGATGGTTACAAACAGCGCATTGATGCTATGGTTTTGCGGCTTGATTTCGGAGCTTTTTTGGATAAAGTGAAGCCACTCATAAAGACGTACATTAAGACGTGTGATGCTTTGATGGAAAACGACTCATTGAAAGTCTTCCTGAGATTTGTTCTCCACACAGGAAACTTCATAAATGCGGTAATAGCTATTCAATGCATAAATTGAGGTTTAATTAACGTTTTACATTTACATTGCGAACTATCCATTTTATACGATAAGTGAAGGTGTCTCTATGGATTGTCGAGCTACATGAGATAACGATAATCACTCTCCCGCAATGAAATGAGTGGTTGGTTCTTCCCCGCAATTAATCAGTATTTATGGAACGTCTAACCTGGCAATGGTATCTCGTATCAGGTTGTACGATTTATTTTTTGAACGTTCCGTTTCCTTGAAATGATAGGTTATGAACCTGTTCTATTATTAGACACATTACAAACCAAGATAAGGCATTTAAAGATAAGGCAATTGGAGACGTCAACACTCACTCTGTCTGTTCTTGCACATACTAAGATAATATTTAAGATGATTTCCATATAAAGTTTGTATCACGCAAAACTCGAAATGCTCGGAAACGCTGATAACCGTGTTTTTTGGATGTTTTTTTTACATAAAACGTTATTGTCATATTCATTGCCTAGCAAATTGAGACTGAAACAAAATTGCTTTTAAAGTAATTGCTTTTTACGACGGTCTCTCAAGGCCGCGATTGTTCATGCCTAATGGACGGCTGCTGAAAACACTTATCTCCTAATTCATCGCCAGCCACTCCTTTAACATTCCACGTCGTTCGCTCGATGTCATCTAAGTTGACTTTGTATTTACTATTATTTTATGCTTTATTGATAACATTTGGTTGGTTTTACTGGAATAGAATATCAATTCAAAAACAAAACGAAATGTGCACATTGATATCAATGTTGCATTAGATTTGGCCCAAACTTAAAGGACTCAGATACACATTGGAGGTACAATGTTTGAATGTTCTAAAATAGTCATAGCTTTGAATAGACATACATTTTGGTTTTCTAAAAACTATTTTCAAACAAACAAACAATCAAAATCATTTATCCTGAAACGTTTTTACGACGTCAAATCAGTGGCGATGGCCAAGTGGTGAGCGTAACTGACTCTAGATTAAAGGTACCCATGTTCATCAATGATAAGTGTTCTGGTTGTCAGCTAAACGGTTAACGACTTTCTAGCAGATTTGAATAACAATGCATATAATTATGATCGTCGCTTTGAAAGATTATAAGTATCTTCCATGGCCCGTTTCCGCAAAACACTCTACGCTCGGGTCGGAATGAACCTATCTTACACTCTCGGCCATGGAAGATACTTATAATCTTTCAAACGAGGTTTACCGCAAAAACAACCTGCGCAAGGGTCGGGATGGACCTATCTTACACGAGCGGCTATGGTAGATGCTTTTCTCCCACCTCAGTTAAACAAAATTAAGTAAAAATGTATTTTTTGCTGGTACTCTTTTGTGCTTAGTGAAAATAATTGCGTATGGATATGCGATAGTTCGTGGTTGTCATGGATATGCGCGCAGTGATTCAGATTCTAAGGAGAGTGAAGCATTATTTCTTGAAAGGTGCCTGAAATCTGTTTTATTGTGACATTTAAAGCGAGTAATAATATAAGCGTTTTAAATATTGCCACAAGACAAGGATTCTATGATGCTACAGTCTTCAACATGGGAGGTAATTACAATGTGGTGACCATTAAAAAGGAGTTCCATATGGGCATTTTATCTTCGCCCGTGGGCAAGATAAGAATTTCTAGCATGGTTAAATTATTGGATCTACTTATCTGAGGTGGGAGAAAATCAGATCTTAGGTTACAGTAAAATAAACCTGGGCGGTATTCATACAACTTGTTAAGTCATTCCTAACTTAAGTCACTTTCTTATGACAGGTCCTTGGTAGGTTAAAGTCAAATGAAAAGAAATGTATAATTGTTTTAACATTAAGTTTTCTTTCAAGAAGGTCAATGCAAATAATTTATTTTGGAAATTCTTTATTTTTTAATTTATATGACTAGAGAGATTATCAAATTAGGAAAGTGACTTAAGTTAGGAAATGACTTAAAAAGTTTTATGAATACCGCCCCGGAACGTCACGATTCTAAATTCATCCCGTTTTCCGTATGTTTCAGGGGAAGTATAGCGGGAACGCGGTGGGCTTCAAGATCAGTTCCCTGATCAAACTAGCGGATACACGGGCGAATAAACCCCGGGTCACGCTGCTCCATTATCTGGTGAACGAGGCGGAGAAGGAACACAGCAACGCCATCGCTTTTGTTGACGAGTTGTTTCCCGATCTCAGTTACATTAACAGGTTTATCTCTAGATACTTGAGTTCCAATAAAACGTTTATGTATTGTGTAACAATTTAAGTCCGTGCTCAAACCCATAAGCCACTATGTCACATATGCTTACTGAAATTCAAGAAACATTACAATACCTTGTATTGCAGCTTTCAATTGATTAACTGTTCCTGACACACACACATGCGCACGCGCGAAAACGCACACGCACACACACGCGCACGTGCACACAAACTAGCGCACATGCGCACGCGCGCAAACGCACGCACACACACACACACACACACACACACACGCACACAAACATGCGCACACGCACACCAACCCTTCCACCCACACATGCTTTTAAACACCACAACTAAGTATTTTTAATTTCATGCCAATAATTCACCATACGTTTATATTTTCAAACCTAGTGTTTCGTTGCCCAAATATTTTTTATGTACTTTTTCAAAGCAACCTCTAAAATGTCATGTTAAATAAACACTGTGTGACTCAAAATTGGAATGATTCTTTGTAAGAACCTTTTGTTGCCAAAGCAGCAAAACAGAATAAATAACGTTTCAATTTAATAACTGGAACCATTAAGCTTTATACAAAAGGTAATTTCAAAAGAATGATTGTACATGTACATGGAGCGGGGTACATCATGTAAATGTTATTTTGTTAATTCTACTTTCATTTATATCATAAGTCATCATTTTCCGTAAGGTACCTAATCTCGAAAAAGGCATTTTGTCAAAGATTTTAACACGAAACTTGATATACATACTAAACATGTCAATAAGATCATGAATTACACGCCCTATTGCTAAAATGCTAGAGCTAAGCCACATCCCCAGCTGAGAAAAACTTTACAGTCGTTGACACCCGGGTGACATGACTTTATTAAAGTTAAAACTATTTTCCAATCGAATTGATTTAGGTGGATATTTTTATGCAAAATTGTCCCATATTCCACGCGTATCCTCCATTGTATACTAATTTCTCATGATGTTAATATTAACCTTCTTCTTGTTTTCCCAGATACACACTCGACAACCTAATGGCAGAGGTTGCCGAGATCACCGCAGACGTAACAAAACTTGACAAAATGATGGGAAATGCATCAGAGGACATACACAAGCAATTCATGGAGTTCATCAAGGTAGGCATTGTTCAAGAAGATGGAAATAAATTAGGTTTGTCTCGGTTTAATTGCCTGAGAAAATCAATTGATGTGGAAAACACCATTGCATTGTATATGATAGAGCTAGACAAAATGTTTCAAAAACGCAAAGGGTCATTTGCAGTTATGAAATTGAAATGGGAATGAAATGAATGAAATTGCAGGAGAAAATATAACATTACTAATAAAATCTTCAGTATATATAATCATATTTGTTAGAAAATAAAGTTTCTGAATATAGCATTTGTTGTTATTTCTGTGTTATCAAAGTGTAATTTCTTGGTTTAGAACGTAAAGAAAGAGCTTGCCGAAATCAAAGAAAGCTTGGCAGAGATAACACAGCTTTCCAAAAACCTAGCAGGTCATTTTTGCGAGAGTGAATCCAGCTTCAAACTCGAGGAATTTATCAGCATCATGACGGTGTTCTGTGAGAAAGTCCGCCAATGCCAGAAGGTTGGGACCTCTTTTATCATTAAACTTGATCGTGGAATGAACGTCAAAACGGTCAGAGTGACGTTGAAAATATAAGCAGGAAGAGCCCGTCCACTTTCATCTCGACTTATAACTATTATTTTCGAATCCTCTATTATATTGATAAGTTATTGCTAACGGGACAAAGTTTACAACGTTCTTACTTTTTGGCAGCTAGTTGATAACAGTACATTATGTAATTCCCGATCTTTTATTGACATCAAACAGTAAATGACTAAAAGGATGAGACAACGAGGCAGCTGTGCATCCACGGGTCTTTTGTTAACATTTTAGACGGACCTTAATATAAGCTAAACGAAGGAAAGGGCAATGATAAAACTTGATCTTAAAAACCGTTTTTGTTACAGGAAAACGAACAGAAGCGGTTACAGGAAGAAAAGATGGAGAGGAGACGGAAGGCTCAGGCAGAAATAAAACACAAACCAAAAGGTAAGCCATTGTTTAGCAGTTTAAGCCGTAGTTTAAGTATGAAAGGTATGGAATTAAGAAATGAAATTAAGTGTTTGGAAGTCACAAGACGAAAATGAATCTGTATCACGAAAGTTAAGATGTTTGAATTTGGTGGAAAGTTCATATGTACATTTTCTTGTATCATATAAGGTAAAATACGAATATAAAAACACCATCAACTGTAAAAGCTTATGAAACATATTCTTTAGCGATATATAAATAAAACGGCAAGATAATCGGAGAGTTTTTGCAAGGTATAAAATAGACAGACAAAAATGTATGTGTGAATTCCAATGACAAATAAGACGACGCAAATTAACACTGTGGTAAACATTGCAACAATTGAGTCACACATATGGAAAACATGGAGAAAAACACAAAAGTCATATGTTTAAATGAATCAAAGCGATAATTTAGTAGTACATGTACTTTTAAGACAATTTTGGACGAATACTACTCCCTTTTTCGTTTTATTTAATTGATCTCTGTACTATTTACCCGATCAATTCCTTTCCAGAACCTAGAAAAATGCCCAGCCAAGAAGACGACGGATGTATCATTGACAAGTTGCTGTTGGAAATTAAAAAGGGTTACAGCCTGAGAAAGTCGCCAAAGAAAGTGAACGAATCAAAATGCTAAAAAAAGTTTTTGCCATGACTTTGTTTTGTTTATATTGTTCTGAATATTATGTTTTTTATGAGATAATTGAACGTGTTGAAACGTTTTTCCTCTGTATAGAGAAATATAATCAAACAATGCTCCAATTGACTGTGACTTAGAAGAGAAAAAACATTTAATAATGCAATATATGAAGCTACTTGAAATCTGCACAATGCTCGTATTGCATTATTGCTAATTGTGATATCATCTTGAGCTACTGGAACAACAACTGATATACATGTATGTTTTAAGTGATTGTATATTCTGTGATGAATCAAAATAGTATGTTAATCATTTTCTATAACGTTAGCCCTCGAACTGGCTTAATATAGATGTTGCAAGTAAACTTCACACCTAACATGTGTACATATCAGTGTGAACTCAGTGTGTATACTGGTTGAGAAGCAGTTTCCGACGGAAAGCAGTTTCCGACAAATCGCTTTTTCGCGTACCTTCCTTAGATCTTCATAAAGAAGGTACTGCAATTCAACTATATGGTAACTAGGCAATCTAAAGTTGAAATTCTTACCGAGACACGTAAGAAACTTTTATAATTATGAAATGTTTAATGTTTATTTTTCATTTTGTACACAAACTTGCACGTGGGGGATATGCACGCGCAGCGTATTGCGCATGCGTGTGAACCTAATTTGCATATCTATGAATAGCTACAAGGTTTTCCTTAATTAACTTATACAAACGATGATCATTGTGTACATATTTGTGAACACTGGTGTCATGCTTGTTTCGCATCCACATTCACTTAAATGTAAACAAACACAAGTTTCGATCAGAAATGAATAAAAAAATCATTGATATTCAGTCTCTGCCTGATTTTCGAGTATGAATTGAATGTCGTAAATTTTAAGGTTTAAATTTATCGTAAATGCTGAAAAATTAAATAACATTTCTCTTATTACAGTCTTATATTTACTTTATTAAATAAACGGATAATAAAAACACACAACAGGCACCTTAAATATGCCCCGCATTCAAATTGTCGAAAACTGCTTCTCATCATAAGCTAATCAGAACAGTGTAAGTACCCTCTTTGCGCCCCTATTAGATACACTTTATGTGACGTCACACATGTAAGAAATATATCGGCAATAGCAGCTTGAGCTGTAGTTATATAAAATGTGAACGGTTTTAGTAAATATTTAAACACGTTTAAATAATTCAATAAAAACGTTTAAAAACTGTCGGAAACTGCTTCTCAACCAGTAACATTCATGTACTATATATTGTGTGGGTTTTTTGGAATGTATCATGTACTTTTATAACTGGCAATGTTTTGGTGTGTTTTCCATTATTGTTATCATAAAGATAAGTTTATAAGATGTTTAAAAGAAGGTTGTATCATATGAACAATTACTATTTACATGAATTTGTTTGTTGATTGTGTTTTCTATGTTAAATATTTTAATAAACAAAAACTTAATCATTTGGCATGTATCAGTCTGGATCGCTTGGCTTGAATAAATTAATGACGAGCTTTATGGTATGTCTTTAGCTCATGCTACCTACCAATGCAAGTTCCTCTCACCAAAGAATTTCGTGACATATAGTCCCATGGAATTGCAAAACCAGTGTGTGACAATAAAACATGGCACTATGAAGCTATAGAAGTAGTAAATCGGTACCACTTCCTAAGACTTTCACAACAAATTCAAACTGTCCCAGGTGCCCCGAAAATTCTCAAGTATTTATTCTTGTTTATCTTAAATTGTGATTTATCTCCCCCCCCCACCCCCCATTAATGATAAGTGTCCGAACGTAGATTGTGTACATTTAAATGGAAGTATTTTAATATTTTAAAGATGGGCATCTGGCTTATTTCCTCGTGTTCGGACTATCTATTGTATGGACAGATTTTAAAATTACTTGTCACATGTTTTTTACATACCAAGACGACGTGTACGTGGGACGGCGTGCATGGCCCCTGTCCCTATCTCTAAGGTCAAGGACATATTTAGTGTTGTTTACTACTATTGAATGTTGCATATAAGGACATAGAATGTAGGTGGTCGTGTCCGGGCTGAAACTTTCTATTGTATCGACATATTTTAAAATAACTTGTCACATGTGTTTGCCATACCAAGACGACGTGTCGCGTGCACGACATGTGTCCTTATCTCTGAGGTCAAAGCCTGACTAAGTGATTACTATGTAATTCTGAATATAAGAACCAAGAGTTTTAAGTGTACGTGTCCAGGCTGTAACTTTCTCTTGCATCGACATATTTAAAAAAAAATTGCAACATGTGTTCGACATATCAAGACGACGTTTCGCATGAACGACTCTTGTCCTTAACCACTCTTGTTTACTTTAGAATGCTACATATAAGAACATAGAGTATAGGTGGTCGTGTCCGGGCTGTAACTTCCTCTTGTGTGGACGGATTTTAAAATAATTTGAAACATGCGTTCGACATATCAAGACAACTTGTCGCGTGCAAGACCCTTGTCTCTTCCTCTAAGGTAAAGGTAACACTTAGGGTGTGTTCACTATGGAATGCCGCAAATAAGGCATATCAAAACGATGTGTCACGTGCACGACCCGTGTTCCTAATCACAATTACTATGAAAAACTACATATAAGGACACAGACTAAAGGTGGTCATATCTGGGTTGTAACCTTTTCTTGTATGGGCAGACTTTACAATAACTTGCCACATGTGTTTAACATACCAAGACGACGTGTAGCATGCAAGACAGGTTTCCCTACCTCTAAGGGCAACATCACACTTATTTTAATAAAAAACAACATGCCATATGTGTTCAACATTCCAAGTTGACGCGTTACGTGCCCGACCTCTTTCACACGTGTCGACATATTCTTAAATAACTTGCCACATGCATTTACCAAATACATGGAACGAGTGATTGTGTCACGATGTGCTCATTTATGTTGGCAAAACTTATAACCATTAATCATTACTTAAGAACTAAAATTTTGCTTTCTATCGGAAAATCTATGATTTATGTTTAAAGCATTTGGATCCAACTGATATTGAGTACTCTCTGTAAAAATGTAAATCTTAAAAATATCGACCAGACTGATATATCAACGTAATTAATACTAGAACGTGCTTGTAATGGAGTAATTTCTTTTAGGTATTTCGAACCATGACGAGGTGTTACGTCGTTTATTAGATTGAGTGAAAATATTTTCGACAGACGGGGTTCAGGAAGCTCAAGATAAAGAAATTTAATACAACAAGCACCATGAACAGCTTATGTCGCGAACGATACTCCTTTCTGTAATGTTTAATATCTGTTTCAGGGGTGAAATATAAAAAAAGTATATAGCAATGTTTAATTTAAGTCTGATTATCTCTTTTAAACTAAATCGTATTTACATGAAGGTTCATTTAACATTTTTCTAATGCTGCATGAAAGAAAAGTCCGGGAAATAACCGCTTGCTTGATTTTAAAGAACATGAACACTATTACGAAGTCGTCAAAAGAAAATATATGTTATGATAAAAAAAAACACATCCACGACGGGGTAAAACCAGATTATAATATAGACTTCTTAATAATCATAACAAAATTTAAATTAACATTTACAATTGACTCAATCACGGCGGGTTATGTTCCGTATCATGCGCCAGTGACAAACATCGGTCCATTTCTTTAATTGCATAAATGAAAAATGATTGATAAGAGAAATTAAGTCCAAATATTAAAGTTAAAATCACTTGTCACACTTGTCAAAAACATATTCTGAAGGTTCGTCACGTACGGGATAGGTTAAGCTTTGCTTATTGACTTAATTGCTGTACATTGTATATGGTTCCAAAGCCTTTACTTGTCACCCAATACTGACAGGTTCTCAATATTTTATTTTATAATTATTAAACGATTTATTCGTACATAATTCGACCGACACAGCTATTTAAGTGAATATCAAATGCGTATATCAAAAAACAATTCAACATGTCGTTAGAAAGAGAGTTAGAATACAGTTTGGGTAAAGAACACATTCCAAGGTACAACCACATAGCCAAGTGTGCTACATGGATTGATGAAAAATCAACATTCTTTTTGCGTAAACTGTATATTGGGGAAACGTCTGTGCCAATAGAATTTGGAGATGTCACGATGGTGTTCCAACCAAAATTTATTTTGAAGGAAATAGAGAGTTTATTTGGCCCTCTTCAAAAACGACCGGATGAACTATTAACTGAATATGATACTGCGCCGCAGGAAACAAACGAATTTCAGCCGAAAATAAGTGTTACGTATTCCCAAGACAAAAACACCGGAGATGATGGGTATGTCGTAAAAGCCGAAAATGAAGACAACATGAGAGTCAGAGTAGTGAGTGAGAAAAAAATTCAAGAGGCATTGGGTTCAATCCTTGAAAAAATTGTGTTAAAGCAATTCGTGGTCAAATTCAGCAGAATAAAGCAAACGGTTAATGAGAAACAACTAGGGCAAGGACTTGCCGACAAGAACAGTTATTCGATAGGTAAGATAGTTCTCATGGTGTTCAGATTTCAGTATTGCATAAAATTATCATCTTCATTTTAAAAAATGAGGTTTAGTTATACATGTTGAAGTAAGAAGGAATAGTTTAACCATCTAAAAAGCGAGTTATAAACAAATAATTGAGACACAACTGAAATAAAATATATAGCTTTGAAAAAAAAAAGAAATTCAATACTAGTTATTTACTGATCATATTCTTGTATTTAGAGATGAATAAACTGAATGCATTCGAACGAGAGAGCCTAGTGGACACAATACGTGAGGGACAAGCGCTTTTAAGGAGGTTTGGCCACTACGAAGCACAAATCAACAGTAGTCCCTCATCGACGGATGAAAAAGTATTTCGGCTTTCCTTTTACAATATATTTGATATTAAACTGATATATTGATGTTCTATGAGCACTTGTGACAGGTGAATCTTAATATATTATTTCAATCACAATGAACATCAAGAAAAATTATAATGACCTTATAGTTGTTGTGTATTGCTACGTTCCAGTAACATGACAAGTCTACTTTTCAGATTTTAGACGCAGTATTCGGCGTAGACGGGAATGTCAAGGGCTGTGGATTCAGGGACGGACAACTACAAATACATGTGCATAAACCTAGTATACCAAGCGAAAGGCAAAGAATAAAAAGTGAACTGACAAACGTTCTGCAGAATTTAAAAATCAACAGCGTGGTTGTTTTTGGCGATTACGACATCACCCCTTTTTCGGGATCCCAAGTTGGAGATAAAGCTGAGAACATTTTGGGTAAAACAGGAACGCTTGGTGGTTTTGCTCAAATAGAAGGTCATCTTCCTCAAAGTGAAAGCAAACTTTGTGCTCTCTTTGCGAGACATTTTGCAGATCCCGATGAAGACAACGAAGAACCTCCAGTACAAATATTTCATCAAAGTGGTAACAAAACAAAGCTTGGAGTGGTTCATCGAGGAAATGAAAGAAGCAAATATGATATTTCTGCTGTAGCAGTTGTATCTGAGGTCGAAAACAACAAATTCAAAACTTCTGAGGGCCTATATTCACCCAGCCAACTATGCCTTTACGAACATGATCAACTGGCAAATCTTGAGGAACTACAAGTCTACATTTGGGCAAATGGAGAGGCGACTCCACGACGAGGAAAGATCGCAATTCCGTACTATCGCCTTAGTTCAATCGATGGTCATTACGTGTTGATTGAGAACATTTGTGAGTGGGATAGAGAAACCAACGCGCTTGTGAGAAAGAGACTGTGTGAATCTGGTCATAGCGGGGCTATTTTCTGTTCCGACGATCCGAACAGAAAATTTGTCACTGTTTATTCAATGCTTGAAGGTATGTGGAACTACAAAGAAGTGGAAAAAGATGCCTCTCACAAAGGCATTTACATGTCGTTTGCCGTCTGCAAAGGGTTGGAGGATTTGGGCAATAAACTTGGCGCCGATATCAAGCTTTGTTAGTCGTTACCTATGAAGACAAGTGTAACTCCACCCCAACTTTCATGTTTTGTATAATCACATGTTTTGTCCATGTCAATATACATCTATGTATGTATGTATGTTTGGTGTGATGTATAATTTATGGTTACTAATAGACATTCTGTACCTAGCACTCGATCTGCAAGGTTTAGATTTGTATTACTTGTTCACCAAGATTTAGACAAGCTATCGTGGCTTAAGTTCTTAAATGAACTTTCGTCTCTGCTATATAATACTGTCACGCAGTCTGGCTTATTAATCCACTGGATTAATGAATATACGATACACCAGATGTGTGTCCATTTGTCAATACACCACTTACTTCTAATTAGCTCCCGACGGGATTTCGTATATTTATGTATTCGGTGAATTATAAGCCAGACTGCGTGTAACCGAGTTTTCGATCCGTATATAGCGGTACTTCTACGGTCTCGTTATAGAGCTAGCTCTATATCGACGCGATAGGGTGTCCTCCTGCAGAGCAAGAGGTCGTGGTTTCGATCCCCAATATATGCACATAACAACTCATGCAGTCTGTTTCATTTATGCAGTCTATTACACTCATTTGAACCAAAAGGTGGGCCATATTTACTCACACTGCGACAATGTTGGTGTATCACACACTCATTTGGGCTCTTTTGAAAATAGTAGTTGTATTCAGCTGAAGATGCGTGTGTTTGGAATGATGTGTTTATAGGTAGCAAAAAAATCTAATAACAAAAGGTATCATGGCGGACAGCATATAATTGAAAAGAAATCACTTTGTGGAAAATACTTGATCGAATAAAGAAAGTGACGACGAGTTGAGTTGCTAGCCAGACCGAAGATAAACATTTTTGTGTCAGAAACTAAGATGTTTTGTTTAGTTTTGCGTCACTGAATCATTTAATTTGCATAAGCCCTTCTATTTTCCGACTTAATAATGAAAAAGTGAAGCAAAAATAATTAATGCCTTTCTGCGCGAAAGTCGCTTTAATAACTGCGCGAAAGTCGCTTTAATAACAAGCGTTGTTTAATCACTGTAACCTTTAAGGACCCACCAGTCATTTAACGTTTATTCGTTTTCAGCAATGAAATACACGGTTACAATCTAGTAGTCAGTAATTGATATTATTTAGTAAGTAGTTTGAGGTTTATCACTCAAAATGTATGTTTGTTATACATGTACATGTGAATGTCTTGTTATAAATACGAGTGCCACTTTAAACAACGGTAGAACGGAGTTACTCATAAGAACAATAAAACAGTTGAACGTAAACAATTTGTATTCATAATGTGACCAAATCCGTTGTAAGTGTACAAACAATGCGGTAAAGATGAAAACAAAAGAGTAGATCAAGTAGATGCAGCAGGTTCATCCTGGATTTGAAATCACAAACCATTCGAATTCAAAACCTTTAAATATTGAATAAAGCAAATTGTCTGAGATGGTTAATAAGTATGCATTAATTCACTGTGGTGTATCAATCAAATGTAATAAGGCATGTTACAATGGGTTTGCACTTCCCAATTGTATGCAATTTGACCTTCAGGGCAAATCCTTGGTCGCGGTAGAATCCTTGATCGTATGCTACGCGTTAGAATCCTTGATCGTTGGTTACGTGGTAGAATCTTTGGTCGTTGGTTACGCGGTATAATACTTGGTCGTTGGTTACGCGGTAGAATCCTTGGTCGATGGTTACGCGGTAGAATCCTTGGTCGTTGGTTATGCGGTAGAATCCTCGGTCGTTGATTACGCGGTAGAATACTTGGCCGATGATTACGCGATAGAATCCTCGGTCGTTGATTACGCGGTAGAATACTTGGCCAATGATTACGCGATAGAATCCTTGGTCGATGGTTACGCGGTGGAATCCTTGGTTGATGGTTACGCGGTAGAATCCTTGGGAGATGGTTACGCGGTGGAATCCTTGGTCGTTGGTTACGCGGTAGAATCCTTGGTTGATGGTTACGTGGTGGAATCCTTGGTTGATGGTTACGCGGTAGATTCCTTGGGAGATGGTTACGTGATGGAATCCTTGGTTGATGGTTACGCGGTAGAATCCTTGGTTGATGGTTACGTGGTGGAATCCTTGGTCGTTGGTTACGCGGTAGAATCCTTGGTTGATGGTTACGTGGTGGAATCCTTGGTCGATGGTTACGCGGTAGAATCCTTGGTCGTTGGTTACGCGGTAGAATCCTTGGTCGTTGGTTACGCGGTAGAATCCTTGGTCGCGGTAGAATCCTTGGTCGATGGTTACGCGGTAGTATCCTTGGTCAATGGTTACGCGGTAGAATCCTTGGCTGATGGTTACGCGATAAAATCTTTGGTCGATGGTTACGCGGTAGAATCCTTGGTCGTTGGTTACGCGGTAGAATCCTTGGTCTATGGTAACGCGGTAAATCCTTGGTTAATGGTTACGCGATAGAATCCTTGGTCGTTGGTTACGCGGTAGAATACTTGGTCGATGGTTACGCGATAGAATCCTTGGGAGATGGTAATGCGGTAGAATCCTTGGTCGTTTGTTACGCAGTAGAATCCTCGGTCGTTGATTATGCGGTAGAATACTTGGCCGATGGTTACGCGATAGAATCCTTGGGAGATGGTTATGCGGTAGAATCCTTGGTCGTTGGTTACGCGGTAGAACCCCTGGTCGTTGGTTACGCGGTAGAATACTTGGTCGATGGTTACGCGATAGAATCCTTGGGAGATGGTTATGCGATATAATCCTTGGTCGTTGGTTACGCGATAGAATCCTTGGTCTATGGTAACGCGGTAGAATCATTGGTCGATGGTTACGCGATAGAATCCTTGGTCGTTGGTTACGCGGTAGAATACTTGGTCGATGGTTACGCGATAGATTCCTTGGGAGATGGTTATGCGGTAGAATCCTTGTTCGTTGGTTACGCGGTAGAATCCTTGGTCTATGGTTACGCGGTAGAATCCTTGGTTGATGGTTACGCGGTAGAATCCTTGGTCGTTGATTACGCGATAGAATCCTTGGTCGTTGGTTACGTTGTAGAATCCTTGGTCGATGGATACGGGGTAGAACTGTAATTTTAGATCTCGTTGATTTCAACTCTCGCTCTCTAACTAGCACGTAAAAAAGAACCAATGGAGTCTCTGAAACCGAGATGCATTTTGTAAACTAGGGTCGACGGTTTTCTATGCATCTAAAATCCGTCATTAAATATCGGTCTAGGAAGTGTTTCTACTACGTACTTACGATGTGTGACGTTTATTTTAAAATTTTACTAACTTAAAATAGACCTGATTAATGATCAAAATTTAATACTGATCATTAAGATTTATTATTGAAGTGGGTCAAAACTTAATGTTACACCGGATAAGGTTGTTTCGTAATAGGAGCCTAATAACTGTCCATCGGTCTATGCGTGTAATGGCGTTATCGCAAATTGGTTCATTTAGTCCATATTTGTTTTCAATAAATATATAAAGTAGTCAGAAACATAAAAGTGTTATTGTTTATTAATCTTTTACTACTCAAAGTCTTATATATGTGTCTCCAATGATCATCTAGTGTCCCAAACTCATTGAAGCTGACACCTCCACAGGTATAAGGAAACTGGGCTTTATCAGAAGGAACATGACATATTGAGTCTAGAAGGTTTAGGTAGCTAGTTACAGTAGACCTTTTAGTGAGGTCGGGACTGAAAAGGCAGCCTCTAAAAAGACTTAAATGGTTCACTGGTACAGACATGGAGGCGTGCCACTCTCTTTGTTACAAGGAACTACATATCTAGAACTTCGTATGCTTAATAAGCTCTTCTGTAAATACAAAGGTCATATGGATATCAGCAGTGAAATGTTACAGAAGTAGGGCAAAAGTAGCCTCAAGTTCTACAAAGGTCGCATCTACTGTGATATATTTAAAAGTACTGCTAGAAACTGGAATTAGATAAAAGAATAAGACGAAACTCCTTTCATTCAACCAGCTTTAAAAAACACAAGCAAGTTGTAAATAAAACACAACACTTAAACATCCCCGAGTATTGCGCATACACATAAATATAGCAGCTGAGATCATCAAATGTACAAATGAAACAAATTGATATGTCAAAGCTATGAAGTGGCGGTACGCATTCTTTGTAAACACTTGAACTGTGGTAAAAGATAATAAATACTGATTAACTGATAAATAAAAAGATAAAGGCAATTGAGTTCAAATCGTCCATGTTTTCCCTTCAGACTATCTATAAAATACATGGCCAGATACTTGCTGCTTTTGAACACATTAAATAATAAGGATAACCGTCTCAAATGGCCTCTAGTGGTCCAAGTTCATTGGTGGTGTCACCTTCAAGGGCAATATGAAACTGGACATCATCACAAGGAACCTAAACAATTGATACCATAAATAGTGAGTAGCTACTAACACTAGTCTAATGAAGTCAGGACTGGAATATGAAGACTCACAAACGGCTTAGATAGAAACAGAGCCGTTCCGCACTCTGTGTGAAAGGGCCCTACAGATACAGAACCACAATAAGTCTTATATATTTTATATATAAATATGCTATGAGCTCCTGGTAGGAATCCGAAACAACAGTGCAGGAAATAGTTGCGGCTCACTATGCCCTTTCGTAAATACAAAGGTATTATGAATATCAGCATTGAAGGCTACAGAAATAAATGCGACAGTTGGATGAGGACCAGCTTCTACAAATATCACATCAACTGTGAGGTATTCAAAACTACTCTTCTTCCCTAGAACGGTCAGAAACTGGAATGAGATTAAATAGTTCGCCGAATTTCCTTTTTTTTATTCAACAATTCAAAGAAACGCGAAAGATTATGAAGGTTTTAAACAGTTTAACATTTTTTGACCTAGGACTTATTAGCAGTTCAGTATATTAGCTGTTATCATTGTTTATCTAAATTGCGGATAAAAGAAATTTCAGATAAAAGCATGACATAACTTAATTGAAATGCGAAATTGATGATTACTGTTTAACTGATAGATAGCGATATAAAACCTATATTTAAACCTAAATCATATATGGTAAACTTGTATTTGTTGCAGGCAATCAATTATACATAAAGAACTTGCCTATTTCAATATGGCATTGCCGGATTTCTTTGTGAGCATGGAATACATCTCGATGTACAAATACATTGCTCAATACTAAGTATACTACAGAGCTGGATGGAAAAGCTCCGTTCTTTTTACTCAATCTGTATCTTGAAGATACGTTTGTGCCATTAGGTTTCGGAACTGTTATCATTCCATTACATCCCAAATCATTTCAAAAGCAAACGAGTTAACTCGTTTAGAATGATACACATATAATCATCATTTGTATTGAACTATGTATTGTATTAAACCAAGATATGAATGTAAAAAGTAGAAGTGTTGAAATGAGTTGATAAAGTTTAAATATTTATTACAAAAATACGGTGTTCCAAAATTGTTCTCGTCATAACATTTCGAGGATTGGTTTGTTTAGAAATGAACAAACTGCGTCCTACTGACAGCGAGGACCTCTTAGACACCATGTGTGAAGGACAACCACTATTAACCAATAGTATGCCCTCCCCGAATAACGATAAAGTATTTAAGCTTTACTTTAACACTTATGCTACTCATAGTTGATACAATAATAAAATAGAAATGTTGTCTAATAGTACCTGTAATATATTTAATATATTATGTAAGTTAGTTTTATTTCATCAGAATGAGTTTCAATAACCATCAGATAGACGAAATTTTTTAAGTGACACTCTTATTCAAAATCAATACGTACACATGTATAACAAACATACTTTGAGTGATAAACCAATAACTTATTATCAAATAATGCATTTATGGAAAATATTGATTACTGATAAAAATATTGTAACCGTGTACTTATTAGCTGAAAACGCAAAAAATATCAAATGATTGGTGGGTTCATAAGTGCGATCTACTATCGTCTCGGGTAGAAATACCGTGTTTCCTGCACTTGTCCTTCAAAATGAACTCGGTATTCTTCATAAAAACCATTGTTTTTGACACTTATTCATCCTTTTTGGTAAATTAAAACAATTGTATTAACTGTGGTAAATCATATTTGGGAGTAGGAGTGCTTCTTTAAGGGTTGTGGATTCAGGGATGGAAAACTACAAATACATGTATATATGCCTAGTTTGCAACGCGAAAGGCAGCGAATAACAGCGAAATGACAAATGTTTTGCAGAATAAGACCGACAATTTTGTTATATTTGGCGATTACGAAAACGCCCATTTTTCAGGGTGAAAATTGGAGATTATTTAAAAAGTGAAAGCCCACTTTGCGAGATAGATTCCGAAGAGGACAACGGAAAAACTCCAGTATATGTATTTGATCGAAGTGGTAACAAAACAACGCTTGGATTGGCTCATCGAGGAAACGGAAGAAGCAAATATTACATATGTTGGTGTAGTTGTAGCAGAGGTCGAAAACAGACAATTTAAATAAAATTTAAAGAGACTCGCCCATGTTTGGAAAAATGCATCTTTTTTGACGAAATAAGGTATGGCAATTAATTACGATTGTGCAAACTGAGATACTGATGGCTCGAACCCTTCAACAAATGTTGATATATGCTCGAATATTGTCTTTTAAGTCAACAATTTTGAATAGCGCCAGCAACTCTTTCAACAAAAGGCTTAAAGGATAAATCATCCCTCAAGTTATGAAAGAGTCCTCGTGGGCGAGCATTTTGGTACAAAGAGTAAGATTTGGAATGTCTATTCACCGGAAAGTAACTTTTATTAATGTAATCAAACGCACGAATGAAGGAATCACAATGAGAGTTAACTTCCTTAAAATCATTATTGAAATGACTGCAATCCGTTACAGATCAATACGCAGGTTTTAAAAATATTTTTTTATGCATGCGGATAGTTTCCAAGAAACAAATGCAACATAATATAGAACCCAAAACACAACAGAAAAGAAAAAAAGGATCAGCCACGATATCATGATCCTGGAAAAGTGACTGGTTACTGAGCTAAAACCCTAGAAAATGTAAGGTCATTAATGTTTCCCCCTCAGACTTCCTATGAAATACATGGCCAGTTCCTTGCTGCTGCTGAACACATTTAATATCATTTCAAATGGCCTCTTATTTTCCAAGTTGACGGTGTCACCTCCAAAAGCAATAGGAAACTGGACATCATCAGAATAGTTGTTTCCAGAAACTACGGGTAACTAGTAACACAAGGCTAATGAAGTCAGGACTGGAATATGCAGCCTCACAAAAGGCTTAGATATGTGCTCTTGAACAGATACCGCTCTCTTGTGAAAGAGCCCTACTGATCTACAACCGCAGGCAATCTGATTCATATTCTGGGAGCTCTGGGTAGGAGTTCGATACGATAGCGCAGGAAATAGTTGCGGCACACTGCTCTTCCGTATATACAAAAGTATATGGATATCAACAGAGAATGCCATAGAAATGCAATATCAAGTCGAGGAGAAGCCTCAAGTTCTACAAAGATCGCATCAACTGTGAGGTTTACAAAACTTATTTCTTCCCAACAAATGACATGAAAAAACATTTTATTTTTTTGGACTCCGGATCAATAAGCTTAAAATTAAATATAGCAGCTGATGTTATTTCTTTTTTAATTGTGATTATACTAGAATGACGTAGCATTTGAATACTTCGGTATCTAAATAGTTTTTTTGTAATTCACGTGAGGGCTACTACTCAACTGATAAAACAGCCATATAAATACCAAGTGTATTGTCGAAATCAGATACAAAGTTGATTTATAGGCACATAGTTAAACATCAAGCATTTGTCCGGTATATTTCAATATGGCGTTGAACTCTTTCATTTTGAGCATGGAATACATCCCGAGGTACAAATACATAGCTAAATATGCTACAGAGCTTGATGGAAAAGCTACCTTCTTTTTACGCAGACTGTATCCTAAAGATACGTTTGTACCATTAGAATTTGGAGATGTTACCATTTCATTACATTCGGAATGTCTTTCAAAAGGAAAAGAGTGCCTTAATGGTCATCTCCGAAAAATATCAAATGAAGTATTAAATGAAAATCGTTCTACATTGCTTGAGAGGAAATGTCAGCCACAGATAAGTGTTGGTGAGTATGTCGTTAAGGTAAAAAACGAAGAAGACATGGAAGTCTCATTGAAAAATATGGAACAGCTTCAAGACGCGTTGGAATTACTCCTTGAAAAGTTTGTTTTTAAGCAATTCATGGTCAAATTTAACAAGATATGTGTACTAAAGCCGAAGCTGAATGAGCAACAATTTGGCCAGGAAACTGATGACGACAACAACAGTTATTCGATAGGTAAACGACCTGGTATATATTCATTTAGACTAATACACATATAATCACTTTGTGTTTTGAAATAGGTAATCTGAAGTAAACCAAGATATAAATGTGAAAGTTAGAAGTATTGAAATAAGTTGATACAATTTAATTACTTATAACGAGAAATACGTTCATTCTTTTTAATAAGATTCCAATGATTTTTGTTCAGAAATAAACAATCTGAATGCGGTTGACAGAGAAAACCTCATGGATACCATACGTGAGGGCCAAGCGCTGTTAAGGAGGTTTGACAATGCCAGCATTCAGACCTGCAGTATGCACACCTCGATGAACGATGAAGTATTTCGGCTCTACTTAAACATTTACACTACTAATATTTGATATAATAAAGCAATAAGAATGTTTGTTACAGTATCTGTAATACATTATACATATATTTATATTATTCGAGTTAGTTTTCTTTATCATAATGAGCACCAGTATGGTTCAGAATGAACATATAGTATTTCAGTTTGTGTTACTAAGTTCCAGTTACATGGCAGGTCTACTTTTCAGATTATAGACGCTGTTTTTGGCGTAGACAAGAAGGTTAAAGGATGCGGCTTCAGAGACGGACAACTCCAAATACATGTACAGATGCCTAGTCTGAAATGCGAAAGACAACGAATAAAAAGCGAAATGTCAGATGTTCTAAAGACTTTCAAGATCGACCATATGGTGATATTTGGCGATTACGACATCACCCCTTTTTCGGGATCCAAAGTTGGAGATAAAGCTGAGAACATTTTGGGTAGAACAGGAACGCTTGGAGGTTTTGCTCGAATAGAAGGTCATCTTTCACTAAGTGAATGCCAACTTTGTGCTCTCTTTGCGAGACATTTTGCAGATCCCGATGAGGACAACGAAGAGCCTCCAGTATATATATTTGATCAAAGTGGTAACAAAACTGCCATTGGAGTGGTTCATCGAGGAAACGGAAAAAACAAATATGATATTTCTGCTGTAGCAGTTGTATCTGAGGTCGGAAACAACAAATTCAAAACTTCTGAGGGCCTATATTCACCCAGCCAACTATGCCTTTTCGAACATGATCAACTGGCAAAATTTGAGGAGCTACAAGTCTACATTTGGGCAAATGGAGAAGCGACTCCACGACGAGGAAAGATCACAATTCCGTACTATCGCTGTCGTGCAATGGACGGTCATTACGTCTTGATTGAGGACCTTTGTGTGTGGGACAGAGAAACCAACGCGCTTGTGAGAAAGAGACTGTGTGAATCTGGTCATAGCGGGGCTATATTCTGTTCCGACGATCCGAATGGAAAATCTATCAATGTGTATTCAATGCTTGTAGGTATGTGGAACTATAAAGAAGTGGATAATGATGCCTCACACAAAGGCGTGTACATGACGTTTGCCGTCTGCAAAGGATTGGAAGACTTGAGCGATAAACTTGGCGCCGATATCAAGCTTTGTTAGTCTTTACATATTTGAAATAAACGAGCCAGATTTTATCCATCCGAAAGTTATGATTGCGGACAGCATGATACGACAAGAAAATAATAAAATTTTGCATAAAATATGTAAAAAGAAGTAAAGAAAGTAAGAAGGACGAACTGCTTTGCTAGCCGTACCGATGATATATGATATATACTGGTTACGTATCATTTTTGTGTCAGAGAGTAAGAAATAGTTGTTTTCGTTTTGTTTTACGAAACCGTTAAATCGGCATTAGCCCTGCTGCAGGCTTAATTGTCAAGTAAAGCAAAAAGTGACTTTCGGCGGTAATATCATTCTCCGAGCAAGCGATGCTGAACATTTCTACAATTTTGCCGATATGTTGTATTCATATATCAAAACTAAATTATTTCTTTCTTAGTGTTGATGCAAATGTCTTTCTACTTGTAACTGATGTCTGAAAATGTGTCAATCTGTTACGATAAAATTTATCTTTAACACGATGTAAATAAATTAAAATCGATATATCTATTCTGTGATGTGATAAATAACAAATAAATATACCTATAATATATCTTTTACTCTATCAATAGACACCATCAATGGGAAGAAAAGCGGAATCTTACAATGAACAATCATTTTCGAAAGATCTGTAGTGGCTCGCAACGTGTGATATAGGACTGACATTTTTTTTCATTCTACGTAAATATTTTAATAAGTTTGAAAGTAAACTATGTACTTAAAATTAAGGTTGGTCGGATGTTTACCATCAATGTTTTAAAATATCACATATTACCTTTGTTGGGGTGTAAGATTCAAAACATATAATTTCCACACATGGGCCAACATTTAAACAAGTTTCATCGTTAAATTATTGATTACATTTTAACACCACAATAAAAACCGCTTAAATGTTTAAGAAACACGAAATATGATGATGGCATTAGATACCTACTTCTAGTTTCAAAAGAATATGACGCTGACAATATAAGGGAACCTGGTCAAATATCCCCCAAGTCAAATAGCACCCACACTTTTGGTCAAATAGCCCCCACTGCGAAAAAATTGGTCAAAACGCCCCCAATTCGGTCAAAACGCCCCCATTTTGGTCAAATAGCTCCCACTTCTTTTTTAATTTGAAAATATATTAGAAGGTAAGTTTTAATATTTTTAAGATATTTGAATGTAAGTTGTAATATTTTTAAGATATTTGAATGTATATTTGAAGGTAAGTGGTAATATTTTTAAGATATGTGTATATATATCCGCCTGGTCTCAGAACAACGCTTGCAGCGTAACCAGAAGGCAGCGTACAGGTCCATGTAGGGACCTGTGTTCGCTGCATGGGACATGTACAGATCTGGCGATCTGACCGACACCGGCCTGCTAAAAAAGATTTCCTCTACATATGTGCACACCGTCCCAAACACAAATGAAACAGAAGATTAGTGACAGCTGCATAAGGACCTTTTTACTATGTATTAACATATAATAGGCATTCTCCATCTATGTTAATGTATATTGTGTGGTACAATGAGAATGCATAATACATTTTACCATACATTGTTAATGTGTATTTAAAAGATGTGAATAATGTGAAAATTATTTCAATTTTTTTTTTTATATATATATTCTTGTTCCTCAATTTGGAAATTATAAATGGAAACCAGTTATATAAGAATGCTGACCAAAATTTTTTATATTCAAGTTCAAAAATTGATGTTTTAAGCATTTCGGTTTTAGCAATAAAATGTTAATTTTCGAACGGAAATATGAAAATCTGCAATCTGATCTTTTGTCAGCAATCTTTTAGCACTGGTTTGCAGATATTTACGCAAAAATTTACTCTTTCCAAGACAAAAAAATAAAAAAAGTTTTCAAAACGGTAAATCTGTGAGAGTGCAGCTTTAAGTTTGATGCTTAATCAATATCAAAATAAAGAATAACACAAAACACAAAAAAAACTTATGACTTAGAAAGTTTAACATTTAAAATGTAGATTTGATGTAATAATATATTATTTATAAGATATATTTTAAAACGTTTGTTATTCTTACTTGGTAAAATTTTCAGATTTATTAATATACAAATAATGTTAATTGCACTTAATTTTGTAAAATTAAAGTTTAAAAAGTGTTTTGGAATAACATAAATATGCAAACATACATATAAAAAAATAATAAAAAGTGGGGGCGTTTTGGGGGACAATTTGACCAATTTTAAAATGTGAGTGGGGGCTATTTGACCAAAATGGGGGCTTTTTGACTTGGGGGCTATTTGACTTGGGGGCTATTTGACTAGGAAGCCAATATAAGACACACATTTATACTCTTAGCATCATTTCAACAATTGATTGTGTAAAAAGGCTAAACAAAAAGAGATAAAACATAAACTATATGTGAAACTAAACTGCAGGATCCGAAGTATATTATCCGCGCAAGTTTTCACCACAAAAGTACACGTGCACATCAATACCGTAATAAAATTTGTCAACAATAAACATTGCGCGTCTTCCTGTACATAAGTGGTTAGTTCGAATGTGTTTTCATGAATTGCGTTATGCCTAAGGTAATTCAGAGACTATTCTCCTTTCACTTGTAAATTAACATGAAATCGACGGGACAGTCCGCCATTTGCGTCTACGAAATATACACATCTTTGTCTCAAAGACGCAACTACTGAGTCTCTTAATTCTGCATTTTGGAGATTGTAACATCGCAGCACTTACTTCGTCTCCGCCAATACATGTTGGGCTCATACATGGGCTCTTTGAGGGCCATGGCAAAACTTTAACGTTGTTTTGCTCCACGAATAAATTCGTTAACATTGCCGTTTTCGGCGTCAGTATCATTGCTGCAGCACGAGTCAACAATGTTGTTGCATGGACGGGACAACGGCAGTCGACATAATGTAGTGATGAACTGCCCTAGCTCCCGGTACGTAATCCAGAAATACTAAACGTGGTATTTCATTATACCTACAGCCCATACAATAGTAGTTTGACAGCCAAACAAGTTCGTTGATTGACAAACGAATTTGCAAATCTTTTCTTGCGACGCCGATACACACACTGACTTCGATCATTAAAGTCATGAAAAATTGTACTCTTTGGAGAAGGCAATTCGTTGCTAAAGTCATAATGGCCTTTTCCGGTGTTATGCAGCCAATTGTCTACGGTTACGGCGGTGCAATATTGTCAATGTGCACCACATTACGGACGTCTGACGAGCACTCTTACTTCACGTAGACGTCGTCTAAATGTTCACGCACTATATTGTATTACAAGTTTAAAATTCGTGTTTTTGTCTTTAATTATACTATAAAATATAATAATAATTATAGTACAGTGTATATACAGGCAATACTTAATTAGACAAGAAGTACTTGTCCGATTCATTTCAATATGGTATGGCACGATTTCATTGTGAGCATTGAATACATCTCGAGGTACAAATACATAGCCCAAAATACTACAGAGCTTGATGGAAAAGATACCACCTTTTTACATAAACTGTATTCTGCAGAAAAACTTGTGCCATTTACATCCGGATTGTTACAATGTCCATTCCACGTTCTAAAATTATTTCATAATCAGAGGAGGGTCTCGATGGCCCTTTCTTGAAACAGTGGTGGACTTTTCACCACTGTCAATAAATAGTTTCATACAAATTGCTTAATGCGTGCGTCCAACTGCACCGACATAGTATCTCCGTCTATTCTTTAAAGCATGCCGTCATGATAAAACAAACACACCTACACTAAAGTTCGTGTCCAATTATAATGCTGTTTAGAAACATTGGATGCTAGAAGGATGAATGGAAACCTGATTTCGGGAGTTATTTCAGGAGCATCGTCCTGACGGATGAATGCCCTTAAAATGACAAACTTTTGTGACAGTGGGTTCAAAATAGTATGCCTTCAAATGGAAAAATCACGATAATTGCGGTAACATTTCGGAACGGATGCCAATAATGATGTTTTGAAACAGGTTGATTTTTTTTAGATAATACTATATCATTTTAATGGTTTATAACATTCTTATTTCTTGTGCAATGCATATACTATTCAAATTCTTCGAATTTTAAATGAAACTGCATATTGTTTGCTTTCAAAAATAGTACAAGAGAAATTGAACTTTTATTACACATCTTAACAACAGACATATAACATTGTACGTAGATGTATTTATACTACGTACAAAGAAGGACGAAACGTCTTTAAATTATTTATTTTTTAAGTAATCAGGCTGGAAAAATTGCATTAGCAGTTATATGACAAACAAACACAGCATCTCTTTGACAATAAAATAATTTCATATGAAGATAGTTTCAGATCTTATTAAATTCAACTTGCATCTTCTCACTTACTTTGGGAACCCCAAGACACTGGAAAGATGAAATTTAGTAACCAATATTTGCCGAAGACTGAATGTAAGTTGTAACGGGTTGTGTTAACATTCGATATTGCTCGCCGTTTCTTCAATTCGTGAAGCGTCATTCCATTAACCGCTAGAAACATCTGGACAAGAAATACCCGGGCACCTTCAACAGCGAAAAATACATCGATGTAACAAAACAAGATAGCCAGACTGTTGAATCCGGAAATGCAGCCAAATATCCATCGTATAAATGTAACTGGTAGAAATAAGTCGAACCACGAAGCCGTTGTGGACACGTACATCAAAAGATATAGGTATTTCGCGCATAAGTATCCGCATACAATACTGACAATTGTGGTGTAGAAAGCGCCAACTATGAAGTACTTCTGATTCTTCAGTCCAATGCAGTTTCCAGTCAGATAGCAATGGTGGTCTCGTTTAAGAATACAAACGTTGCATATCTTGCAATGATGGGTCCGAAATGGCTTGTTTATCCTGCAGATCTCACAGTATCGTCTTGGGTACATTTTCGCTGTATCATATTCGGGCAATAGTTGTCCTCTTAAATGTTGCCCATTTTCTGTTTCGCCACAGAAGTCTCTTTGCAGCCAGGTACTTTCAAAAACGTGTAAATATAAATCGTAGGTCGAAGAATACGTCATTGCCATTATCCAGTTTATTACAACTTGGAAAACTGTGAAGACGACGAAACCTTGAAATAATATCCGAGTCGGAAGATCGGAGTAGAGAACAGGTGTTATTTGATTCACACACATATACAGTTGGGCAGAAAGCAGAAGTGCAACCACTGATCGCCCTGTAACCTGAAATCAGATTGAATGAAGTGACATTGACATAAACTTGATAAAGTAATTACTAGAAAAGACAAGCATGTGCCTTAGAGTGAACTATACGTTTTAACAAAATGTCAACATAGGTTATAACATTTGTTAAGAACATCATTTACATTATGATACAGTGAGACAGACCGCATATTCCACAGCTATGCTAGGAACCAATAAATACTTTCATGTTATGCAAATTAACCGAAATTGTTGAAACTGTACGTACTACCAGCCATAACAGACACCCATTCCTTCTCCTCCTATCCTTGTTCATTCGCCATAACGACGAATTCACGAATGGAAGCTCCACACGTTCACTTGTTACTCCCATATCACTTTCAAGTTTATATATACAAGTTTTTGCGTGCGGATCGGTCGTTAATAATTTATTGTTGGTATCCTCTCTCAACCAGACACATTTGCATTTTGTTCTTTCTTATTCTTCATTCCTAGATTCCTGTATTGGATGAACTTTTTGAATTTCAAGATACGTATTTGCGAACACAAATAGAAACAATGTTTCTATAATATTCCGTTCTATGTCAGATATGGACTCGGTTGAGATGCTGAGAAATAAACAACTAACAATTGGAATTTCCGCAGAATACCCAATGCAGATACCCGACAAATCAATATAGTTAGCCAATTAAGAGCAATTCGCTCCATCATTTACATTGCATCTGGGGAGTTATCTAAAGTGATACATCTATAAATGCCCCATGGTTCAGTAATTTGTCGTTTGTACGTTGTCCCATGTCAATGTGTTTGGTTTGTTTTGGTTTCTTTCCATCGTTCTTCCATTCAATCAGCCAACAATATTAGAAAATTGTGGAGGAAACTATACACCACTATTACAACCGGTCGATCCCCATTATCATTCGAAATATGGTCTTTTTAACAAGGTAGCAATTCCTGAGAACTTTGGGCATTGGTTACTCTTCAACTTGTACAAAGTAGTGTTTGGCATAAACATTCGTGTCAAATGTCTTCAGTACCTGTGGCAATGTGGTGACCACAATATGCATTTCAATGCAACTTGTCGAGGTTGTTTGATGATCAGAAAAAGTTAAGGTAAAACATTGGAAAATGCAACCATCATATCCTATTTATATATTATCTAATTTACATAGATATGACTCAAGTAGTCCAACCCCAAAGAACGTTGATTGCGGATGCCTAGTGACCCCATAGTATTTGGGTCTCGATGGAAATGGTTTTGTGTTATGGAAAAAGAAAATGTAAAACAAATATCGAAACTATGTTGTCAGAGGCCTACAAAGATAGCCAAATATGACATTTAAGATCCAATTTCAGTACAAATAAAGAGCAATTATTTCCATGAAACACATAACATATTTGACGTTACATATAAGTTGTCAGCAAGCAAGTACCTTTCAAATTGTTCCAACATTATAGGGTATGACCATACATCAACATTTAACATTACGGTTAATGGAGCTTTTGGGTAGCTTATGTTTTGGTCGGATTTCTTACAGGCAAAAGTTATGCACGGCTTTTTAACTTGTCATGCAATATGTATTTTTCGTCAAAAGTTCTCAAATTGCAATGATTAGTGTTGAAGCTTAACACTTACTTGTGTCAAGTATAGCCATTGAAATTTGATGACCACGACCCCTCCCCCCCCCCCCCCCCCCCCCCCCCGTAACCTGTTAGGTACATATAACATGTTTTGTTGTTTTCTGCATGTTAATTAACATAACGCGGCCTGTCACTCAAACTAGCCGGACGATACCCGACTGACCAATCAGCGTCCAAATTAGGCGGGGCTTATCAGTTGCCCGTTGCTATCCGCCATGATATCCGACAATCCGCACTTACCAACGGTAGTGTAATTAATCTGTTTTCTATATATTAAACACAAACCAGTTTTTTTTATAACTGAGAGATAGTAAAGACAAAGAAATTTATAATACTGACATTTTCCCTTATTGCTGCTCAAATTGTGCATATTTAATGTGACCGTACATATGAAAATATACTTATCTTTTTCGTTAGTCATAAAGCAAGAAATATCATTATGATTATTAGTGTATAATATTGACGACATCTCGCGATTTATTGTGATTTTGATTTTTTTCTCCTACTTGTGCGCAGAGTTTTAAATCCGAAGCATATACATGTGTATATACATTTTTATGTATTGCTACTGAATAAGGAGTGGCTGGCCATGACAAGTTCAACCAAATGGGAGACGTGAATAGTAAACCACAGTGAGTGAAAAGGACATTTATTCAATGTCAAAATTAAATAATAAATACGAGATTGACATCCTCGTAACATATTATTCACGACTAGCATATTGGGCGTCCAAACAACCGCCATAAGTGTAACAACACGACGCCCAAAGAGAGGAACTTGGCATGGCGATGCGTTGTAGATCCTGTTAATGATGGTTTGCTTATGACAATGGGAACCTAATCGTTGTGAATTCAATTCTATCATTTACGAAAACAAAAGTTTTCCAATATAACGTGAAAAACAACAGCAACTTAACTTAGTAGAAATAAAACGCCAACAAAACAATAATTTGACAACGTACTTGTTACAAAGGCTACGGCATGGGCGCGTTAGATAACGTAACAACACCATACATACATGTACAAGTTACAAGCATAAACACGGGCAAAGGAGCGCATTGTGGGTAATACAGTTGGTGAAAGGCCATGTAATGCTTCCAAGCATTTCTATAGCTATTCATCATGGAGGGTGCCAGAGACGTATTTAGAAGGGTACACACACTGTAGTTCAGAAAATTGTAGTCAGGTGTTTTGGCACCGGAGTTGAGTCTATGTCCATGTGGGGCGCTAACTGACGGAACTTGTCGACCTGAAGGCGAGAAAGTAGACCAGGTAAAACATTTTGTTTGCCTGGAATGTGCTCCGACTTCACCAAAATATTGTACTTCATACACGCTAGTACCATGCGACGGACCAAAACCATAATATTCGAAACTTTAGACGTTTGTCTATTAATTATATGTGCGACAGAAATGTTGTCAGTGTGTAACACAATGCAACGATTTTGTAACTGTTGACCCCATAGCTCCAAAGCCAAAACAATAGGAAAAAATTCTTTTAACGTTATACCCGCAGGTTGAATTTGGTCTGACCATGTTCCAAAAAACCAATGACTTTTAAATGTCGCCCCAAAACCTAATGAACCAGATGCATCAGTATGCAAGTGTAGTGAATCAGCCTATTTAAGTTTGTTTAGGCAAACTGCTTGGACAAACTGTTAGTGAAAAAGATAATTCAGTTAATTTGAGTAACATTTTTTTTTATATTAAATTTAGATAAAAGATCAAATATCATATAGCTAAAGGTCACAAAACGTATATACGTATAGTTAAAACAAAATCATCTTCGTAAATGACTCAAATCAATGTATAAACCTGTGCATTTATAATGATTATATGATCACTTCCAACTCCTACATGTATGTTCCTTGTAAGAACAGTTTCGCATTTCATTTAATACGGATATTAATTCATTGAGAGAAATATTAAGGTAGTTATATCAATAATAATAATTCACTAAACTTGTATAAAAGATGATTTTTGATGGAGAAAGGAAGAAAACCAGCAAAATCCATTTGATCTAAACAAAAGTCATTTTTTGTTCACTTTCGTAAAGGAAATTAATACATGTTTGGTTTCCCTATATTTGAGGTTTACAATAGAGACTGCCTTTTTACTGAAACAAAATTCCGATGTTTTTTTAGAAATTAATAATTTCAAGTTTAGACATTAAATTATTTCTACCTGAATCAAGCATTGAATTTAATTAATTATAATAATTAACTAATTTAATGTTATACTAGCTTTTAATGCTATGTTATACCATGTTCCATGCTTTTTTATCTGATTGTCAAGTATAAATTCTGTATAATTATCGCCTGCTTCTGTGTTCATTTCGGAGGGCCCTTACTGAAGGGTCACGTGACACTGTAGGCGTAGCCTTATCGTAATCGGCGTGGTGTTAATTATATGTTATGGCACGGACATATAAGCCACTGGTCCTTGATTTTTGATTATACATCACAACTATGTGATATATTTCTGAGTATGTTCATATCTTATATAACGTCGTACACAACTTTATCCTCAGTATAATAAAATTCTGGTAATATAATTGTTTGACAGCGAACCATAACTATAATTCAATGAAAGAAGTGCACGTGACAGGTGCAGGTGGGCTTAGATAGATTTTTCGAAACCGAGGAGTTAGATTTTAGGGTTATAAAGGTAAGGTTAGAATTCATTGAAGATCAAGAACATGTAACATAAGCTCTGTAGGACCTTTAGGCGACAAAACGCATGTGCAGTTTTTAAAATCTGTAATGTACATTTGATTAAGAACTATTTACCAGTCCTGGGTTATAACCAGTAATACCATCGACAAAGCTCCGAGCAAAGATCGAAGAGAGAGCCCTCTGATTCAGAGTGCGATACGCTGACCACTCGGCGATCGCCACAGATAGCCAGTTTCAACTGTTGACGAAGGGTAAATGATTTCCCCTGGAATGAACTCCATTAAAAAATAAACATATACGGATTGTATTTTTATTGGAAAAATGAGCGTGATAAAGTCAAACACTTTGGGAAATTAAATATATGACAAATGAAAGGTAACGTTACAAAAGTACATATTTGACCCAATTCCTTAATAGTCAACTGTATAAAGCGTAATATCTGGTTAATATTACTAGAACAGTTAATCAAGCAATAAGTTACATGCATGACCGTTTGATTGTTTCTGTATGCATGGCCTTTTATTATTGCAGGGAACATATGACCAAAAGGAGCTGTTGTAGGTCAGCGCACTCGACTATACGCCGCTTTGTCTAAGAGATAAATGCAATAATCCATAAACAAGAAACGCCGCAATGCGACTAAAACAGGTGTTCAATAATTGACAGAATAACTTCAGCCTTCGTTGTGAGATTCAACTGTTCTTTTTTTCAATTTTAGTAACAGGCACAAAAAGCAAATCCATCGAAGTCCTCCATAAACTCGTCCTTCACCGAGTTCGGTCGCAAAAGTCATTGACGATTTATCAAGTAGACGTGACAATAGATCCATAGAATAACTATAGGCCCGCGAAAAAACTACTACAGTAATACACAGCTCTCTGTACAAAGTTGTCTGCATTAGAAAATACTTGGGCTGCAGAATTTCAAAGGCCATAATCCAGTCATGCATGGGTTGATCTGGCTGGTTGAAGAAAGTAACCGAGCTCGGATGGATATCTAACTGCTGTATAAGTTTGATTGAGATACAATAGAAACTGAAGACAGTATGACGTTCTTAAGCAATCAGTTTACGGACGTACGCATGGACGACGGACACCAAGCCATGGCAAAGGCTCTGTCCAGTAGAGCTAAACTTAATTATATTTAACCTTGACCTTTTGAACTCTAGTTGATGTAAATCTGGTATTGTGTACAGAGTTGACTTTTGAGAGACATGTAATATATACGGTTAAGACTAAACGCTTGGCAAAAATGGACTTTAATCAATGCTTTAACTAATAAATTACTTATGGAGATAGTCAATTGTTTAAGCATAAAAATATCTTAAATAGTTAAGTCCCCAATAACATGCTTCTACTAAAGAATCCTTGGGGGAAAGCAAACACAAGTTGTCTTTAATTATTTATTTTCTGAAAAATTCCAAAATACTGTATATAAGTCAACTAGGCTAACAGTGTACATACAGTTCACTTCCAAAGCATACCAGGTCAAGAGCTGCCGAAAGAAGGGTTGTGTTACCTAGTAATAACTTCTTAACACTTAGAAGCTAGAGTGTTACCTGGCAACAGCTTCTTAATACTCAGAAGCTAGTGTTACCTGGCAACAGCTTCTTAATACTCAGAAGCTAGCGTTACCTAGCAACAGCTTTTTAACAATAAAAAGCTAGAGTGTTACCTAGCAACAGCTTCTAAACACTTAAAAAAGCTAGCTTCGTTGTACCACTTCTTTGAACATGACTCTTGTTTTTATTTCATATCTACTGGTCCTAAATCAAATATCATTTAACGGAATGTCTATAACACTCAGTATGTGAATGAAAATTAGATACATATAAAATTACTACGAAAACAAATTCTAATATCTGGCAGTATAGAACCAAGTACATGTGCGAGGAAGAAAGAGAAACCGCTATTAGAAGGTAAAAACATGAAAGTTATTAGCCACTATCAAAAGATTAAGTTTAATTTCTTTCTAATTACCTTTTTATCAGAAAAAGTGAGGACAGTAAAATTCAGAGTCTGTTCTAAGAAGCGTTGACAATTATCATTATTAAAACAGAAATAAAGCCATTAGTTACATGTAAATAGGAACCATACATACAAACATATACATAAGATCAGTTAGTATAGTTTATCTACACAGTTGTAAAATAAATAATAAATAAACCCCAAATAAAAACTACAATTCTGGACGGATATCTGTATTATAAGTATTATTGGTATTGTAATACTAGTGCACATATATACTATCACATAAACAACACTGACAAATGGAATGGCAAATTGATACTCTTAATATGAATTTGTGATATCGAAAGATCTTGATGTCAATTACACAAAGTAATTGCTTCAAAAGTAGCAACTTCAAACACATACAGCGAGGGCTCGGCACAAGACTGCTGTTATGCTTTCTAATTCAATTTTGAGATACAACTGTCTTGCACTAAGTCTGCAGCATTTAAGTTTGTACATGTGATAGGTAATAATGTCCTTTCATCTTCAATGCATATTCAATTTACAGTAACCAACTTATAGAAATGTAAATCTATGTTTAACAATTTGAAACTTCATTACTAAGGCACTAAATTTCATCCTTGAATAAAATAATTATGTTAATATATAAGGACAGGTAGGACAGGTATTGATGAATATATATACACGTCAATTCTCCTCTATCAAATGTCAAATCAATTTTTTTTGTCTCATTCACTTTGTATTTTTATCATTCACATTTCAATAGCTAGACAAAATGAGGGCATCATGAATATGAGATAGTGAAAATGGTTATGGTAATAAATAAAAGCATCGCTACATGAACTATCCAAGCATATGGAGGATACAGCTTTTGGTATATACAGAATATGGTGTAAATAAATGTCAGCTGGTATATATTTACATATCACAGTCTCTCCTTCAAATTCTAGAGTGGTATATTGAAAAATGAGAATATTTGCAAGTACATATATCTCAGAAAAGAGAAATCAATCAATTGATTAGAAGTTGGAGGATTTCATCTTCCCATTGGACGAATTTTGAGTGGATCGGTAAGAAGGATTTCTTATACAGTGAGAAAGACGTAGAAAAGTTTATATCATATATGGAAACAGTTTCAGGTTTCATAAAAGGTGGCAGTCTTTGTGATCCCTGCAGGAAACAAATTAAAGACAGAGATGGTGGACATATATAATACTCATTTTCATACTAGCTCCATTGGTAAAACTAGATATTTCGTTAGCAACTTTATACGTTATCACAGACAAGAACGAAAAAAAATAAATACAACCAGCACAATTCTGTTGTAACATAACATACATTATATAAGTTTGTCAAAGAAAAGAAGAAAATTCATGGCAGAATCTTAACAAACATGCAAAACAAGAAAAATAACCAACCACATCCACAACATGTGCTAACAATTCAAATAATGCTTTTTTGATACGAAGGGCTCGCACATAAGGAAAACTGCAAAAAGTTTTTCCAGTTTGATGAAAATGACAACTTATATGTCAAATATATAAGCGTTAGAAAATTGATGTGATTCGATGTTATTTGTAACACACATGCTAATTATTACTTTTAATGTTATGAAAGATTTTGTTACGTAATAACATGTAACTCGAAAGAAATGCTACAAGTTGCAATGTAGGAATAAAAAGAAATCAATCCAAAATAACCATTTTTCTTATTATAAACATCGTAAATACAAGCTTTCAGTTCTTGGTATTGAATATACATAAAATTTATACATTTTTAATAATCAAAGTTGATACATGACAATGGTTGGCTAAGCAATATCGCTGGCTGAAGTAGTTAAGTTGCTGTCCTATCAAAGCAGATCTGAGTTGTAAGATTTGGCAGTGGTGTCATCTTCAAGTGAAAGGCCGCTACGTTCTGGTGAGCGGCGACGGGAAGAACTCAGGTAGGAAGTGTCCGGGCTACGGCTCCTGTACCTGCTGATGTTCAAAATAATAACAAATTGTGAAAATTGCAAAATAAAATGACTGAAAAGAGGCCAAATTTCTACATCAACATTTTCGTTACATTTCAATATTTGAAAAGTTAAATAATTCAATCATAGAAATATAGAAAATATCAATAATTCATTGATTCAATCAATTAATATACACATGTATTACTGACCCTTACACCATTATCTTATTGTTGATTGAAAATATATCATTTACTGGGTACACTTTTTTAAATTCTCCATACATCCATTTTGAAAATTAGCCTTAACTTGTTATTGTTATTGGTTGGGTCAACTAACAGAAGCTGTAGACAAATTATAATTTCAAACACTGGTAATCTATACACAAAAATAATTTGAAGAACACCTTGTGCATCAGTTAATAAGGTATTGGTAACCATTAGTTGTGCTGCATATTTTCAGCATACACCATGTACGTCTAATCTGTGTATATGTGAAAACTATGTGCACTCACTATATACAATCTTGTCTTTTGTTTGTCAATCTACTTATCTATATGCTTCAATATTTCTAATCTATCATGCTTATTAAATACAGACCTCAGTTCCAATGTTCGCCATCTTGAATGCATTAGGGATGGAAGTGTTGTTGTTTGAATAATGAATCACTGTGCAACACAACTAGGTGCACTATCTCATGTGCAGTTAATACAGGAAACATGCATGTTAAATCAGAATGTCACAATTCCACAAAATAACAAAAAAATAAAACAGCATAAAAATCTGCAATTGATGAAAAAAAAATGTATATGAGTGAAAGTTTAAAAATTCAATTCAATATTGAGGTGAAGGATGCAGGATTACTAAAATATTTTTTTTATAAAACAGTTCCATAGTACGTTCTTTTTCAAAATTGGAAAAAACAACACCTTTTAAAATTTAAAAAACTAAATGAACTTGCATTTAAACATGAGAAAATTGAAAGTTCAATCAATTTTAATTAATGTGATCACAAATAAGATATCAGACAGCCGACACTAGAACTGTTAGCCTCGTTACAAAGTTATTTCAACAAATGTGCAAGCTCTCCTAACTGAAGCACATACTTATTTATATAAACTTTCACTCATACCTTTGTCAAAGAAAATTTTCAAACACACACAGAAGAAGATTTTTACTGCATGTAAAAGTTGTGTGTGTACCTGGTAGGACTGCGTGACCTTGACCTTGCGGGACTTGTGGACCTGTAGCGAGTGCTGCTCGAGTAATCCAGTGTCGGTAGTGGGGGCACCAGACCATGACGTCTCAGCTCCTGAACCGCTCTCTCTCTGAAAGACCAGCAGTACACAATAGTCAAACTTCATTTAGGGTGGGAACCACTATCAGCTAGTTTAATTTATAATTATGGAAGTGGATGGAAATTGGCCTTTTTATACCTTAACCATATTGAAATACAGAATCAGACCACACAGAAATACACAATCATTGAAATGAGACTTTTAGGTAAAAAAGCCCGCATTCTAACAAGCCCTACTTACAAAACCAAAAGTTGTGCAAAGCAATAGACATTTTATCAGTGCAGAACTTCCGGGCTTGTGTTAATATCAACTAATGAATACAAAATGGGAATAAATCATGATGGAAACGTCTCCTATATACATGGGAAATTATCAACAAATACACATATTATGTCTTACAGTCAACATATGACAAAGTTAGCACATACAAAATAAGAAATTTAGAAAAACTGTTATATCTTAAATGCTATGCTTAATGAGAGCAGATTAAAAATAAAATAAATCCTACAAAAGTAAAGACATTATTTAATCGAATAATACAGCTTGGAAAAGTCAAATACATGCAAAAATACTTCCAAAGGCTGAAGTACCATTATAACTTGAAAATTTTATTACACTGTTGTTATTCCAATAGCATATGAAACAAACACAAGATGCAGTTAGGAAAGTTATGCACCCAAATGCTTTTGCAAACACATTGGCAACATATAATGAACATACATATTGACACATACATGAGTTAGTAAGCATACTGAAACAGTTCCCATTCAATTTTTAATATATGATATACAAAAATATAAATAAATAAAAATGAAATAAATACATCATTACTTTTAATGCAATACTCAACATTTACCCCCATAACCATTCAACATGCAAAATTGAAGCACAGATATAAAGCATGTTTCCCCCAACCACAGTATATACAATACAGCTTGTCATGCAGTTTTTACTTAATATGTATACTTCTTCTTACTTGTGTCACATAATCACAGCTCTTATAGCTGTCATAATTGTTATACAGGTTATTGAATCGCTCTCTTTCCCTAAAATAACATAGCAGAGGGATTGGTTACCGAAGTTTATGGCAATGAAATATAACCTATATTTCCAGTTAATGAATTCACTCATCTGCCTTTGATAATTACCATCAATGCTGTTATGAATTGCAGCTCAACAACTTCATACATGACATTATAATTTTGTTACCCACCTGCCAAAACATCATGTTAATGATATATTTTCTAAGTCAGTCAAAATTAAGGGAGGAAAAGCGAGATGGTATTGAGCCACGTACATACTGACATTGGTATTTTCTGAAATTAGCCACATGATATTTTCTAAAATCTTAATGAATAAGGAAGTTTGACACTAGTTCTGCCGACTCCACCCTGCTTAATTACTGGTAATCTCTACCAATCCCATAACAGATGGAAAAGCATCAACAATTGACACCATAGATAACCACAGTTACCCCTTCTAACAGGTGTCAAAGATAAATGAAAAAAAATAATAAGAAATGGAAAAAGTTATTCTCTACATTTCCACTCACTGAATTCCCCCATCATTGAAGGACATGATAGTAAGACTGCGAGCGCCAGACGAAGTTCGGAGACTATAACATGATGTTATGGACATGATATACAAATGAGTGACCATTTGTGAATGACAAACTCATAATTAACATAATATATACAATGTAAGATTATTTATTAAGTGAGCACTCAATCTTAGTCTCAATATTTATATTAGCAGAAATGCTTAAGATTTAAGTCTGCTCTACAAAAACATAAAATGAGCATGGCAAAACCTACAAACACTGCAATATCAATAAATAACCTTACAACTGAAAATTCAATGTTATGTAGGAAAAAACAATATGTGAGTGTTATTACTTGGGAACTCGGCAACTCAACACTGTGACGAATTTTGTCATATGAAGACATTTGAATATAATACTAAGTAATTTCATGAGACAAACTGAAAATAATAATTGTGAACACAAACCTTACATTAAATACCTAAATATCAAAATTTATACAAGGAAAAATGATCTCATACAGTAATTAATATATATCCCCGATAATGCAGTTGCCAACATAATCAAATATCCATCCCAATTTCAATCCTACCTTTCTAAACTTATCACTAGTGAGCTGTTGTTAAGCAAAAATAAATCCACATTGTATGTTAAACTGCCCTCGATTCAAATCAAATGTCTTCGATAACAATATTGGTCACATTTATATAAAATCTATCCCAGAGGTCACTCCTACCTTTCAAACTTCTCGCTGGTGAGTTGTCTCCTAAGTCGCTCCACATCTCCCTCCAGTTCCACATTTCTGGTGCGCAGGGACGCGATCTCACGGCTCTGACTCTGACTGCAAACGCGAAGAAAACATGACATTACTGCAGGATGACTGATATACTTCACTTGATCAACTCCACAGAACTGAACAGGAAATGGAGCTCACAAACTTACCATATTTAACCACCTTTCTTGCTTCCAATAATTGACCGTCTTCCTATCAGCACCTGTATATCAGTGCCTTGATCCTGTTTCCCTTTAAAATCACCTTATTTCGAGTCGGAGCCTGCCGCTGTATCTTGGCAATATTTTATTTGATAAGAGTCACTACATAAATCAGTACCCTATCTTGACCTTTGATACCTTCCTTAATAATACTCCTGTAAACCATGCTACTCACATCTTGCTCTCATTGAGTGAGAGTCTATCCTTGAGCATCTGTATCTCAGCTCCATGCTCCTGGTTCTGCAGTTGTGAAGTGAACTCCTTCTCCCTGTTATTCTGTAGCAGAGATTCCAGGTTCTTGTTTGTGTGGCGCTCCGATGACAGCTGGCTCTTGTACAGCTCCGCTTCTTGGGCGATATCATCGAACTGGCCTTGCAGCTGGAAAAGTTCAATACAAAAATACAGTGAGGTTTAGTTGTTTCTTCCATACATGTACAAATATGTAGAAGGATGGGTGACAGCTTGAGACTTTAGATATATAGCACAAACACTAAAGAAAATTTGTAAAGATTTATCTCCAAAATTCATGCACATTTTGTATACACAATATGTAGTGAATTTTCCCTATACTAAGGCTTCATGCTAAATAAAAAGGTACCATACAAAGACTTTTGTAGTTAACAACATTGGTCCAACATCTTATAAGTAATTAAGAATGGCCAAAAGATCAAACAGGAATTAAAACAAGTTCCTAACCGATTCCTTATCAATGGTGAGAGCAGTGAGCTGCCTCTGTAGAGATTCCTTAGTTCCCTCCAGACGTGAGCACAGTTCCCGTACGGCAGTCAAATCGGAGAGAAGTGTGTTCTTATCATCATCTGTCTGGCGCAGGTTATCTTCCAGGTTTGCTAAACAGCGAGTCAGGTTCGATACTTGGAGCTCGTAGGCCTGCTCGGCATTCAGATGCTGCAACAAGATTCAACCTTTTAGAAACCTAAATTAACATGTTTTTGTAACCTGAGCTTAAATAGTAAAATCAGTGTTTAAATCATGAACTCTTACTCTTTGTCACTAAAAGCCAGAAAAATACCAAAAATATTTCCTATAAATTCAATGAGAGTACACATCCTATTCAAATGAGGTCATAGATTTACTCTCTGAGAGGCCAGTCCCTAATAGCCATCTAATTTTATGCCTATGATCCCTTTTTCACACTGAATATTTGTTTGACTTGTCAGATTGGTTTACACTGATCTAAGACACTGAAGCAAATCTGTTGTTTTTGTTTTCCACATATTATTTCTGATTCCATTCAATTCCCCTACCTCCTGAATCTCTCGCTCCTGGTTATCGACCTTGTCTCTCAGTCTGCGGAGCTCAGAGTCCTTGGTCATGATCTCAAGTCTCATGTTAGATCCATCACTCTCCAGCTGGTGGGTTGCAGTCTGGTATTGTTCTGCCTCCGAGGACAGGGCTCGGTATTGGTCTAGGAGGTCTGAGCGCTCCTTCTCCTGAAAAATAAAGCAAAAAAACAATTATAACCTGGTAAAAGTGGTTTAACAATGAAGGGTGTAAAAGAGTGATAGACTGGGTTTGCTTGTCTCAATGATAGTGAACAGTACAGGTCTTAAAGATCTGAGCACTCCTTATCCTGGTAAGGATAGAAGTAAAGCAGGAGATCATTTAACATGGAAATAACATTGACCATTTGCTACATCCAGTGGTAAACATAGTCTTTACATCACACTTTCCTGCATCTTTCATTTCTGAGAGTAATGGGATCTTAAATACTTCTTTATAACAAATAAAAACCTTCCTTGTATTCCTTAACCACATATATCTAAAGCACACTACGCACCTTGCTAGCGAGAGTATCCTCAAACCGTCTCACTTCAAGGATGTATTCCTGAACCTGCTGTTTGAGACCTTCCTTGTCCTCCAAGGCCTCTTGGAGTTCCTGGTTCAGTTTCTGAGTAAGAAATAAAATATAAATACAAAATTCTTCTATGAAGCGGATATATTTAACACTAGAGATATACCAGTTACCTTTTTCCCCCTTGAACCAGTTTATTTTTTTGAGTTTACCTTTTTTTAAGTTTCGAATGGTTGCATTTTCTTCAAACTACATAACATATTGTAAATACACTGCCATTTAGAAAAACAAAGTCAATTAAGATTCTCTCATTTTTCTTAGGCAATCTCCTTTTCTGTCAGAATTCTTGTTTATTGCTTTGGCATTATCTTAAATACATACCTGGTTCTCACGAGTCATAACTGACAGGTCATCTTGAAGTCTCCTGTTTTCTCGCAGAGCAATCTCCTTCCCACGAGAGTTTTCATTGAGATCATCAGATGTGCTGTCCAGCTGGCGACGTAGCGACTTCAGCTCACGATCCTTCATGTTGATGTTGTCATTGGCATGGCTGAAGATATTATGGTCAATTTAACTAAAATCAATTTGGCTTTCAATTATCAAATAGAAACGTCTTTGAAGGCAGAATCTTACTGGTGCTGTTAGGAAAAGGAAATGGCAAATACCTAAAACAAACAACCTTGTATTTCTGCTAAAAAAATCACAAAGTTACATTTTTACAAGTTAAAAAAACATTTCTGGCTTTATAAATGCAAACTTGATTTTTTTCATGATACTTAGCACTCTTTAAATAATCATAAAATACCTACCCAAGCTGGGCGTCCAACTCACTGATGCGAACCTTCAAGTCACTGATGAGTTTCTCCTGGAAAATAAAATAGTCTTATAATGACTTTGTGAAGGTCTTAGTATTTGACCGCTGTAAACCTTTGATAAAAGCAATATGAACTAAATTAGGATGTTCACTGAAAAATTAAAATCTGCACCAAAAGAGAGCACATTTTTTACTGTACATGATGTCCCTTAAATAGAGTAAATGTAAAGAAAAACTTAATCTTCCTGTTTATTACGCAGAAAATAGATTTTCAATAATAATTTTGATGATGGTCTTATACAAAACCATTCATAAATGCCCAATACCCACCTTAAGCAAGACCTCCTCATTCAGGTTCGCGACCTTCTCGGTCTTTTCATCCACGCTTATCTGGAGGTTATCCTTCTCTCGATCCAGCTGGCTAACGGTTCCGCGAAGCCCAGAATTCTCATCTCCCGAGCGAGCAATAACACGCTGGAGTTCCCCAATTCTCTCTTCCAGTCGGGCACATCGTTCCTCCTGGGCATTAAGTTCACTCTCGCGACGGGCAAGACGCTTTTGGGTCTCCTCTAGGCCACGATCTGTCTCCTCAGCCAACATCCTAGAGAAAAATTGAGAAATATTTATTGATACATTAAGATAATGCCCTGTTACCAAGATCTCCTTTTAAAAACAGATTCTCAATAAAAAATATATTTTAAAACTGCCTTTACTGCGCTGATTTAAAGTCAATGTGTTATGTATATAGGTTTCCTAACATAAATATCTAAAAAAACAAAACATATACAGTTTTAGTTCTTTTTTACAACATTAAGTTTCATTATGTTGAGGTCCTTGTTAAAAAAGCTTAGAGATTCTATCTAATGCTGTAAGGGTGTCCTAGTTGTTACAGCAACTCACTCCCTACTTACTTCATCTGAGTGGCCTTAGACTTGTTGGTCGATGAATCATCCTGGGCCTCGGACAATCTACCGGCCATGTCCTTAATCTGAGCTTCCAGACTGCGAACATCCTCCTTGAGGGTGGTGACGCGCATAATCAGCTCACCCCGTTCACTCTCGGCCTGCTGGAGGGCGGATTCCAGGTCTTCCCCACGCTGTTCTAGCTTGGCTTTTTCAGATAGGGATACCTCTGTGGCAATCTAGAATGAAGGAACTCTGATATTGAGAAAGTAGAATTATTGTTAAAAGTAACAGGCAAAGGCCTGATTTGTTCTTGCTTTTTGCATGAAAATAGGTTCAACATTTTCAAAACATAAACTCATCAATCTGAACAAAAACAACAATAACTGAAATTAAATGGTTAGCAATAATTGAATGGAAAATTCTTGTGTCTTTGAATATTCCTAATGCTGCAGTCTACTCACAGATAATACTACTAAACATAATTATAAATTGCTGGCTAAGAATACAAATTTTACAAACCTTAAGTCTCTCCCTGAGGCTGTCCCTTTCAGTGGTCATCCTGCGAAGTTCCGACACAGCATCATCCCGCTCGTTCTCCACACGTCTCAGAACTGCCTGAGCTGCCAGAGAGGTTTTCGGAGACTTGGGTGAGCGAACCAGCTCTCGTCGAACTTTGTGAAGCTCATCCTTGGCCTGGGGAAGCATAAGGAATCATTAATAGATGGTAAAGTTTCAAAATATATCCAGTTTAATTGTTTGGTAAGCGTGTCTGTGTTGGATTCAAATAAGCACAAAATGTTTCTTCTAGTTGTTTTTCTCTGAAACACTGACCAGACTGTTCAGCACTTGATTCAAGTTAAGTTAAAAGGATTCAAGATATCTTTGTTTACTTTTAAAGGTGAAATATTTATGGAGCGCTCTTGTTTAAATAAAACAAGAACTGCTATTTTAAAGAGTTTTCTTAAGTATTGTTATAAATATTGCAAATCACGTGTGTTTTCATGAAATTTCCAGAGCAGTAAAGGTTTAAAGTGAACAACGATGACTTAAACAAAGTTCTGAACAATCGGTCCAACGTTGTTTTCTATAGAACTTAGAAACAAACATTTGCTTATTAAAGTTAACATATATAATCTGCAATGTTAAAAAATTCAACATTTAACGTGTTTTTGAAGTACAGACACTTACCTCCTCATACATCTGGTTCAGTTTGTCTCTCTCTCCAGTAAGAACCTTCACATTGGCCTGGATCTGTAACATACACATCCAACATTAGCAAAACTTCCCTAAATATAAAACAAGAGTATTGAGGCTTCCATTTAATCAAGGGCATAACTTATGCAGTATATAAATTTTGCATAATGACATTGTGAAAGTGCACTTATTTCCATAATCATAATAATTTTGAAGACATTTTTTTAGTTACGGCCAACAAAAGTTTGTTTTTGCACAATGACAATTCAGCCACTATGCAGACACCATCCTCCATGCTTTTTGCTAAACACACAGTGGTAACATATCATTGTATTATAATTTTTTTTTATAAAACAGAGTAAGAGCACAAACTTGATGAATATTCATGTTAGCAAATGCAGGCAAATACCTCTGCCATGTGACGTTCAAACTTGTCTAGGAGCTGTCTCATTTCATCCCTCTCCTTGGTCAGCTTCACAATCTCTGCCTCCTCCGACAGACCCTGTAACATATAACAACAATGAAGGAAATACATACATACAGGGGTGGTCAGGGGCTGAACAAAGAGCTTTTATGATGATTTAAAACAGTTTAAGCTGAGGCACATGTAATACTTTCAATAAAAGGTTCATTCTGTAAGCTTGTTAAGTTCATATCTTTATTACATATAGCATCCTTAAGCGTTCTTTGTAAAATCATGAGGAAATGGTTACATGGTCATCTGCTTAAGATCTTAAAGAATGAATCTTTTCAGTTTCATCAAAGACCAACAAGTTCAGCGCTGCTAGCAGCTTTAAAAGCAATCACTTAATTAATTTAACTTGGAGTGTAAACAACTTCTTTCGATTTTAACTTTATTGTTCATGCATAGACAAACAAGCAGTTTAACAGTTTTTCTTTTTTATCTTTTAACCCATTTGAAACATTGGCCAATCTAAGCATGTCTTTTTTATTAATTGCTAATTAGTTTCTAAGTATTTCATTACACTACATGTAACAATAAACCACGTCATGCAGCGTCTACTTTATTACAACAATTCTAATAGGGCTATTTTTGTAACTCAGAGAAGTCACAGAATTAAACAGTGTCTTATTACAGAACAAAACAGTGTCTTATTACAGAACAAAACAGTGTCTTATTACAGAACAAAACAGTGTCTTATTACAGAACAAAACAGTGTCTTATTACAGAACAAAACAGTGTCTTATTGCAAATCAAAACAGTGTCTTATTACAGAACAAAACAGTGTCTTATTGCAAATCAAAACAGTGTCTTATTACAAATCAAAACAGTTCTTGAATGTTTATAACTTTTAATGATGTTGTCTTTCTCTCTGTACTCGGAAATTTGAACACCAAAAAAAGTTCAATGTGAATGTAAGTTTACATATTAATTAGCAAGAGAAAAAATCTGGTCATATTAGATTAGTGGATCAGCAAAATGTTAGCTGTATGAAAAACACATGAAGACATCACCACAACATACATGTTTCTACACAAGTTGATAGAGAGAAAACCTGCAGTCCCATAAACAAGCTAACATTTAACAAATAAAAGAGCTACATGACATTACATTACATCACAGACATTCAAATACTAAATCATATGAGAAACAAAATTGTGAAGCATTTGAAATAAGCTCGGCAGTGATTTAAAGCAGGTATACTCACTGTTCTCTTAGATTTTCTTTTTTCGTTTGTGTCCTATCAGATAATTTATAGTCGCAGTTAATCTGTCAGCGTCATTTTTCCTCAGGGAATACGTATGTACAAATCCTTTAGTGAACTCTTGATTGACGTTTTGGTCTCGATTTTTTCCCCAAAAAACTAACATATAAACACTTGTTTAATTTAAAGACTTTGCATGGCACTTCCTGTATACTTTTAATTTACGTACTACCTTTGCCATCAAAGTCTGAAAATGTTACAAGAACTTCTTTGTTAGTATTTTGAAAAATGCCTTTAGATTAAGGGTTTACTAATGGACTTGTAGAATACTATTTAACAATATTAAAGTTAAAAACTGTATATTTGCTTTAAAAAATATTGAAAGTTCGGAGTTTATTTTTTTAGTGCTGATTCTTCATGAACAAGTGAAAACTTATATGTCGATAGTAAGATAGGTGAGAGTGCCACAGAGTAAAAAAAGGACAACAATCATTAAAACCAGAGTCTTGCTATACATATTTGTATTGTCTCTTGCAACATGTGTACCAAGTTTCCATGACTACCTTGAATGTTTTTTTTAGTAATGACCAAGTTAAAATAAAAACGATGCCAAAGCCATGACAAACCTCAACTTTGTGTCTTTGAAAAATGGACAAGCTTACAAGCTAAAATGCTCTGTAGCCTAAAAGCCATCAGTCAAACAAATATCACTTCAATTTGTCTGAGTGCTTTCAATATTATTTTTTTTAAAAAGGACCATGCCAGTTTGGTTCAATGCAATACTGCTATAACTTCTTAAATTAATTACAACTATAGTGTAATGAACCCTCATATAGTGCCCTGTCACCTCTGTGCAGGAAACAAACATGTAAGGGACAAAACCCACACAGGTGTGTGTGTGTGTGGGAGGGGACAATGATGCCTTGCTGTGTTCGGAAACTTACTGGGTAATACCACTCAAAAGGGCTGAACAGTTGCTAGTGAAGAAAGGAAACGCAATATTTTTTTTAACTGTGTACAATAATTGCATGTACATAGAGGTCAAATGAAAGTACTCGTAAGATATTCATATGAACAACTCAAGGCATGTCAGGACAGCGTAACAAATGCATCTGACTGTGACATTATTGGATAAATTTGGCTTCCAAGAATGCCAGCTATGTAAATTTGTATTGATGTAATAAACTAATGTAATGTGGTTCCTTTTTTTTAATTTGTATCTTTACTTGAAAGAAACAATCAAAGATGTCTAGATTTCAAGAAATCAGCCAATCTATATGAAACTAAAGATTAATTCACACAAGTGTTAATAAACTATTCCACCACAAAATCAGGCTTTAACTCAATTACGCTTGCAGTAAATATTAAGGATTTTGCCATTTTCTCACATTTCTTTAAGATGAGGGAATCTCAAAAGTTAGGAAAGTTAAGTTATTTGGGTGTCAACTTCTTCATAAGGGTCTTATATTACTTACACTCTTTTTCTTGACATCATTTAGCTAGGAAAGATGGGGATGAAAGATTAAAAAAAGATGATGAATGAATGAATGAATGAATGAGTTTTGAGAATCTTTAATAAAATGTATTGAAAAAGACAAAAAACTATCCCAAGACAATAAAATGAAATAGTGAGACTTAACTTGAAAAGGGGAAGAATTCTATATAAAATTCAATAAGCAAATTTGCAATTAGTCGCGCAATTTTTATGAAAAGCTCTACAGTTAAAGCCAAAAACCAAACAAAATTCAAAACTTTGTTATTAACTTTTAAACACCATTTTAAACCAAAAGGCAAAATTGTACCAATGTATCATTTACTACATGAAAAATGGTTACTATCAAAACTAATATTGGTGGGTAACCTACCTTTGTTGGCGTAGCACGGGCAGATGAAGCACGTTTGGCAATTTTCAGGGCCTCATATTCAGTGCGGTAATAATCTCTCTCTTCCTCCATAACTCGCATGATGGCCTCATACTGGGCAGCAGCCTGAAGATTTTATACTCTTTTATCAAACAAGTTACCTTTAATTACTGTGCAGTACAGTCCAAATTGACGAAAAAGATTAAGATCCACAAGACATATTATCTACCTTTGTCTAAGGAAAGGCACAACAATTACAATAATTATTGTTTGAATTTAAAACATTCTTTTTATTTCTACCCTTCTTGACATTTAGTATGCATGTATATTTTATGAAACCATATCTATCTCTGTACAACCATTTAAGAAAAATCTAAACAATATACAAATATTTAAACTTTGCAAAATTTTCTCCACATGTGCTACTTAAAAGTTTGCCTTTGATTATTATTTTTTCATATAATCATGAAATTCCCTTGCCTTTCCTATTTGAAAACCCTACCTTTTTGTCAGCCTTAGCGGAGGCATTCATCTCGCGTGCTGGACTTGCAGACCGCGATGAAGGTCTAGATGGGGTACGAGATCTCGGGAGTCGAGATGGAATCTCCCCGCGTAGCATCTTCTGGAATGCCTCAGCCTGGTCGCGGTAGTAGTTGCGCTCCTCTTCTACGCTGCGGACAAAGGCGTCGAGCTTGCTCGGGATCTTGCCCTTCTTTGAAGTACCAGTTGGGACGTTCTTCCTCTTCAGTCGCTCAATTTCCAGGACCAGTTCTTTCTCTGTAATATTTAAATTAATTTTCCTTATAGAGGTTGTCGAACACAAAATCTTATGATTATTAGACAAAGGCTTGTGTAATATGTATAATCATATTGAATGACAATAACTGTCCATTTTGGAAGCACCATTCTGTCATCATGGAGACAAACATGTGCACCTTTCTGCCCTCAAAGAGTTCACTACTGAAGACTGTCAAATATTTCTGTAGTTTTGATTAAAACAAATAATATCATTATAAATACTTACAAAATTTACATATTTGCCAGTTGACACCAAATTTTACTTCATTTTAACCCAATTCCTAACACTCTTGGTCCAATTTAAAATGTTGAAGTTCTTCGCAGCCCAAATCAATGTGCCCTTTCCTCCCTTACCACCCTGTCCCTCATCTTCAGCACCCTATCTTTTTTAAAACCTGGCTAAAGCCCTTTCTAGTAAATATCCTTAAACTAACAAATCATCATGTACCATCAGTCTACACAAGATTTTCAAATATACCAGTATATAATAAATTGAAATCAAGTGAAAACAATATGTTTAGTCTTCTTTAACTATTTTTTTTACCCTGAATTTTGTAGTCTATGCTTCGACAACACTAACACAGACATAAAATCACTCTTTGACATACACTTGGACAAATACGAAGAATATCAAACAAATTCAACCTTAAATCATACAACTCTGACCATATTAATAGATTAAGAAGTATTAACAACTGAAATCCTATCAAAGGTTTTAAATTGCACACCATTTGCCATGAGTTTGTTGACCCTGTGACTGAGTCGTTTCTTGTCCTCGGCCACACGATCGTGAAGTTCTTCCAGTCTCATCAAGTCTCCGGACTTCGTTGTCAGCGAGGAGCGAGCCTCTGCTAAGTCCTTTGAAAACCGCTCATTTTCCTGAAATAATAATATTTCCATGAAATCACGTCCTGACTCTTTGAAAAATATTCGTTTCTTACAAGTATATAACTATTATAACATGTTCAATTCTTTTACAATGATGGTATGTACATATAAGTTGAATGGATAAGATAAAAGATAATGATCCCTTAACTTTAAGAACTAACTCAATGCGTAGAGATCTTCAATACCATGTTTCAGAGGCCAACCAATAAGCTGAAAATATTTTTACTTTTATCTAACTCTTTGCACCCAGAAAAATTTAAGTCTCGAGCTGTTTAGACCATATACGCTAAAAAATTATTATAATCAAACCAGATGATCTGAACAATACGACAAAAAAAATTTGATCATTAGCTTGGTCAAAATTCACAAATATTTGTCACCGAACTAACTAATGCAATGATTCATTAAGATCCATCAGTTTATCCTATAAACTACATTCTACGTACAGCCCTGAGTTGTGCGATTGTAAGATCCAGGTCTTCCAGCTCATGTCGGGATTTTTCCAACTCATCCTTCGCTTCGATCATTTCCTTGTCTGCTGTTTTCAAGACAATATTTCTATCTGTCTCAATCCGTTTAGCATGTCTGTCTACGTTCTGTAGATCGAGTTCAAGGTCACTAATGCGGGCTTGAGCCTTGCTAAGGTCGGTCTCAATTTCACTTCTGTCGGTAACTGCGTCACGGAACTTTCGCTCCATCTCGCGGTTCTTCTGTTGCAAGAAGTCAATCTGGAATACGAAATATACTTAAAATGGTTATACTTTATTTCTAATCTATATATCTCCTACTGAGCTTCCTTTAAACTGCAATATCTTCAAAATAGATCTGATAACACAAAAATGATGCTTGTGATTGGTCAAAAGATGTTTTACAGTGGTAAAATGTATATGAAGTCCATGAAACAAGTGATGTCATCGATGAAGCAGCTGTTATGTTGCAAACAATGAGTGTAAATACTAAATACTAACAATCTGTTCATACAATGATTAAACAGTTATTCCATAAATGATGGCCTTGACATTGTCACTTAATGAACTTAATCACAATCTTTTGTAGGATTTCTCCAACTTCTTTGACACTATGTCTGGCCTTATGGGCCATATCATGTAAGGATCATCTTAAATCTTTAGGTAATAATTTAAGTTTAACAATGACATAATTGTCATCTGTTTGAGTGTGGTTGGGTGAATGCTGATATTAAAATGCTCTTACCTGTATATTGAGGTGTGAGATCATTCTCTCGTTGGCCCTGTTCCGGGCCTCCAGGGCCACAACATCCGAGGGTCGTCCGCCGTCCAACATTCTGTTTAGTCGTTCTATCTCCTCATCACGACCTTCAACCTGAAGTGATAAAATTGTATCTATATCATATCATTATTGAGGGATTGGAATCATCACAGCTGTTTGCTGCTAAACATAACAGGTCCTTGGTTTGATCCTAAACTAAGGGGTTGAGTTTGCTCCGACTCAAGGTTTGTTTTGATTCTCCTCTGAGGGTTTGGGATGACCCTAACAGAGGGTTTGGTTCAATTCTTCACCCTAGAGCTTGGTTCTATCCTCACGAAGGGTCGAGGATGGGTTAGGGTTGGGTTCAGTCCTCACCCAAGGCTAACTCTCTTCAAGACTCTCATTATAGTATTTGTAACAATCTAAGACATAGGTCATAAGGGTTTGTTATAATGGAGTCAAAATTAACAATAAATAATTTTCCAATTGCATCACCTGCTTTTAGTTAATTTTACTGCAAGAAAGTTATCTTGCATGCTTATTCTGGCTTTATAATCATTATTACCTAAATGACTTTGGAATCTTTGAAAAACATGCACAAAGCTCTTGCTGTACATCTGTAGAATTCGAAAGTACTGCTCATTCCATGTGTGGGGTTGTGTGTGTGTCACTGATATAAAACTTCCATGAACATGCTTGAAAAAATGACAAAACAATAAAGTACTATACTTCACATCATTGTAAACAAATGTTTACATGAGTAAGCCAGGGAAGTGTACATATCTGTTGTGGGTCTTCATTTTGTCCTGGTGACAAAGCTGATTAGGGCAATAAACCAACAGGAGAGTCAATAAACGACGATTTTGACTCACACCATGAGAAAGACGGTAAGGCTCAACAAACAGAACGAAGGATGGGGCAGTTTTGGTAGACATGAGTTGTGTGTTTTTCAGTGGGTTACGGCTCATTATTTGCAAATAGGATTTGAATAATGCAAGCATATAATATAACTTCTACAGGGTACTTAAGTAGACTTTGTTATCAAACTCCAGAAGTGCTCTCTTGTTATGTTTATCCTTATTCAATTATCTTAAATAAATGTTTTGCTGACATTTATTGACAAATATTTCTTTTAATGGTATTGATCTATAATTCAATTAATTAATGTCACATCATAAAGGTATTAAAAATATGTATGTGGAAGAATGTGATTGTCAGTTTTAAATATCATTAGAACTTCATTTACAGGGTAATCAAACACAAGAGAGACCAGGAAAAAAATAAGGAGCAATTTGATTTCCATTTTGCAAGGCCAGACTTGTTCAAAGTCGACGGTGGTGTTATAGCCAAAACCAAACAAAATTTACATCTGAAAAGATCCCGCAGTCTTTAAACACACGCAAACTCAAATACCAAAGATAACTTGGCCCATTTGGAAAATTGAAAAGATAAGTACTTAAAGGCATATGATGATTACAAATGGATAAACTTTTGGTTTCTGATAACGGTATTTCAATAGCAGTTTTTAAAATCTTTGTATGCAGTGGTAAAAATGTCTGATATTGCCCATTTAGTGTGTTTGTAAGACGATTAAGGGGAAAGTTGACATAGACTTGACTTTCATTTAAGTATACTTATAACTTAATAATTAAGCATTGAAAATTCTACTCTATTACTTCAGTAAAATTTATTAGCAAAACAATTTCATGATCAAATATTAATTAAATACATTGTATATATCAGTCTTTTTTCATTTTGTTTTATTTAAGCTAAGCCCACCCCACCCGCTTTAAGAATCCACAGTGGCTGAATGATGGAAATTAAATGTTACTATTGAAAATAAATGTATTGTGACCATGCCAAAGTCATTGTTCTTCATACCATACAAAACAATTATTGATTATGCAATATACAAATGTGTACCTTATACTGGTACATACCTGATAACATTTAATTCCCAAGATTCAACCCTATACCATGTATCTCCTAATTAACACAACCAAAGTTCCAAAGGTTCGAAAGGTCACTACACGAAGTCTTAATTCTTATGTGTGTATTAAGCTTGTCATAAAAGGTTGTAATTACAAATCCAATAATTAAAGACATTTGATATGTCAATATACATGTCCCTACAGACGCCTATATATATTGTCTTTTATAAGGATCAAATCACAATTCAACGATTGGGCAACAATAAAGGGATATCATTTTGAGATAAAGTCGTTCAAGGTACATTGTAGTAGGAATGTCACCGCCACATTAAGGCTAATATTTTATAGTCTCAGCAATATTTAAAATTAAGTACATGTTCATTAAAACAAAAGTAATTGTATCAAATTTCTGTTGACAATCTTGGTCATGATATCAATTATAGCATGCCTTTGTATGAAATATGACATGACTTGTGGAGTGAGATACTCACAGTGTTATATACATTGTAAACTTGCATAAAGAAAACAGAAGAATTTCATTTAATTGAGACTTAATACTGGTAGTAATGCTTATGTCTCCTTCGATGGGAACACCAGACAGATTTTGTTTTAATTGTTTAGAAAAAATCCAACAAAGAAGATGGCTCAAGTTCCTCTCAGCCTTTAACTTATTTTACTCCCCAATTGGAATAACCATACTATTAGGCTCATAGTCGAGTCATAAGTCGGGAAGATCAGGGGTCCAAACTAGTACAATAGCACGCAAGCCCTGCAATAAAATGCTTTCCAGGCTTGCTCAAATTCTGGGTTTTATACAGCAGGGCTTGTTAAAAAAATGTTATGCCAAGCTTTAGTATATCAATTCGGGCTGGTTAATCCGAAAGCCTAATTTTGATGACTGGAAGACAAGGAGAATGATTAAACATGAGCATGATAAACTCATCATGGGCCATCAATATTGATCCCATGCTCATGAGTGACAATTTGCAATAAAGAACTCAATCATGATTAACAATGAGGGAAAACAATAGTTTTACAACTTACTGTGTTAATATACTAGTTGGATTGTAAATATTTAATGTTCAAAGAGGCTGGAATGTCAATAAAGCAGTTAAACAATTAATAAAAGACTATGAAGTATGGTTAACAACAAGTGACAATGCCAGCAGTTGAGAAAAAGTTCCTATCACCAAACACATGGCATTGTATGAGGGACACATCAGTAGCAAGGTCAATGCATTAATCATTCTAGGACAGAACAGAAATCATTGTTTATTAAGTCTAAGTAGTGTACATATATATATATATAAAACACTTGTCACAGGTCTGAACATATATTATCATTCAAAGTATGAGCTGTCCATTTTACACCAGTAACAAAAGTGGTGTTGGTCACGGGTGATGGTGCTTAGTTTGGGGTCAGCTTGTTTATCCTGGCCTTTGGGTTGGAGCCATAATAGCAAGCAATGACCTGTCTGGCATATTCAAGATAATTGGAATCATCGGATTGTAAAGTAGACATCATACTTATGAGATCTATTGCATAAAATTGACAAGCATAAAAGATTTAACTTTAATAAAACATCAGAAGAAAAAAAACAGTCAGTGACTTTGAATACAAACCCACTACAATGGCTAATTTATATTTGTATGCATATTTAAATTAACACTAAATTAAAAAGGTTCAAAAGCCTCGTAAATGATGTTTGACATATGGATCAGTGGTTGCTGAAAGTGCAATTTTCAAAATCAACTAGGCAAAAGCTAGACATTGTTGTTCACAAAAGCTTCAAATTTGTTACAAACAATTCACCAAAATGTGTCAATCTTTTGACTGATTTTATTACTGGCCTATGGATCAATACATTGGTTAATAAAAGCTTCTGATTTTTTTTATTAAACTAATAAAATACAAAAGCCACTTCAATACCACAATATATATAAACTCTGTCAATGCCATAAATAAAGCAATTGATTTCACTTTCTATGGCTTACCAGCTCAAAATCAGGATATAAGCCAGAAATACCACTGGCCAGTGCCCCTTAATATGATCTTATAATAAGGAGTTATTAAGAACTTACATGATATTATGCGAACCATTATTGGAATTATGTCTGATATTTGTTGATCAAACACGCCCTAATTCTTTATTCAATGTCAATATTTCCACGATAGATTTGCATGGACATGCAAACTTGCAATAGCGTAGTTCAAATAACATTAAACCTGAGTCATGTTACAAAGATATTCAAATTTTACTCTGCAGAAATGAAAATGTTCAATACCTCAACAATGAAAACAAATTTAATTGTTTAATGTGTTTTAAACCATAACCAATTAATTGAAAATTGATTTGCTTTCATGAAAGTTCAATCAATAATGAGCAGTTGATACAAATAACTTCAATAAGAGTCAATCACTTTGTTTCATGTACTTTATTGAAGCATTTTACAAGTCAGCTTTAATTTCATTTCAAGTTTGTCAGATAAGCATTTTATTGTTCACATTCTTAACATGTAACCATGGAAATTTGTGTAAACAATATGGAGGACAAAAGTGTTAAACATGTGCAGATAGCAATAAACTCTTTCAATTGCAAAGAAATTGGTTTAAAACATAGAAAAATTCTTACCAAACTCAAAAAATAATCCTAGTGTCCTACACAAGTTTCAAAGTTCCAAAGCGAGACCACTTTTACCAGTCACCCGTACGTTAAGTCAGTGACGTACAACCAGCTTTATTACATAGCCAATATCCTGCTGAAGATCTATCTATAGTAATATAAGAGCTGAATGGATTCCACTATACCAAGTTTGAGCATGTCACTAAGATCCCGGGATTTTCTCTGAGGTTCAATAAAGGGCGATTAAAATGCAGGTATAGATTTATCAAGCCTGTAGTGTATCACACGGTTGGTTTTAAATATACAAACACTGAACTGGTAATCTAAATTGGCTAGCATTAAGGTGAAATATTGGTTTAGCAATGATTTTTATTAGGTTTAAGGCAAGTTTTGTCTTTATGGGTGTACTAGGGGTGAAAGATAAAAGTCAGATATTAATTTTAATTTATCAGAACAATGGGTTTTTTAATTAATTTATGCAAGCTAGCTAATTTGTTAACGCCTTTTATCAATTATATTTTAATGATTATCTTCATTTAATTTAAGATTTAAGATTCTTCATCAATTAGCTGTTCTATCCATTTTTAATAACACATAGCATGTTAACAATTTAAATTTCAATAATTAGATGCTGCTTGCAATTTTGTATTTAAATATTCATGTATTCTGCTTCATTTCTACAATACATGCATACTGATCCTCATTGAAACAAAGTCTACCACTAAACAATGTTAGTTGCAAATAGCGGGACCCAGACCACAGACATTTTCAGTGGGTGAGGTCCAAGATGAAGATAGCGAGGGGGGGGGGGGAAGGGGGGTTCAGTCAAAGTGATAACATTACATTTAATAAGAGAATAGGACATAAACTTTTTGCTCACTGCCATTTTTATTCAGATATGTTCCAAATGCCAAAAGATATGGGTATATATAACCAATTGAAGTAGGTCTGTTTGAATAACTGTAGTGTTTTGTTGTTGAATTATCAAAAGTACACAAATAAATGGTTAAAAAGGGTGTTTGAGCATACTCAACATATCCTACATATGGGGATTTGCTTTCAAAGTAATTTGAGTCATTTATAGCGAGTTGGTCGTACACTGAGAACACATAATTTTTAAGGATGTTCCAAACAGAATATTATCTTCTTAACATTTTCTTTCTTAAAGAGCTCTAATATTTTAGGAGTCCATTAAATTTGTGGAACAAACAAGCCACCACATACTGCACTGAATATTCGACTGGAGATAAAAAATGCTGTTTGTTCACATTCACTTACATACTACTTCAACGATATGAAGAGCAAGCAAAATATTTTGAACCCAAATTCCGTTTGGTAATCTTGGTGTTAAACATTCATGATTAAATATAAATTAAATAGCTATGTGTATTTTCTTCCATGATTATAACCAGAGCTTTTCATCTGGTATCAGTCTCTCTTAAAATTGTTTTGGGCTTAAAGAATGTATTTGAAATCAACATCCAATTAATTTTCAAAGAAAGCAGAGGTTTTTTATTACCTGCCAAAGCTTTATTAATCGATTTTGAAATTGAATTGAACTCCAATACAATCATTTGTAGTGTCACAATAATGAATTGCACTATCAGATAAGAAACTGTCATCATCATTGGGTAAATCCTTGTCAATGCTCTTCATTTTCAATGTATCAGCTTTAAGTCAATTCTTTTTTCTACCTTTTCAACCAATCTGGAGTTGTTGAGGTATAACAATTGAAGAACCATAGGTTCAAGGTAAATAGAGGTTAAATACTTCAACTGAAAATACTACAAGTCAAGAATATATGCAGAAATTAACTGTAAACTTCCCTTTACATCCTAATACAAACTACAATCTTAACATTATCAAAAGGGGAACATATCCTTAATGAAAAAGGTAAATAACCACGACAAAGATTCCTTAGTCATCTCAAGTTACGTCCCTTTCTAACATTAACATTTTGTTTCAATTCAAAAGTAAAGATTAGTGTTGGGAATTGGTTCCAATTTTACTAACAATAATCGGTTTCAATCAAGTAACCGATAATCGATAGTACAATCATTTTATAAATACTAGATAGTACCTGAATTGTTGTTTTATTCATGTACAGTATTAAACTCTAAATCATTATATGCACATACGTTATGTCTATGATTGAAGATATTAAGTGTTGTTGTTTAAAGAATAATTAATTTTTGTGCTCATTATGGCTTTTATTAAAGCTGACATCTGAACACTTAATAATTTTTATTTTTTTCGATGATCGATTATAACCAAATACAATCGATTGTCGCCGATTTCAGGTCCAACCAATCGATTTTCGATTATCATCGGAACATCACTAGTAAAGAGTTTTCATATTATAAGAAAGTGATCAATATGAAATTATATAAGTCAAAGTACTCTTTTTATCCCGAAAATGACTATCCATTTCCAGATACCAGTAGCTTGAATTGCAATTTCAATGATTTGAACAGGAGCTGACCTATTCAGAACAATGCAATGTTAAATGCTGCAACATGCAGTATCGGAGAAAGGACTGTTGTGGACACAGGCACTTATGTGGTCTATGAGACAGAGTCAGACAAGATCATGTCATTAAGCACGTACCACTGTCAGTAATCAATCTACAATGAGATGGATGAAACTAATGAAAGCCTACCTGTTGTCGGAAGCTAGCCAACTTGCGGTCAGAAATCTCACATCGGTCTGACAGATCCGAAACCTGTTGATCAAGCTCAGCTATGCGCCCATCGGCAACCTGGAGCAGATCAGCCACGTACGGGTCATCAGCTAAACTGGGTTTGGTTCGATGGTAGTCATCAGCAGGTGGAACGGTGCAATCAATCTCCATACGTTGGCGACGGAATGGTATTGTCTTTTTCTTTCCTCCTGTAAAAGTAATTTATAAATGTATTTGTATGGGCAAGATTGTTAAGACTTCTATCTAGTGGTAATTATGTACAATTCTCTACAATCAACAAACACGAGCTCCATGCAGCAAATGCCAATGCTTAAATGTTGTTTTCCAGGCGAAGGAGGGGCAGACTTATTGTTAAAGAGAGATATGGGCCTTGCTTTACAAATGCATAGTATCTCTGGTTACATGTATCCTAAGTTTCATTTGAATTACTCAGTACCTTGAATTGTTTATAAGTTGTGACCAAGGTCAAAGTGTCTACAAGACCCCGACACTTAGGCTATCACCAAACCTTGATTTTTTTATCCTTGACAAACAGACAAAACTAAAATACATTTTAATTATGAAGGACAATAAAGATGATATATATGCAGAGGCCTTTACCAAAGCCACTACGCTATAGGTAGGTTGATAGTTTTTACACATTCAAATAGTTAATGAGGAAACTACACTACCAGCCACTTGTGCAGATTTTGCTTATTGCCATGATTTTTCCTTACGTACCGTATAACTATATATTATTTATTATTGGTGGTTAAAGGTAGCTAGTGATGTTTCCGAAAAACTTTAAATAGTAACATACATTACAGATCACACTTAAACAAACACTTAGCGCAATGAAAACTAAATTCCATTTAGATTAAAGTTTTGGCATTTACAAAAACATAAAATAACCTCTGCTCTTCATACAGAGATGCAAGAAAAACGAACGGAGCTTATTCTGCAAGCTCTTCCTAAAGACGTGAAAGCCCTTTCATAGTTATATTTTAGTATCAATCAACTTTTATCAAAAATGCTTTTACCAAAACTTAATATTCCAGCAGCCTAATTGTCAAGTGTGGGGGATATTGTTAACCCTCGTAATCAGGTGAAAGCTATTCTGCGTACAATTTACAATCTTCTTTTTGTACCCGCAGTCACCTATTAAAATATTTGCATGGGTAAGCCCCACAGCAGCAATATGCCACATCAGATGAACATAGTGATATGCTTACCACCGCATTGGCTACCATAGAATATATCTCCACCCGTCAACATGACAATGCAATCTCTTCCCCGAAGTCAACACACTTTTTGCAAAAATGCATGGTTTGTAGTGTACACTATTGTACTTTAATAAAAACAAGAGCACTGACTGTCAAAAAAGATACCCGTCCTAATTTTAGGACACCAAGTATAGTGATAAGTGGGTGTACGTTAAGCCAAATTTAGACATATTTGGTGATAATTGGACAAAGGATTCTTAAGTAATTGATTGGACAAATTTTAGGCAATTTCTATAACTAAAGGGCTATAATTCTTGAATGACTCAAGTGATACGGCTATCAAACTTGTCTGAGATATTATGCCCATACACATCCTGACCAAATATGGTCATAATTGAACAACAGTTTTTAAAGTTATAGAATGGAAAAGATCGATTTGAGGTTATTTCTATAATAAAAGGCGATAGCTCTCCAGTGTTTCAAGCAATATTGCTGGTTATAAAAATTTTCAAAGATGTTATGCAAATACACATTCTGACCAAATTTAGGCTTCTCAAGTTGTTAAGCAGACAAGACCAATTTTAAGAAAAAACAAGAGCTGTCACAGAGACAGCGCTCGACTATTCTGCAGCTTTTCAGTGTAAGGATTGAAAAGTTTTGGTGAAACATGCATGGATCACTGTTAGATTAGATTTCAATGCAATACATGATGTGCTGAGATATTAACATAAATGTGGTTACATGCAAAATTTTAACCAGAATGTTTAAGTGTAATAATAAAGGGCCATTATTTGCATATTACAGTTATCTAACTTGGTTATTCAATTAGGTTGGGTGATTGAATACCATTGTATAAAGTCTCAATGCAATACATCAAGTAGTTGCTGAGATATTATCCTATGTGTGCAGTCTTCCCGAAATTGTAAAAATTCCGCCTGTCCACCGGACAGGCACTTTGGAAGTTTTTGCCTGTCCGAAAAAATATTTGCCTGTCCGAACATATATGTCATAGTATATGGCACCGCGCACCCCAGTTAAGTCGTGCAGCGTCGGGAACGGGCCAGTATATACACTCCGGTATAGAAGGGGTGGTCACCGAGCCCGAGCCACACTGTCTAAGGGGCACGTGCAGTTGGCCATTAATTTGGGGAATTAGCTGGCACAACTGCGAGATGCCGTTTAAGTTCAGATCACGTTTAATGGTTCACTTTGATTAACAACTCAAGTCCAATTAAGATGTTTAAAAGTTGGTTCTTTATTAATTCCACATTTAAGTTGAATAGTTAACAAAGATAAATCCAAAGACTTATTTAACAAGAAACATTCAATAGTCCATGTGATATATTAAGTTATGAAAGTAAGTGAATTAATTATATAGTCACAAAAAAAGTAGTTCAAAGATATTTCCTTAGTAAAAGAAGAAGTACAAAGTTCCTAGTCTATATGTATCTCTAATGTATATATTTCTCCTCCTTCTAAATGAAAAATGTACATACTTATATACTAACTTAAAGAGTAGAAGTTACCAATCAGAATTAAGTGATAAAAAGATAATGATCGAAGATTTTAGAGAGTGTCACTCAAAAATAATTATTGTCAAAAAATAAAATTTACAATTAGATTAAGTCTGAGATAATTGAGAAGTGTCAAAGTCTCAAAGAGTAAGGTTTATGATTATGATCTGAGATAATAAACTGATAATAATTAAGAAGTGGAAGCCGTAAAATCTTATCAGAAATGTCAAAGCACTCAATTGCAATTAGAATGACTGACAAAAGTCTCTTTAGGAAATTATGAAAGTAAATATCATAGAAAAATAAGATGTAACCAAAAAAAAAGAACAATAAATTTTCTAACAGAATTTGAAAGAGAAAGTCACACGGTGACAAATTCCCCCTTGCTCACAAAAAGTTCGTCCCGAACTTAATAAAACAGTTATAACTTTAACATAAGTAGATTTTTTTTTTTTTTTTTGATTTTTCTAATTCTATAATTGAAGTTTAACATAACATGAATATTATATGACGAATTTTCACCCATGTAACAATACAATACAAATGAAAAACAAGAACAATACAAGTTGCTATATACAGTGATATGTACAGTGTGGATCCACATACAAAATAGCTTTAAAGAACATATACATGTATATAAGATAATGAAGTAATTATACAGTTTAGCTCATTTCACTTAATTTGATTCCAATATCCGATATTATAAGGGTATGCGATAAAACAAACTTTTTGCGCAATAAAGTTGCAATATCTTAAGCATATTTTAGAATTTTGAGCGTTGACTCAAAAATTAAAAATTAACCCTTAGAAAATCGAAGAATAGATTATCCACTTGTCTTAAGTGTGTAGATCAATTGTAAAGCACTTGTATGATACAAGTTTGAAGATATTTTATGGAATTGTCAATGGCAAGTCAAAATACAGAATGCAAAGAAACACAAAAACATATAAAAATAATTGTCACGAATATGCATACTGCTACAATATTTATACTTTCCTTACATTTAAGGTTATTATTATATATTTTATAGTAAATTGGTGCAGCATAAATATAATAATAAATTGTAACATCATTATTTTGTGGGCAGCATCAATAAACAAGATATTGCACATTAATTTTATCTCTACTATGTAATTCAAATTTGTATGACCTTTCTATGTTCAATTTGGCAGTTACAGAAGTGGTTAATTATATAAAGCACATAGACATGTAAAACTTGCAAGCAATTGTAAATCAGCCATCTCCTTGTGTCAAGAAATTTTTGTCAAAATTATTCTTAATTTGTGCTCATGAGGAGATGAGGTTACATGAAAGTCTTTTTTAAGTTTTCCACATCTGTTTGTGTTACTGATAGGGAATGTATATATTTGCCCATTTCTTCCCTCAAAGTTGTTACGGCTGCCCTTCTTGTCCATCCGTCATAGGAATCAGAAACACAAGACTGCAATAGGCTAGGCTGCAATAACCGTTCGGTATTCGCTGCAGAGAGTCGTTGAGTCTTGGCTGGTTCCTGTGATAGAGCCATCTTCACAGTTTTAGAAGATGATGGGTTTGGCTCGACGGAGGTAGGGAATGTATATTTGCCCATTTCTTTCCTCAAAGTTGTTACGGCTGCCCTTCTTGTCCATCCGTCATAGGAATCAGAAACACAAGACTGCAATAGGCTAGGCTGCAATAACCGTTCGGTATTCACTGCAGAGAGTCGTTGAGTCTTTGCTGGTTCCTGTGATAGAGCCATCTTCACAGTTTTAGAAGATGATGGGTTTGGCTTGACGGAGGTTACTTGGAACTTGTACTTTGGTCCCAGGATACATACAACAGGATGGCCACGTGGTAAAAGCTGGCGCACATTGGTGCTTATACAATATAAAAATTGTAAAGTCTGTGTCCAGTTTTGGTGACAGCATACAGCTACTGTAGGATCAGCAGGGTCTTCCTACCAGGAATATTATATCTTGAAGCTTTTATGAATGATTGTGTAGATAAAATTATTCCATTTCATATTCAAACTTATATCACATTTAACTATTTAATTTAGCACTTGACACTCACTATACACTTAAATCCAGTAGAATTCTTCTGTTCAAGAAGACTTGTTTCTAGCTGAAATGGTTTACGTGAAGTTGTCTCAGCTGATGATGTTTCCGTTGAATTGATGTCGGTGATCGAATCAATGTAGAAATTGATTACCCGCTGTTCTCCACCATATGGCACCGCGCACCCCAGTTAAGTCGTGCAGCGTCGGGAACGGGCCAGTATATACACTCCGGTATAGTAGGGGTGGTCACCGAGCCCGAGCCACACTGTCTAAGGGGCACGTGCAGTTGGCCATTAATTTGGGGAATTAGCTGGCACAACTGCGAGATGCCGTTTAAGTTCAGATCACGTTTAATGGTTCACTTTGATTAACAACTCAAGTCCAATTAAGATGTTTAAAAGTTGGTTCTTTATTAATTCCACATTTAAGTTGAATAGTTAACAAAGATAAATCCAAAGACTTATTTAACAAGAAACATTCAATAGTCCATGTGATATATTAAGTTATGAAAGTAAGTGAATTAATTATATAGTCACAAAAAAAGTAGTTCAAAGATATTTCCTTAGTAAAAGAAGAAGTACAAAGTTCCTAGTCTATATGTATCTCTAATGTATATATTTCTCCTCCTTCTAAATGAAAAATGTACATACTTATATACTAACTTAAAGAGTAGAAGTTACCAATCAGAATTAAGTGATAAAAAGATAATGATCGAAGATTTTAGAAAGTGTCACTCAAAAATAATTATTGTCAAAAAATAAAATTTACAATTAGATTAAGTCTGAGATAATTGAGAAGTGTCAAAGTCTCAAAGAGTAAGGTTTATGATTATGATCTGAGATAATAAACTGATAATAATTAAGAAGTGGAAGCCGTAAAATCTTATCAGAAATGTCAAAGCACTCAATTGCAATTAGAATGACTGACAAAAGTCTCTTTAGGAAATTATGAAAGTAAATATCATAGAAAAATAAGATGTAACCAAAAAAAAAGAACAATAAATTTTCTAACAGAATTTGAAAGAGAAAGTCACACGGTGACATATACATAAAGAGTAAAAAAAATGAATGTCAACTGTTTTGAATGCTTTCCTGATTTAGTTCATAAAAAAAAACATATAAACTTTACATTGACATGTCGTTTAGTAAAAAAAAAACACACTTGGTCTCGCAAAAAAATATTTAAACAATGCCGCCATTAAGGTGCTTTCTGTTTTTTCGGTCGTCCGGTAATTCCACCAACCGCCGCCATTTTGACTGCAGACGAAGTAAATTGCGTGCCGACGATTTTGATTGTACTTTGTTGCAAACCAAGAACAAATCAAAACTGTTGTAATAAAATGTATTTACTGATGAATCGTATTTATTCATTTATCCCCGGGAATCAACATCATGATTGCATATCAGAAATCGGAAACGGCCGACTTTTGGCGATGTTATGTGACATCAATATCAGTATGGGATCGACTTACTACCGCAAAGGCAAATAATCAGCGAAAGTTTTTACAGAAATTTCGCTTTTAAATACCTTTTCGCTATTCAGTTGTCTCAAAATATGTCGGTCATCCGGACCGTCATTTTCGGAAGATCTGCCGGACCTGTTCAAAATTTGCCGGACATGTCCCGCGGACCGGCACATTTCGGGAAGACTGCGTGTGCTAACATGCAAGACCTTAACCAGAATTTCTAAGTCGCATAATAAAGGGGCAAAAATTATATAATATGAAAGATAGAGTTATCTTACTTTATAAAATAATAAGGTTAAATGGTTTGGAGCCTGTGTGTAAAGTTTTAATGCAATACATGATGTATTCGCTGTATTGACTTAAAAGTGGTTACATGCAAAACCTTAACCAAAATTTCTAAGTCTAATAATAAAGGGCAATTATTTTGCATTAAATGCAAACTAGAGTTATCTAACTTGATTAATTTAGTAGGTTGGATGGTTGAGTACCATTGTATAAAGTCTCAATGCAATACCTCTAGTAGCAGGGCTTTTTCTATAGTACCCACGGGTCCGACTATCGGACCCATTCCCAAAGCAAAATATAAGATATTTTTCCCAATTTTCATAAAAAAATCCCAATCAAAATTAAAAAAAAAAAAAAAAATTTTTTTTTTTTTTTTAGAAAGTCTTTTTACATGTACTGGATCATTTTCAACATCATATCAATTATGTGATGTTAAGTTTTTTTGATAATTGAATTCGGAAATCATTGATTTTCATCACATTCAGATATCTGTATGAAATATTATCTGTCATGATCGATTTATTGCAATAGATATTTACACCCAAGGATTGATATTTCAGCCATTTTGGGTCTTTTAAAGGGAAATAAACTAATATAAACCCTTTCCTAATTCGCTGGAGACTAGACAGATTTTTCTTTTAACTGTAAAATTTCCCTATTTCGGCATTTTCACGACGCAAAAATTCCCAAAATGTCTAGGGTCTTTTTCCCAAATTGGGCAGAAAAAGCCCTGAGTAGTTGCTGAGATATTTACCTATGTGTGCTTACATGCAAAACCTTAACCAGAATTTCTTAGTCGAATAATAAAGGGCAATTATTTGCATTAAATGCAAACTAGAGTTATCTAACTTGGTTAATTAAGTAGGTTGGATGGTTGCGTACCATTGTATCAAGTCTCAATGCAATACCTCAAGTAGTTGCTGAGATATTAACCTATGTGTGCTTACACGCAAAACCTTAACCAGAATTTATAAAGGGCAATTATTTGCATTAAATGCAAACTAGAGTTATCTAACTTGGTTAATTAAGTAAGTTGGATGGTTGAGTACCATTGTATCAAGTCTCAAGGCAATACCACAAGCACTTGCTGAGATATTAACCTATGTGTGCTTGCACGCAAAACCTTAACCAGAATCTTAAGTCAAATAATAAAGGGGCTATTATTTGCATTAAATGCAAACTATAGTTATCTAACTTGATGAATAAGGTAGGTTGGATGGTTGAGTACCATTGTATAATGTGTCAATGCAATACCTCAAGTAGTTGCTGAGATATTAATCTATGTGTGCTTGCATGCAAAACCTTAACAAGAATTTCTAAGTCAAATAATAAAGGCCTATTATTGGCAATAAATGCAAACTAGAGTTATCTAACTTGGTTAATTAAGTAGGTTTGATGGTTGAGTACCATTGTATAAAGTCTCAATGCAATACCTCTAGTAGTTGCTGAGATATTTACCTATGTGTGCTTACACGCAAAACCTTAACCAAGGGGTGACGCCGACGCCAACGCTTGGGTGAGTAGTATAGCTCTCCTTATTCTTCGAATAGTTGAGCTAAAAAATCATGGTTGATAACTCTCGAGTGACTAGAGTGATATGGATGGTTATCAAAATTGTTGGAGATATTATGCTCATACACATTCTGACTGCGTTTGGTGATGATTGGACAAATGCTTCAAAAATTATTTATGAACGGACAAGACCATTTTGAAGTAATTTCTATAATTAAAGGGGGATAACTCTCAGGTTACTACAGCGATATTGTTGGTTATCAACATTGTCAGAGATATTACACCTATACACATTGTGACTATTGCAGACACGACCTATTTTAGGTAAGTTCTTTAATTATAGGTTGACAACTCTTAGTCACTAGAGCGTTATGTCTGGTTGTAAAACTTGTCCAAGATAATCTGAACAAATTTGGAGATCATTGGACAAAGGCTTCTTAAGTCATTCAGCAGCGATATATTGGACGCCGCCCGCCCATACACTGCAGGTAAAACAACAATTTGTCCAGGTTTTTTTAAAAACAGGCGTATTAAAACATTTTATAGAGGGGTGATTAAAAATTGTTTATGTCAAAAAGAGCCAATATACTTTATTTCAAATTCCTGCATTGGTAAAATAATTTGAAGCTTGTTCAAATCCTGGATTATAGCAGGGCTTGTTAAAAATGTTGATGACTAGCAATTGTGTAAGCATTCTGGCTTGTTCATCAGAACGTCCAGTTTCAATGACTGTCTCACCTGGTGTTGAAACGACAGCATGGAAGTTTTTCTCCTGCAGGTTGAGTATACGGTCCGACTTCTCCTTGCTCTCGCGCTCCAACCCTCGCACCTTGTGTACATACTGATTGTTGAGGAACTTGAGGTCTGCATTCTCGTGTTCAAGCTTCCGAAGGGACGCCTTCAGCTCTGAGTAAAGAAATGGGGATTATATAAACACTGGCAATGGTTTCTTCAAAACATGTTTTTGTTTCAAATGAAAGCTAATAAAGTTCAACAAGAATTAAAAACATTCAAACATGTACCATAATCAATTTAACAATCAATCATAATTATCAGAAATTTATAACAGGCATCAGACTTTGAATTTAACAGTATGTAAGCACTGAATGTTTATGATCAACACACTTAGTTATTTGACTGTCTTTTTTATACCAATTTCTTTTTTCTTTAATTAACTTCAGTGTGAAACAGAGATCTGACAGTGATGAGTAAAAGACCCCCAAGGTCACAAATGTATGAAATATAATTTTATATTTAGATGTTTTTGTTACCTAACAGTGTTTAAGGACTATTAATTGCCTTCATAATGAATTATATTTGGAATTGAAGACTTGCTGATAAAAGAAAAATCCAAAAATAAAAATAGAAATGTTGATTTTTTTTTTACTCACCTGTTGCTTTACCTGTGCAGTAAAGTCATTATAAAATTAATGCCAATATTGTTACATTTTTTGTTGATTATATTTTCATTTCAATATTTTATCTATATCTATCAATAAAGAAATAATATACCAAAGATTAATCAATAAAACTGAAGAAACTTTGAAAATCTTTCTTTTTTGCCAATTAACTTACCTGAACAGGTAAAAAAAGGCATTTTTTTTTTAGTATGCTGGTAAAAATGTCATATTCTGAAAAAGTGACTTTCGGTGATTCAAACACATATAGTTTTATGGCTATATCTCTACTATAGCAAGAGTTATGTATATATTACCATTCATGGTAAAATGCTAAGAATTCCATGTTATTTATTCAGCACTCATAAGCCATTCGGCATTAATAACATAGCGGCTTAAGGGTTAACAGTATTTTCACAACTTTCAGAAAATATAACATTTAACAAAGAAAATAGAGCATACAATTGGGGAGGAAGTCATTGGCTTGTATGTATATGGAGCATCCTTCCTTTATTACTATTAACCTATCTTACCTCTAAGTATTGCATCTGATTCTTCTTTCTGTTTAATCAACTGTTTGTGTAAGTCATTATTCTCCTTCACAAGTTTGGCATTATCACTCTTGTAAGCCTCTACAGCAGAATCCACATCCACATGTTCAGTTGTCTGCTTGCCGAGATTTAACTTGGCATTTTTGAGACTTTCTGTTGTGTGCACAAGATCAGCGAACAGTTTCTCGACAAGAGGTAGAGATTCTATACCCAGGGGTTGTTTGTAGCCCAGTTGGTCCAGACGTTTTCGAAGGTTAGAGAACTTCTGCTGGGCTTGGGCTGTGGCTGTGTTTGACATTGTTTGTCAGTCCGGTATTAAGTATTGCTTTGAAACATATATCTGAAATGGAAATGAGAACTGAATGGTTGGGATATAGAGATTGCCTCTTAGCTTCTGAGGACTGGGACCATACTGTTAATTTCATGTTTTACAACTCTGTTTTAAGTTAGAATACTCTTCCTTTAGAAACAACATTAGGTGACGTCATTGTGACGTCATGACGTCATGAACTTGCTAAGCTACATCAGTGTGAAATATATCTGTGTGACTACTTATTGTGAAGTCTGAATAAAGTGTAAACTATCCAGTGGTGTTGGTGTATAATATCTGGATTAAAGATTAACACATACCTGGCTTGCATAGAAAGAATAAAAATTATTACTGGCTTGAAAATAATGAAATATGATTACGCTTAAAAAATAGAGACACAGTTAAATATAAATTCTGTCCATACATTAACTATTCTAACTTTTCTATTTCACAATCACTTGTGCATTCATGTAACAAAAAGTGTAGCTAGCATGCCGTCCATAATGATCAACATGAAATAGAATTCATCAAAATGATGTTTATTTCCTTTGAAGGAAATGCTTAACTATAAGTCTATAACTAAAAAAATAATGATCCTTAAATATGAGGTTTAAAGCTGCACTCTAACAGATTTAACGTTTTGACAACTTTTTTATTTTTTATCTTGGAACGAGCCAATTTTTGCATAAATCCATGAGAACCAGTTATATAAGAGCGCTGACAAAAAATTAGATCGCAGATTTTTATATTTAGGTTCAAACATTGATGTTTTATGCATTTTTCTTTAACCGTTAGTAACGGTTTAAGCTATAAAACCTTAGTTTTTAAACAAAAATATGCAAATCTATGATCTGATTTTTTGTCAGTGATCTTATATCACTGGTTTTCAAATATTTACGCAAAAATTTGCTCTTTCCAAGACAAAAAATAAAAAAGTTGTAAAAATGGTTTTCTGTGAGAGTGCAGCTTTAAGAAGTGTATGGTAGCTGCAAAATGGAAACTAACAACATTTCTGATTTTTTTATGCTTCACATGCAGGTGTGTGCACTGATGTAAATTGATACAAACCTTGATTCCAATTCAAAAAGAACATCATTTATAATATTTTTAATGTTGCCCATGAGTTGAATATGAATCAAATGTTGCTGCTGTTACCAAAAAAAAGTAACCCTGTGGGAGTTGGAGGTGTAAGAGTCAGCTGCCTGGTTACTTCAGTTGGTTAGATGGTAAGAGTGCCATGCAACTGCTAGTAAGAGTAGCGGTGGTCGTTGGTTCAATCCCAACACACCGCGCACATTTTTTCCCAAATGTAGGACTCTAACCATGACTGCCTAAACAGTAGCACTGAGTTTTACATTTTTGTAATTGTTTGTGTCAATTGTGGTAAAAAATAACAACACTTGTCAACAGAAAATACAGCATACTATATTATTTTTGAAGGGGCTCGCATGTTACGCCATGTTGCTAATTTTGACTTGGCACCTCTTTACTCAAACGTTCTGCAAGTAAGAAATTTACTTACCTGTCAAAAACAGCAGAATTTAAGGTAGTATATGAAAAAATAATTTATGTCGTAAACATGTTTTGACAGGCGCTTGTTTTGAATATGGCGGAGATTTAAAAACCTCTTTCGACGAGAGCTGTTTTACCGAAAAGAAAATCTATAGGGTATGACTAAAATACGAAAATAGCTTTTTTGACTAAAATACGAAAATAAGGTATTTTTTTATGAAAATAAAGTAAATTTTCGCGAAAGTAAGATTTTGATAAAAATCTGAAAATAAGGTGAGTTTGCGCGAAAATAACACTTTTTAACAATTATGTACTTAGTTTGAGCTAAAATAAAGTTATTTTCGAGAAAGTAAGAATTTGATAAAAATCTTAATTTTGGCGAAAATAACAATTGACAAAAATGTAGTTAGTTTTTGGATAAAAATAAAGGTTTTTTGCGGAAATAAGTTAAGGTAAAATTCTGAAAATATGGTTAGGTTTGGCGAAAATAACATTTTAGACAAAAAATTAGTTAGTTTTGGATAAAATAAAGTTATTTTCGCGGAAATAAATTTTGGTAAAAATCTGAAAATAGGGTTAGTATTGGCGAAAATAACATTTTTGACAAACATGTAGTTAGTTTTTGGCTAAAATAAAGTTAATTTCGCGGAAATAAGTTTTGTTAAAAATCTGAAAATAGGGTTAGTTTGGGCGAAAAAATAACATTTTTGAAAAAAAATGTAGTTAGTTTTTGGCTAAAATAAAGTTATTTTCGCGGAAATAAGTTTTGGTAAAAATCTGAAAATTGGGTTAGTTTTGGCGAAAATAAGACTTTTGTTAAGATCTGGTAAGTTTAGGCGAAAATAGCATTTGCGACAAAATTATAGTAAGTTTATGGCTAAAATAAGGTATTTGGGTTAAGATCTGGTAAGTTTTGGCGAAAATAGCATTTTTCGAAAGGTATTTTCGCGAAAATAAGATTTTGGTAAAAATCTGGAAAGTTTTGGCGAAAATAACAGTTTTTTTACACTCGCCATCGGGTTATACTAGTTACAAGTTACACTCATTCGGCGAGCGCACCACGATTTACATTTTAGGCTCAGCCTGTCATAGGCATATATGTCGGCATCTCCTTAAGTTGTAGGATATATCTTTGATTGTTCCCTTTAGTTTTATCGTGTACCTGCTTTAGTAGCAATAACGGTCTATAATTATGGGTAGCAATAACGGTCTATAATTATGGGTCTTTGTCATCAAATTAATCCGCTTAATGACAAATAAGTGTGTATAACCGCTTTGATGTTGCACATTTCGGATGGAGGTGTGATCAACAGAAACATGTTAAAATACTTTCAATAATCATTGTTCAATATTCCTAAAAGCATAATTGTTTCGAAACACTAATACACCGGTCATATGTGTTATGTAGACCAAATAAAAGTATTTTAATATTTTTTATTAAAAATTGTCATTTACGACAACAGAAGAAGGTATTTTCTCTTCTTTTTTTTAAATCTTATTTTCGCGAAAATAACTTTATTTTATCTAAAAACTAACCATATGTTCGTCAAAAAGGTTATTTTCACCAAAACTAACCCTACTTTCAGAGTTTTATCAAAATCTGATTTTCGCGAAAATAACTTTATTTTAGTCAAAACTCAATACATTATTGTCAAAAAAAAATATTTTTGCCAAAACTAACCCTACTTGCAGATTTTTATCAAAAATCTTATTTCCGCGAAAATGACTTTTTTTTAGCCCAAAGCTTACTATATGTTTGTCAAAAATGTTGTTTTTGCCAAAACTAACTCTATTTTCATATTTTTTTCAAAATCTTATTTTCATCAAAAATAACCTTATTTTCGTATTTTAGTCAAAAAAGCTATTTTCGCGAAAATAGCCTATTTTCGCGAAAATAACCTGTTTTCGTATTTTAGTCATACCGAAAATCTATATCATGTTTACGGTTGCAGTCTACAGTTTCCATACGCACAGGTTCATGTCATATATATATGCTTATCTCTAATTTCAAATAAAAAAGAAGTGGTGGATATTTGACCAACATGGGAGCGTTTCGACCAAATTGGGGGCGTTTTGACCATTTTTTTTCCAAGTGGGGCTATTGTACCAAAAGTGTGGGGGCTATTTGACCAAAATCGGGGCTATTTGACCAGGTTCCACCTTTAACCAGCAGGATATAGGCCTACAATAATGATGGTCCAGTTAGTCCCTGAATGATCATCGTCGGACACACACGGTTGACCCGTTCCATGATGAATGGGGTCAAAGTAATGCGTCAGGCGGGACTATCAGACGATGCTAAAGCTACTGACATATATTTAAAGTTACGCTAGATATTTTTGAAGAATGATTAAAAAATCCAATCGCGTACATTGTAAATATGCCATCACTGAAAACAATGACAAATGCACGTGTATAACATGTGTTTAAGAAAAACAGTAACCTTGATATAGAAAACATAAGACCTGATACATGTAGTTTCCTTAGTGTAGTATCTAAACACAGTATGTGTATATTAGATAACTTAATACGGTTTAGTCAGTTAAAATCTGCTGCACAAGCGGAACCGATCCCGTCCAAATCCTGGATCCGCCCATGTGATGTATGGATTACACTCAGGTTTTAGAAACAGTTTTTCCACAGATACCTGTCTTGTACATCTGATCAATGAATAATATTAGAGTTGATAGTGCCATATAGGATTATTTTCTGACATGGTGAAGTTGGACTTCTAAAATGTCTTCATTAGATTTAGTGGGTGTCGATGATACTGACTGTATGCATTATGGCTAGTTATTATATATATGCCAACGACGGTGCATTTTTTTAATGTAAACATGGCATGGTTTTAGATTCGAGTTCATCTTGGCTAGTTAGTAATAAGTTATATCATTACATCTTGGAAAAGAGTAAAAATGTTATATCTGCGTTGAAAGATTGTTTGTTTACAAAATGAAAAAAAAAATGCATAAGTTGCGTCCAAGTTCCGGTAAAGCCATTTTCGGGCTAAGTTATAGATGAACATACTAATTAATGGGCAAGAAATCGCCTTTAGTCATGAGTGTAAACCTTAGTTATGTACAGCTCGTGTTTTACTTACACTTAGATATCAGAGAACCATAAGGGTTAGTCTGATTCTGCACCGAACAAAAATTGCATAGAACTTTCACGGCATACAGGTGTTTAAACATAAACAATTGAACACATAGTACCCATAAGGGACTAGTTTAAGGAATGTTTGGCATGATGATCCCCTGCTGTGCATCCCCTGTTAAATGCACTGGTGTCACAGTAGGGGCCAGTTTCCTGTATATTTGTTTATTGGCTCAGGGCTATAAAGGGTTGACTATTTCTATAATAAAACTTGATCTGCATAGCAGGATACTCAGAACAGAGGTCTAATAGACAGCACAAGGCAATAAAGATTAAGACCAATACACAGAAGTTGTGTACTATACACAGTTTGGGGGGGGGGGGTCACTTATAGAAGGCTTAAACTAGGCCTTTGCGCATAGGCCGTCGCAAAGAAATAGATGCAAAAAACGCGATAATAATTTAATTTATAAAATAAGGCCAAGAACGTCAAATTTTGATTAAAACCAGCAATTTTCTTTCTTCACTGTGTTAACAAACAATCTTTCAGCTTAAACATTCAATTACTTATTGTTAACGCCTGTTGAAAATAAAGAGGAGCGTTTACGTCTGGCTTTCGTGTAGGTGTTTTTATTTAAATTATAACAGTGATATAAACCTACTTACCAGGTCAATATATCAACAAAAATACAACAATACCCAAAGAATCCGCCATTTTGTTCCTCATCGAACATGTTCCTCACTTAAAAAACGACAAAAATAATTTAAGTTTGAGCACCTGTTTAATAGTGTAAAGGAGTTCCCATATTGGACGAATTACCTTTATAACGAGTTTTTCTTTCCTTTATTTTTTCGTTTTGGTAAATTTCTTTGCGGTAAATAAAATTGCTGTAGCTTCTCTAAAAATGGCTGCTGTAAAATCAAAACTGAAACTACTAATAAATCAGCTGATCTTTGTTATTTATTTAAAATGGTGAATGTTTTCTGCAGAGTTAACGCAACAATAGCCCAAGAATTCTTCGACTCTTTTCCTGCAGTTGTCCATGTAGATGCAGTGCTGACAAAAATTTGTGACACAGAAAATGTCAGCATTTCCAAGTCTGATGACAGTGTTGTCTTGCAAGGAACATTGCACTCATTGATCAACGTTCAGAATGCTTTAATGAATACTCAAGCAGTGTTTGGATCAATGGACAGCTCGTACACTCCAATGGAGGTAATCCTAAAGTAAATCTTGGAGGAAAAGTGCGCCCGGTGTGGGGCTCGAACCAACGACTGCCGGAACACTAACATGGTGCTCTAATGCACCAGTCAATTGTAACCCCCCCCCCCGGTCTGGGGGATAACGGGGACTTCCACTTTCTGTCCAGCCAAGCCCAGGTAAAATCCCCGTTCTGTGGGGACAAACTGCTGGTAAAATCCTAGTCCAAATAATTGTACGTTGACAGATTTTTTTTAGATTTTTGATATGGCAAATCCTTCACGTACAAATTTTTTAGTATCAAAAGTGGGTAGTTGTTCCGATCAGGATTCCGGGTTAAAGCATATAGCGTCTATAAAATATCATAAAAACAAGAAATATTACCAGATAATGTTATTTTATATTATTTCCGTACACAAAAAATAAATATCCAACTTATAATTATGAGTTTGACAGCTTTTCTTTATTTCATTCTGTCAAAACATAACCATATATACATGAAGGGCACCTGCAAGGCTCTAGGGCACAGTTTTTAATCGCTTGGAACATTTCGGCCATGGCCGAGTTGTTACGATTGTATAACGAGGTCTATCTCGAAGCTTTGTCGGAGGAGGCCGAGTTATTACGATTGTATTGAGTTGTTCCCCTTCGCATAATTGTTGTCTGTGTCAGCCAACTTTCGTTTTATTGGAAAGGTAAACAACTTGTTTTAATGCATTAAATTCTTGTTTATTGCAAAATAACATTTCACTTACATGGTGAAATATGAATATATATAACTCTTTATGATCAATTTCAACCATAAAATACTTCACTTAAAACAATTTCAATATTTTTAAAACACCCCCTTTTTTGCACATTCCCGTTTAGACTTTAGGGATTGGAAGAATCCTGTATAACACGTCTATTATTTTAGACTAGTAAAATCCCAGTCAAATGCCTCGTACCCCTGGGACTCTTAGAAAGGTCCATTCCCGGCCATGTTTGGCGCAAAGACAAAACCACTGCATTCACCCGGCACTGCAGGGCCACCTGAAAGGTAAAAATACTGCCCATTTCCCTGGCTACCCCCGAACCTCCGTGGGAGGGGGGTGGGTAATTACAATTGACTGGTGCATAACAAACTGAGCTAACAGGGCAGCTGGTTCAAGTCCATTCGCACTACACTCCTCCCCCAGTTAACATTTAAGGCCGACGGAGGCACTTCTGCTGTTTACCGCTGCCACCAGTAAAGTAAACCTTGGAGGAAAAGTGTGACCACCCGGTGTGGGGCTCGAACCCATGAGCGCTGGAACACTAGCAAAGTGTTCTAACCAACTGAGCTAACCGGGCAGCTGGTTCTAGCCCACACACACCTCAATCCTTGAAAATAATTAAGTAATAACTTGGGGCCCGCTGCCTTTTTCTGGAAGCCTGCTGCCTTTTCACTACACCCTGCTGTGCCCTTTTCTTGTACAGAGTCATTTTTCAGATATGAGTATAAATATGTTTAATTTTGACACTAAAGTGAAAATAACAGCTTTGGTATTCATAACAAAATATTCCTGTTGAAAGTAATTACTGTAAATAAAGCAACATGACAAGCACATTGGTACTGATTGTAGTGAATACATGTACATCTAAAAAATATTCCCTTTTTTCAGAACCAGACCCCAATTGCCAACCAGTCAATATCATTCTCGGCGCTGGTTGAGGCTGCTGAAGCTCTCAGTCGTGGTGTTGGGGTTACGCAGAATGAACCGGATACATTAATCTTGAAAAGAGAGCATGATTATGTCTCACAGTTTCCTGGAAACAACATATCCACTTTTGCTGATCATGGGAATACGAGTGAGCCTGCTCATGAAGACTTTGAGGACAGTGCAGATTTCATTGACCCGAGTCAGCCACAAATGTTGGAGGAAGATACCGATGAAGAAAGATACCTTAGCGAATTTAACGATTACGAGGATGATGACTCTGATAATAAAGATGCACATAGCGATTGTAAAGTTAAAGTAGAGTTAAATGATTTCTCAGAAATGACCAATGATGGTGATGTTAAAGTAACTGATGTTGGTGGTAATGAAAATGTTCTGAACAATTGGAAAGTTGGAATATCAGGGAAAGTACCAAGTGAAAAAATGGAGAGCTTTTTACATGATTTTATGGTGCAGAAACTGGTTGAAGAAGAACTTAAGAAAGCAAAAAGTATTGTAAGGAAGAAAAATGAAATTATCAAAATGGGGACATCAAGTATTAAACAGCTTCTTAAAAAACAAATTTATGAAAACGCTACACACTCTACCGTAAAATCATGTGATTCAAATGCTACTGAGCCATCTGAGGACTCAATGGAGGGCAGTAAAGATTCTCTTGTAAAATGTAGAGTTTGTGAAAAAGTGTTTTTGAATATCAAATACCTGACTCGCCATTATGTGACACATGAGGACAACCCTAGTACTTGTGAAATATGCGGAAAACTATACAAATGCCAGAAGAGTTTTGCTGCCCACATGAAAACTCATAGAACAGACTATAAAAAGAAAGAATATAAATGTGAAGAAAATAACTGCAATAAGATGTTTGCATCAAAATTTAATTTGGAGCTTCATAATAAAAATGAACATCTTGGTATCAAAATGAGCTTTCTTTGCCAGGAATGTGGCAAGAGTTTCACAAAAAAGCATACCATGCTGCAGCATATGAATGTTCACAAAGGTTTGAGGCCATTTGTATGCCAGGTATGTGGAAAGTCTTATGCATACGAGTCTGCATTGAGAGACCACAAAACCGTGCACTCACAGGAGAAGAAATTTGTTTGTTCCCACCCATCCTGTGGAAAGGCTTTTAACCAAAGGTCTACATTGAATGCCCACCGTGCCATTCACAAGGAGACAAAAGATTTCAAATGTGAAACTTGTGGTCGAGGATTTACACAGAAACAAGCATTACAAAGGCATGAAAGAGCACATGATGGCTTTAGACCGTTTCAATGTAAACTTTGTAGAAGAAACTTTGGTGACCCTTCAGTTGTTAGAAGACATCTCCAGTCAGTCCATAAGATTAACAAAGATGTGAGCACTTGGCGAGAAGACATCGTTCAGAGAAATCATGATGATGAGGAGAAAGAGAAAGACAACATTGACAAGACAACAAAATCAAGCTCAATCCAAGAGCAAGTTTTAAACAATATTGTTCACCAGCAATTGGCTGAACACACTTATGTTTCAAACGTCAATGAAACTCAAAAACATAATGTGCTACCTCCGTTTAACCCTTATCTCAATCTGGATGGAACACAAAATGAGTATGCTCCTTTACCTTATTATCAGGACCATCAAATGAAATCGAATACTAGTAAATCACATGCTGTTGCATTTCTTGTTCAAGATCGCACTACAAGCAATACAGCCTCAAACACAATCATGCTGGAAGTACCAAAGAGTGACGGAAACTATCAAACAGAATTAATGCCAGTTCAGTTGATTCATTTACAACAAACCAATCACCAACAGAGTATAGTAGTTCCGGATAGTGAACACTTGCAGTTGTTTACAGAAAACTTAGACGGAACATTCTCAACAGTAAATGAACAGACCTCTTCAAGTAAGAGGAAGAGCGCAGAAAGTGTTTTAAATATCCCCAAGCATAGCGTTCCTGTGCCTGTTGTGGTGACTTCTGCAGTGACACAAACAGTTGAACAGTTGAAGCCAGATGGAACAATGGCTGAAAGTGATGCCATAAAGGTTTTAAACCTGGGAAAGGAGAGTGACACACCATCTTATACAACTCTGTTTTCTTTACACTCCAGTTTTGCTCATCCCATCTCATCCGTTGTTGCGAATGATATTCAGAACTTGAAATTGTTTAATACTGACAGACCTTAGTGTCTCTTTCATGAAGTTGCCATGATGTGTATTATATTCTTTAATATTTATTTTTAATATTTATTTTAGAATAGCATAAGTTTACATGTTTAGTTGTGCAATTATTATAATGACTGTCTATGAAGTTGAACTGCTGTCTTTGTCAAAAAGCAATAAATCTTATAAAAAGATTACTAAATGTTGTAAAATACCCCAAACAGGGATTTGATAGGGAAAAGGTATTGAAATATTTTGAAATCCCACCTTAAATTAAAATGACAATATTGTTGAAGGGTTATTTTTTGTTCATTTTTGGACTGTCTTTGAAGCCACATTTTAGAAGCAGCGATTCAACATATTGTATTATGAAGTTTTATTTCATTCCCTCCTATAGTTTTCAACTAATGCTGCAGACAATGCAAAGCAAAGCAACAAAGGTCAATAACTCTGCAGTTAAACATTATGATAAACATGTATAGCTGGCAGAACAACTAGCTAAGCAATATATTCCCAGCTTCCTGGAAAGGGGCGTAAACAGAAGATTGAACCTTTCTTTCAGCGCTTGAGATGCTACTTGTAGGCGTCATTGACATACTTGTGTTGACTGGACTGTGTTGGAAATTAAATCCGTGACCTTTTTGAAGGCTTTCCAGTGCTTTTGCTCAGAAAAAGGGGATTTGCATTAAACTAGGGGCCTTTACTTTGATTGTAATTAATCTCTGCAGTATGGGCAATTTTCATGTTCTACTTTTTAAAGCACTTTTTTTAATCTAAGTAGATGGGGTGGATGGGATATACACCCTCAGTATAATAATTTAGTACCATGTTAGAGCGAAGCTACCAACAGTGAAACAATTATATCTCACAGAGTATATTTTATAGGATTTTTTTACTATTAAATTAAAAGGGTATACAATTACCAGGAAATAAATGGATTATACACCCCGCTATGTTATTGTTCTCCACCAATCGGATAGTGTCATTTATGCAGGAGGTGCAACATATGCCTCATCCCCACTGAAAGCTCATGCTGCATCACATACCAATACTTGTCAGCACTGCAAGTGCATGCTAATACTCGTCAGCACTGCAAACTCACACCAATACTCTTCAGCACTGTAAGCTCATGCCAATACTTGTCCATACAGTAAGCTTATGCCAATACTCGTCAGCACTGCAAGCTCACACCAATACTCGTCAGCACTGTTAGCTCATGCCAATACTTGTCCATACAGCAAGCTCATGCCAACACTCGTCAGCACTGCAAGCTCATGCCAACACTTGTCAACACTGCAAGCTCATGCTTACACTTGTCCACACTGCAAGCTCATCCCAACACTTGTCAGCACTGCAAGCTCATGTCAACACTTGTCCATACTGCAAGCTCATGCCAAAACTCGTCAGCACTGCAAGCTCATGCCAACACTTGTCAACACTGCAAGCTCATGCCAACACTTGTCCACACTGCAAGCTCATGCCAACACTCTTCAACACTGCAAGCTCATGCCAACACTCGTCAACACTGCAAGCTCACACCAATACTCGTCAGCACTGTTAGCTCATGCCAATACTTGTCCATACTGCAAGCTCATGCCAACACTCGTCAGCACTGCAAGCTCATGCCAACACTTGTCAACACTGCAAGCTCATGCCAACACTTGTCAACACTGCAAGCTCATGCCAACACTTGTCAACACTGCAAGCTCATGTCAATACTTGTTCACACTGCAAGCTCAAGCTAATTCTTGTCCACACTGCAAGCTCATGCCAACACTCATCAACACTGCAAGCTCATGCTAATACTCGTCAGCACTGCAAGCTCACGCCAATACAGGTCAGCACTGCAAGCTTATGCCAACACTCGTCAGCACTGTAAGCTCATACCAATACTTGTCCATACAGCAAGCTCATCCCAATACTTGTCACAGTGCAAGCTCATGCCAATACTTGTCCAACTGCAAGCCCATGCCAATACTTGTCTTCACTGCAAGCTCATGCCAATATTTGTCAGCACTGCCAGCTCATACCAACACTCCTCAACACTGCAAGCTCACGCCAATACTCGTCAGCACTGAAAGCTCACGCCAATCTCGCCAGCACAGCAAGCTCATTTCAGTACTCGTCAGCACTGCAAGCTCATGTCAATACTCGTCAGCACATCAAGCTCACGCCAATACTCGTCAGCACTGCAAACTCATGCCAATACTTGTCAGTACTCCAAGCTCAATTCAATACTGGTCCACACTGCAAGCTCATTCCAATACTTGCCCACACTGACACTGCAAGCTCATGCCAACACTTGTCAACACTGCAAGATTATGCCAACACTTGTCCACCCTGCAAGCTCATTTAAATACTGGTCCACACTGCAAGCTCATGCCAATTTTTGTCCAAACTGCAAGCTCTTGCCAACACTTGCCAACACTGCAAGCTCTTGCCAACACTGCAAGCTCATGCCAACACTTGTCAACACTACAAGCTCATGCCAACACTTGTCCACACTGCAAGCTCATGCCAACACTTGTCAACACTGCAAGCTCATTTCAATACTGGTCAAGACTACAAGCTCATGCCAATTCTTGTCCACACGGCAAGCTCATGCCAACACTTGTCCACACTGCATGCTCATGCCAACACTTGTCCACACTGCATGCTCTTGCCAACACTTGCAACACTGCAAGCTCATGCCAACACTTGTCAACACTGCAAGCTCATGCCAACACTTGTCAACACTGCAAGCTCATGCCATCACTTGTCAACACTGCAAGCTCATGCCAACACTTGTCAACACTGCATGCTTATGCCAATACTTGTCAACACTGCATGCTGATGCCAACACTATCCATACTGCAAGCTCATGTCAACACTCGTCAACACTGCATGCTCATGCCAACACTTGTCTACACTGCAAGCTCATGCCAATACTCGTCAACAACGCAAGCTCATGTCAATACTCGTCAGCACTGCAAGCTCATGCAAATATTCGTCCACAGTGCAAGCTCATACGAATACTCGTACACACTGCAAGCTCATACCAATACTCTTCAGCACTGCAAGCTAATGCCAATACTTGTCCACACTGCAAGCTCATGCCGATCCTCGTTAACACTGCAAGCTCATATCAATACGCGTCAACACCGCAAACTCATGTCAATACTCGTCATCACCGCAAGCTCTTGTCAATACTCATCGGCACTGCAAGCTCATGCCAATACTTGTCTAACTGCAAGCTCATGCCAATACTCGTCCACACTGCAAGCTCATACCAATACTCGTCAGCACTGCAAGCTCATGCCAATACTTGTCCGTTCTGCAAGCTCATGCCAATACTCGTCCACACCGCAAGCTCATGTCAATACTCGTCAGCACTGCAAGCTTATACCAACACTCATCAGCACTGCAAGCTCATGTAAATACTCGTCAGCACTGCAAGCTCATGCCAACACTCGTCAACACTGCAAGCTCATGCCAAAACTTGTCAGCAATGTAAGAGCGTGCTTATTCTTGTCGGCACTGTAAGCGCTTGCTTAGTCTTGTCGGCACTGTAAGCTCGTGCAAAATTTGTCAGCATTGTGAACTCTTGCCAATACTTGTCAGCACTGTAAGCGCATGCTTTTTCTTGTCAGCACTGAAAGCTCATGCAAACTGTGTCAGCATTGTTAGCTCTTGCTTATACTTGTCAGCACTGCAAGCTCATGCCAATACTTGTCCACACTGTAAGAGCGTGCTTATTCTTGTCCACACTGGAAGTTAATGCTTATACGTGTCGGCATTGCAAGCTCATGCTAATACTTGTCGGCACTTTAAGCTCATGCAGAACTTTTCAGCATTGTGAGCTCTTGCTTATACTTTTCCACACTGTAAGCTCATGCTAATACTTGTCAGCACTGCAAGCTCATGAAAATACTCGTCAGCACTGCAAGCTCATGCTAATACTTGTCAGCACTGTTAGCTCTTGTTAATACTCGTCAGCTCTGCAAGCTCATGCTAATACTTGTCAGCACTGCAAGCACTGTAAGATAAAACTTGTCTGTTTTTCTTAGTTTGAAAGCCACTTTCTAGAGAAATTGGCTGTGTTATACATTTATAAGAAGTTTTGTCACTGGTATGACCATACAGTGAGTTATATGTGAAGATATTCAATATTTTTGTTCTTTATTTACAGAGAACAAAACTAAGCCTATTACAAATTCTCCACTTTTTTTTCGTAAAGCAGACACGCTTAAACTGGCAAATGAATACTTATTAAAATTTAAAAATAAGAGAAGTGACCGACTGCCTTAAGAACTTTCCCTTGGACAAAATATAAACTGAAAATTAGCAAAGGGCAATTATTAATAAATGCTGCGCCAACAGTAAAGGTTCTAGTGAACTTCATTTCTGCTCAATTAGATATATCTGTATATGAAGTTTAAAGTCAATCCCTCAAAGACTTTTCAAGTTATGCTCAGGACAAAAAGTAAATATGAAAATTAACAAATGGTATTAACTAAAACATACTGCACCCAGAATTTAAGTTCTTGTGCACTTCACTTCTCCTTAATGAGATATTTCTGTATATGATACCTTCTGTGCATGCATTCTTTAGTCAATACCATAAAGACTTTTAAAATTATGCTCCTGACAAAAATAAGTATGAAAATTTACAAAAGCCAGTAACTAAAAAATACTGCATCCAGAGTTATGGTTCCTGTACACTGCACTTCTTGTCATTGAGATATTTCTGTTCATAAAGTAAATACCTCGAAGACTTTTCAAGTTACGCTCTAAACAAAAAAATAAGTATGAACATTACAAAGGGCAATAACTCAGTTAATACTGCAGCCAGAGTTATGATTCATGTGCACTGCACATCTTCTAAATGAGATCTATCTGTCCTTGAAGGTTGAAGTCAATACCTCAAAGACTTCAAGTTATGGTCCGGCAAAAATACAAGTATGAAAATTGACCAATTGCTTGGTCCTCAATCATGCCAGGGAGGTTTGTCATGAACAGCTAATGACCCCTATTGATATTGAGGTCAGAAGGTCAAAGTTCACTGTCGTGGTGACCTTAGACAATAAAAGGTTGTCTGATGTTTAACTAAATTGTGCTAGGTCATAAGGTACTAAAACTTAATAAGGAATTTGGTCATGACCAGCAAGATGTCTACTAATTTTGAGGTCAAAAGGTAATAGGTCACTATCGTGGTGTCCTTGGACACTAAAAACTTATCTGATGGATTATTTGAGTATGCTTGGACCTCAAACTTTGTAGAGAGGATGGTCTTGACCAGCATATGACCCCTATTGGTTTTGAAGTCAGCAGGTAAAAATTCAGGGACACAGTGATCTTGAACACAACGGTCTGCAAAATTGGTGGAGAGATTTATCATGATGTTAAATTATCCCATAGATATTGAATGTAAAATGACCTACTGGCTGCCATTAGAGGGGCATAGATGTTTTACAAACATCTTTTGTGCTCTAATAATGGCTATCTTTTAGCAAGGCCCAAATGGGGCATTTGTCACGTGACTCAGACAGCCCTTGTTAAATACCAAGATAACAAAGAATCATATTCAATTTATAATTTAATGTAAAAAATCAAGTTTCATCTAACAAATTTATTTAAAGAATGCAATTGATATATGTTAGGTTTCTTTTTTCAAATGCGGTTAAAAATATACAGTCACTTAATTTAAATGTATTTCATTTACACAAGCCATCATATTTTATATGTGTTATAACAAGTAAACATAACATGTATTTCTAACAACAAGTTGATATATGACTGTCATATACATATCAGCTATAAAGCAAACAACTGCATTATTGAATTAAATGGTAATTAATACATACTTTTGAGTTTTGACACCATACATCCACAAATACTCATTATGACTTATAGAACAAACAAATACAAATATTTTACCAGTAAATTTTTAATAACGACGTTACGTACATACTTTTCATTCAATACACTCACAAAATATTAACAGCATTCATAAATATGAGCCCCTGAGTATTAAGAGTCGCATTAATTCAAAATGAAAAATAACATGTTGAAAGCATCACTGAACTTGAGGGCCATTAAAGATGTCAGCTTACTAAGTGAAAATCAACCCACTACAAGTCAGAATATTAGGGTAAACTTCACATAAAACTATGTTATGCTAGCCATTGCAGAAAAATTACCTATAAGCTGAAGAAATACCATAAAAAGATGTTCTGTATCACCCAAAACTAATATAAAATGCACAAAAGTTTCATTGGAAAACCCTCAACAAAATTTAAAAACTTCATCATTAAATGGAATAACAATTTATATATATATATACAACAAAATGGTAACACACGCCTTCAGTCAAGTTTATGATAATGTATAAAGGTAACAGAGCAAAACAACTATTCAATCTATTCAGCACTACATTCGGCAATTTGGTGCATTTATTATTCAAATATCAATTAACATAATGAAGCCACTAAAATATAGCTAATAGTGAGGAACTATACAAATAAAAAATAAAAAGTTATAAATGATAAGATCAATTATAATTACAATAACAATTTTGTACAATGTAAATAATGCAAAGATAGAAAGTTATTTTTAATTAAAAAGGATGTTTTAAGAAAATCAACAATGATTATCCAGCCTTTTTTGTTTACACCAGGTTTTTCACGGTTACCAAGTAATGTTTACTAGCTATGTGGACCCTGATAATTTGGAAAGTTTGCAGCATTATAGTAAGGGTACCCTGAATATCCCCATGGGGGTGGGGCTATGGACTGTCCAGAGCTGGGGTCAGTGGTAGGAGTTAGATGTCCTTGAGGCATAGGGGGTCTTATTTCTGACCCCAGTCCAATGGGGTGAGACAAAGGGGGCATTCCTGGCATTGGTGGAATGTCTCGTGTGTTTATTGCACTTCGGTAAGAATCTACTAGAGTTTGAAAGCGAGCTAAACTTTCTTCCACATCAGTGTCTCCAGTTGGTCTGGTATTGCTTGCATAACTGGGCGGAAGGCTGTAGTTTATAGGTGCTGACGGGGACTGATCTCCTGAATCGGATGGCTTCTCTGATGAAAAGGCTACACTCGCCATTTCATGATAAGATGGACCACTACTTAAATGTTCAACATTCGGGGCGTCTTCTGTCTCTTCTATTTCCTGATCCTTTGCAGGGCTATTATCATCGCCTTTCATAATGTCATCATTTAGAATTGCCATAGCATTTTCAACACCAGCATTTACAGTGTCGTCAGTTTCTTTACCTTTTCCTGTGTCTTCTTCATGTGAAACTCTTTCCCCAGAGTTATAGCCTGTACCACCATCTATGTAGAAATCAGTCTTCCGTTTCATGGTACAAATGATGTCCTTCTTCCAATCCCCTGGAGACTTCGGGTCTCTTTTATGCAGCATAATCATGTGTCTTCTAATGATAGAGTAGTCATTGAACCTCCGGGAACACAAGTTGCATTTGAACGGCTTGTCTCCACTGTGAATTCTCTCATGCCGATGTAGAGCTTGCTTTTGAGTGAACCCTGAAATAAAGAAATTATCAAGTATATAATATTGGAATTGGAAATGACAAAAAGTATAGACTGTGTGACATTATTGTGCATGCACAAAGTCATACATGTCACGTTTAATAAGTGTATCTGCTGCAGTTATTTACATTTTTGTTAAATGTATTGCATCATTAACTAAATCAATTATTACAGTGATTCTTTTTGGAAATATTTATACCGCTTGTGCCTTGCAAATTGGGGAACAAGTCCAGATTGGGAAAATACAAAATCAGAACAAAATTGCAAATATAATGGCAAATATACATGTTTTCATCTTCTTATGCATACATTATGCTGTGAAAGAGTTAGTCTTGTCAAGATTTTTTTTTTACATGAAATTCATTGCTTTTTTATTCATCAACATTATCTACATTTATCCAATTGGGAAAAAATTATAAAGTTTTGGGGAAAATGGACATTGGGAAACAGCCTTTTAAAAAAATCACTGATATATGTAGTGACATTAAATGAATCCACTACAGTGAGATGCTCTTGTTCGTGGAAAGAGGGGCTCTGTAAGTGTAGCATGTTGAGGAATGTTTTCTTTGTCTCATATATTACATTTTATCTAATGTAAATATATATCCTAGTATACACATATATCAGAACGACGAAAAACTGGTGGATACTATACTTTTCACTTAAATGCATGCTAGTTATTCAAAGCTGTCCTTTACAACACGGCACAATACAGTTACTTCACTCACTACTGCCATGATTGAAATTAGTCATTTGTGGTTGTGGGTGAAGTTACATGTACCCTTATATAAATTCTATTCTGTTAGATAAATGTACATGCACCTTTTCCACAAGACTGGCAGATGTAATCCCTTGTCTCTTTGTGAACCTTCACATGGATCTGCAGGCTTGCCTTCTGTCGGAATGTCTTTTTGCAGACCTCACACTCAAAGTGCCGCACAGTGTCATGCATGTACTTGTGCTCTTTCAGGGATTTGTCGTAGGAAAACGCCTTTCCTTAAATCATGATAATATGTAAAGGTTATTTTGCCAAATCATTGGCATTCAATGAAAAACAGCAGGACAAATTGATACCATCCAGAATCTAAAAGAACCATCCTAGATTTTGAAAACACAATCATGAATGAAATTCTCCAGGACGAGGTACACTTAAAAGCAACACTGACACCAGGTTTGGATGTAATGAAGGCAGCACATTTTTAATGAGTTACAAAACTGACATACTAGAAAACTATTAATGAAAGCTCTGAATATGTTTTAAACAGGTAAAAACATGACTTTAATGTACCATCAGGTAAATACTATCAAATGCATACCATTATGCACCAGTCAATTGTAACCTAGGCCCCACCAGGTTCGGGGAATAGCGGGGACTTTGACTTTCCGTCCAGCCAAGCCCGGGTAAATCCCCGCACTGCTGGGAAGAACTGATGGTAAAATCCCCGGGAAATGCTATATTTGGCACGAATACAAAACCACCACGTTCACCCGGCACTACAGGGCCACAGGGAAGGTAAAAACAGGGCCCATTTCCCCGGCATACCCCGGACCTTGGGGGGCCGTGGTTACAATTGAATGGTGCATTACAGTTTCAACATAGCTGTGTATAATTGACAGTCCTCTTAAATTATTGTAGCCAAACAAATTATTTCTCAACTAATCAAAGTACATATTTAACAGTTACATTTCAAATACCCACCACAGACATCACAAACATAAGGCTTGATCCCAGCATGAACATTTGCATGCATTAAGTAAGAGTTTTTCTGTGTGAAACTACGGCCACATGTTGGACAAATGTAGGACTTCTTCACTCCAAGATGAGCTGAATTCACATGACCTGTCAAAACATATTTCGTGCTGAAAGTCTTTCCACATATTTCACATGGAAACATTGGTTTTACATAATCTTCAGCATGAACAGGCAAATGCTCAGTAAATGCTCTTCTAGATTTATATACTTTTCCACAAATGTCACAAAAATGAGACTCTTCAGTGTGAACATGTTTCATATGCCGACTCAAATCTTTTTTCAGTCCAAAAAATCTACCACAGTCCTTACATTCAAAAGAATCAACATACATGCTATGCATTCGTTTGATATGCTCTCTAAAATTGTCTCTAACATTGCTTTTATAGTCACATTCTTTACACTGAAATACATCTTCAGACTTTTTGCATTTCTTCCTGTTTTTTGGAACTGGCTCTCTGCCAGTTTTAACTTTGGGTTGTCTTTTTTTTCTTGCACCCCTTTTCTTAACTACTTTATTAGTCTTTTTCTCTGGCTTCTGTCTATCATTATTTTCTTCTTCGTCGTCCAAAAGGTTTTTTTCCTTTTTGATAACCACATATTTATCAGATTCTGAACAATCATCATCCATATTTTTGTATGATTCATCAACATCAGTATCTCCATCAAAGTCATCTGTGACTGGCTCTGTCTTAATTATAACTTCAATGTCTGCAGACCTCTCTTTTACTGATGTTTGATTTACAATAATGTCTTTTTCTTGACTGTTAACAATCTCAGGACCTTCATCATCCATATTTGATTGAATATCATTGTCTTCATTATTTGTTTCTTTTTGTGTTTCTTCTGAATTCTTTAACTTTTCTGGTGCACCACTTATAACAATATGTTTCTTAATCGGCAGATCTATTTGATTTCCTTTTTTCTGGATAACTTGCTTCAACTGCTTTGTGACATTACTTTCATCCAAAATTCCATGCACAACTACCATGGGTTGCGGAACGGTTGGATTATTCTGACAAGATTTGCTTCTAATCCCTTCATTGTGTTTTCCTGTGCTGTTTGTTCGAAACTTGGCAGATTGTGATTCTCTCTGAGAGCGACTTGAATTTATTGTCTGTGATTTTAATAACTTAGTATTTTTTATGTTGACTTCGTTAGCTAATTCTTCGTTAAGTAAAGATTCAAGGGACGCATGTGCATAGTTAACATTATTCCAATCACCGCTGATTAAAAATGATTTATTTTCTTTGATTAATTGAACACCTGCATCTTTGGAAACTCTGAAAAGACCAACTGCGAGTTTTTCTGCAGAAAAACTTTCAACAAATTCAGGAGCTAACAGGCTGGTTGTAGTGGTAAATATCAAAACCATAGTTATCACTGATTATATTCAAAAGAAAAAAATAATCGAAGTAAATGACCAAATTTTGTAAACCGGATGTTGATATTATTTTACCCCAAAGAAAAAACGAATTATGGTCGTTTCGTAACCATTGTGTTACTCAATTCGTAACCGTTAAGAACAGTTGGTCATATCATATGTTGGCCAATATGTTGCAATCATGATTAAATGTCTTGATGTGAGTTTCTTATCATGCTATTTGTATTGAGTATTAGATTAACATTTAAATGAGCATTGTGCTCAAGTCATTTTTCGAATTAGGGTACGAACATGAATGTTGAATGAAGAACAATTATGAATTATTTTTCTGTGGCAACTCTGCTTGTTTAATTGTTCTAGTAATTAAGTCATAACCTTTTTATGAGATAACAAATCATTCATTAATTTGGCGGTATCACGGACCATATGGCGATACATCATTGACATCAAATAACCGACGGTCGTTTTCACGTGCGCAAAAGACCGTTTTCAGCTTTGAAATTTATTTAGTTTATTTTCTAAATAATATTTTAACTATAGAATTATAGATATCTTAACAACAATATCATTGTAAAGTATCGCCCCTTTTTTAAATGGCATGTTTGTATATTAAGAATCTAGAATAGTAGAGTAGAATTGTTATTGGTCCCAATAAGCATACATTGTAGCACAGGATAACACTATACTTTTAGGTTTTTCAATTTGCTACTTAGCTGTGCCGTTTTTCTTATATCAATTCAGTAGAAATTTCTATGATGACTTTAAAGCTGCACTCTCACCGGTTGAACGTTTAAGAACTTTTTTTTATTTTTTATCTTGGAATGAGCCAATTTTTGTGAACATCCATGATGGGAACCAGTGAAACAAGACTGCTGACAAAACAAATAGACCGCAGATTTTTATATTCAAGTTCAAACATTGATGTTTTTTTTTCATTTTCCATCAACCGTTAGTAACGGTTTAGGCCATAAAACATTTACCGTTTTCGAACGGAAATATGAAAATCTGCGATCTGTTTTTTTGTCAACAATCTTATATCATTGGCTTGCAGATATTTACGCAAAAATTTGCTCTTTTCAAGGCATTTTTTTTAAATAAATGTAAAATTGGTATATCTGTGAGAGTGCAGCTTTAATCTCTTACATTAATCGAATATATCAGAGGTTCGCTGCATCTGCATGCTATAGTACTTTCAAACGTTTTCTTGCGGAAGCTGAATGCTGGAACATTTGCTAAAAATCGTACAAAATCGTTACTCACGAAAACAAAGCTGGAACTTTTATACATTGCACACTTATATGGTTATAAAGGCGATCGCAAGCCCGTTGACTGAATAGTAATGTATGTAGAAAATATACAAGAAACACACTGTGATGATTGATAATGGGCATTTATTCAAAATGCCATAAAATAAAATTTGAATAAAATAAACCACACAAACACGTATAGTGTATTATCTTAAACGATTCGGTGTAACGCCTTCATCAGTAGATAAAATAAGATAAAAGTCGACAAGAACAAGTTGACATGTGTTACGTTATGTTTCCCGTAATACAATATCTGGATGAGCAAACCGCCACGCAGAGTTGGAAGCTTAATTTGATGTTGTATAATCTACTCATTTTTCATTTCGTGTAATAAGAACATCCAAGAAAATTCATACAACAAACAAATAATAATATAAAATACTTCACCATAGATAATGTGAAACACACCAAATGTCAACAACGAATCGTGGTCTTCATTCTTCAGCTGGAAAACGACCTGTCTACAAGCGAATCAAACTGATTCTGATAGTGAGTGATTGAATACGATGAAACAAACCCGAACACCAGAAACTGTTTTGATCCGCTGTTAATCAGCATTCGTTTGTTTACACTTTTGACCTTAATATAACTAAGTCAGTAAATGGGGACCAATGTACTTTCGTAATATTATTCATGCGCTGTCCAATTTAACCTTTTCTTACATTAACTTTTATCATTTGGAACATAAATGCACGATTTAAAGTGTATTGATAAATGTTTATGAATTGTTTGAACTTAAATACGAGTAAATAATAAACTTAAAAAAGTAATATTGGGGAACTGCATCGTAGCTATCGTGCTATCTTAGGAATGACAACCTTAGGCATCGGCGATCCAAAGTGTGCGCAACGGGCCTACTTTCAGGACAAAAGTTGAATAATTTCCCCGCGAACGAATTTTCCAGAAAAGTAAGGCATACCATCTTTTAAGTTCAAAAACAATGATTTAAACGTAAAAATATTAAACACATTGTTTTCGGACCTGATTGTTGTTGGTGTACAACGGTTTTGCTTTGGTTCCTTTCTTGCGTTGAGACTCACTTAACAAAAACACGTCATTTAGTTATTTAAGGAAATTAAGTGAAATAAAAATAACATGAAGAGTTATTTTATGGTTCAGTACGTACTATTAGTTTGTTAAATGTTAATTTCATTATGATATTTTATTTAAGTTGATATTTTATATTTTATTAGGGCGTTTAGTTACAAGCCACAAACAAATGGCTTCATACCTTCAAGGTCGATTATTATAGTCTAAACGCATGTTCTCAAGAACTCAGTTCCTGTTGGTTGAACACATTTCTGTATTGAAAAATAACACGCGTTGAGTCAAACATAGCAATACTCTGTAATGCTGTCCATGGTTATGATTATATCTTTCAAAAAGCTGCACTGACTCAGGCCATTACCCAACAACAATTAAACCAAAACAATCTCTATTACATGTCGAACATTCAAACCATTCAGACACTAGTCATCCCGCCAGTCTACCAGGCCGGATATGTTTTTAAATATACATCTGGTTAACTATGTTCTTCATGTGTCGCTTATTAATTGCTTTTGATATTTATCATAATGTCTCTGAAACTGTAGCGGAATCTCCCCTCCCTCTCACTTAAACTGAAAAATAATATTTGCAAGCGTTATTGTTCAACTTGTTCATGGATATAATTATGTGTCTGTGTCTGTACATTGGAAGTGATTGCGCTTCGATATATTTCTTATGTTGCATTGCATAATTCAAGTAATGTTCTTGTTTTATTTCTACATGTTGAGTACTGTTCGTAAAAACGGGAATTGTAAAATAAGTAAGAAAACTAATTGGGTGTAAGGGAAAATGCGAGTATATGTATTGTTTTATTTTAAAGTTTTTGATATCATTAACATTGTCCAACATTATTTCTTGCGCTTTTGACGTCCTGGTTTGTCTTGTGGAATATGAGTACATGTAGCAGTCCGCACATCCATCGTAGGATACCCGCTAGGCTTCGACCATCACCAGGCACTCCTTCTCCATGTTTTGCATGGATACAGTAGTACTTAATTCTGGATAATGACTCCGAAATGGTTCAGATCAGAGATATCGAAGTGACAAATGAAATTCCGAAGCACTTGTCGATTCTTAACAGATAGAGGTTCAGAAAGGTTAATGAAGGTGTATTTAGTACAAATTGAGTTGAGCAGTTGGTCGGTATGCAGAACACATGCATGAAGATAAAAGTGAACGTAACGGCATTCACACTGTGTGTGAACGGACACCGGATATAGCTAAAAAAAATGGTAAAACGATAAGTGTTTGATTTTGACATATGGACAGTTTTCCATCATTTTTTTGTATTTTATGGTTATATATTTATCAAAATCGAAGAGTTTTGAATGACTTGATCCTGTGCAATATAGGACAATGATGGAAATGTGTCTCCTCTTTTGAATGATGGCCCAATTCTCGCCGAAAGTTGCATGATCGCTCACAAATGTTCATTTATGTGGTACGATTTCAAACATAAATCGACAAATTTAAAATAAGAATAAAAACTGAATCGAATGATTTCATTGTAATTACATTATCTAGTAATGTGTAAGATATGAATACGATATGTTGTTACGAAGATATTCATACTATTTGATGCCCTGGCGGTGTACTAGGGATAGGTGAACCAAATAAATAACTGCACAGGGTATAGCTATCAAGTGGACTGAGGATAGTTCCGATGTATTTAGAATAACGAGACTGTGATAGTGAATACGGTCATTTACCTATACGCGAGCTCGAGGGAAATTGTTCGATTTGTTGATTTTTTTGTATCTGTATGTACTTAAAACTGTTTCATGCATATAGATTAGTTAACCATGATATGTTTTTCACAAGCATCAACGTTCGAGTCGCAAATATCTAAATACTTGAAATACGCCGGTAATCTGATTTATTGAGGAACACAAAACATATGGCCGTAGAATTTATGTGGTGTTTGCTATTCATATATATATAGTATTGCTTTGTAAATCAAGTAGGTATGTTTTTGCACACAGAAAGTCATCAGTAGGGAATGAGATATTGTGATCAAGTTTGGAACACGTGAAGCTTTTTTCTAAGCTTGGGTCGATGTTGCTATTACTTAGAACAGAATAATGGACTCTGCTCGTTTACTTCATTGAGAAAGTAAGTAATGTGACCAACCCTGATATTTAAGCAGCTTGCATATATACGTTCATTTAGGAGAGCATTGATCAAACTCATTGTTAACTTAAGTTTGCTCAATAATTTCTTATCAAGTTGTACTCTCACTTTTAGCAGATTGTATAAAAATTCGAAAATAGACATACATGTATATTGAATATTCAACGGTGTTACTATCAATTTTGTCCCATTTTACATGTTATGACCAGGACACATTTCTTAACTTTTAAACTACCCTCAGTACATAATACGGCTATCCCCAGTACAGTACTGTGAACATTTAAAAGGCATATCTTTAACAGTTTAAAAGTTACATTACCAGTTCTTACAATAAAAATAGTTGAGCTTATGCTTGTGAAATCCTTCGATTCAGATTTTTTATTTATTCGATATATTTCCTATAAATAATAATACTTGTCGAAATTCTGTAGGTTTTGAGA